>NW_024609884.1:8916384-9481076 GCF_016920785.2 Ixodes scapularis | reverse complement strand
CAGGGAGATGTTCACGGCTTGGTATCCGGGGGCCAAGTCCCTTACGGCCCTTCGGTGGCCGCTTATATTGAGTTCACCAGCATTCTGGGGTCCTTCAGTCCACCAATCAGAAAGTTTGGGAAGGACCAATCAAGAGGGGTTTTCTTAGCACCAATCAAAGGCTCGGAACCTAAAGCAAATACGAACATTCCAAAAAAACATGCGCATACACGAGACAGAACACATTCCAAACGAAGCTGACAAGAGCAGCCATAAACAACAGAAAGCACTTCCGTACGCAGACAGAGAAGTTACACATACACAGCGCAAAACCACCTTTGAAGTAGAGATCCCAAATGCAAACATATACAAGACAAAACGTTTCCAACGCGGGGTTCTGTAAACTATAAGTGTAGCGTTACAGCGTTCCCGTTCTCCCCCATTTGGGGTCCCCCGACCCCGGCAGAGGCCGTGAGCCGTGCCGTAAAGACGAGTGAGCCCCCGAGGAAGGCCAAAACAAAGTAAAACTGTAAACTAAAAACTCGCGCGAGCAAAACTTCGCGACAAGTGGGCGGGTGAAAAAGAGACTCGGTTCTGGACCGACTCAATTAGGTTTTCTAAGGAGGATTGGTGAGGACTCCAAATGGAAGCTGCATATTCTAATTTTGGGCGGACAAGGGTGACATATATAAGACGTTTAAGAACAGGGGAGGTGGAGCTAAAGTTGCGGCATAAATATCCGAAACTGCGGTTTGCTGATGCTATGATAGTATTAATATGAGTACACCAGGTGGAGATCAGAAGCAACGTGAACCCCTAGGTACTTATACTCGTTAGTATACATGCACAAGGGCTATTCCGTGAAGGGCGAAATTCGGCTATGGAGAAGATGGAAAACGGGAGAAACGCGTGCGTGTACATTTATTTTAAGAGTCGTCTGCCACGCAGCACACCGGTTGGCTATTTTATTGATGTCAGTCTGCAATGTGAAAAAGTCATCGGGAGTTGTTACTTTTCTGTACACGACACAATCGTCTGCGAAGAGACGAATGGAGGAAGAGATGTGAAGTGAGAAATCATTTATGTATACCAGGAAGAGCAGAGGCCCAAGAATGATTCCTTAAGGGACATCAGATGTGACAGGGATAGAAGCGGATCATGTGTTGTTAAGGCAGACAGACTGTGAACGATGCGAAACAAACAAAATAATCCATACGAGTATTTGAGGATCAAAGTTTAAGGTGGATAATTTATTAAATAAAATGTTATGTGGAACCTCGTCAAAGGCTTTGGCGAAATCGAGAAACACTGCATAAGTTGGATAATCGGAGTCCATATTCTGAAAAAGGTCGTTAGCATGCAAGGCAGGTATAAGTTGGATCTCGCAGGACAGGGACTTGCGATAACCATTCTGAGAGCTGCAGAGAAAATTGCTATAATCGAAAAATATATGGATATGTTTGGAGATGATATGGTCTAGATTCTAGAATGCTAGAAGATACGCAAATTAGGGAAATTGACCTATAGTTGAGAAGGGATGCTTTAATACCGCCCTTGTGAACGGGGACGACTTTGCCGAATTTCCAATCTTCAAGTACCTCTCCCATCTCCAGCGATTGTTGGAATATTCTGGTTAATGGTAAGTTCCCGACAAGTGTTGGAAGCGTAAAGCCACTGTGCTCATAAAATCAACACCGTCAAAGTTGACACTGTTTCAGACGCCCATGTATATTCCTTGATTTGGAAACAAGACCTTCCGTCATTTCCCCCATCACTTTCTCCTTCTCTTCCACTCCCATTTGATCACCATAACACGGTGTCGCGAGCTTGCTGATTAATTCCTGGAGTTTTATTCTTTTCCTCCACGCTATCCGCGCTAGGCGCTCCGACTGACCTCCTCGGTGTACCCCTCGGCGTCTGAGCCGTATACCGATCTGGGGTGCGGCGATCGCAAGACTAACTTCACTGGCCCAAAGATTCCGCGTCGTGTACCACGACTCTGTCCCCTGGAGTCAGCGACAAAAGCGGCGTCTCTTTCGACGTTGCCGTGCCGTCGCATAGGTCGTCCACCCCTAGGACCGGACCTAGCCACCACCCTCATATATATATATATTATCCACGAGGTTTGTCTGTGAACAAAATGCTGTGAACGCGAAGGCTCAAATAAAAAATGCCGACCTTTGCTAGCGAATCACGAGTCCAAGATGCCGTGTTTGGCCTGGAAGCGACAAATGCTCTGGCGCACTTTTCAAGCTGCGTCATCTGTTTTGTCTGTTTTGTCTTTTTTTTTTTTTTTGTGTGTGTGTGTGTGTCTTTTTCTTTCGTCTACAACCGTTTCTTCAACGCGCTCAACGTTCCTAGTTTTCAGAGAGCTCTGTAGAAATGTTTCCGCTTCATATCCCGACGGAGGCACCTGAGGCGCAGCCCTCCGTTTTAACGACGCGTTCCAGCGCGGCCCATCAATGCCCTGCCCAGTGAAACAAGGTCCACGCCAGGACCCAATCGACTGGAGAAATTAAAGGTGAGGCATCAGTTCCCCTCTCCCACCCCGCGCGGTGGGAAGAGCCCCACAGTCAACAACCTCGAGGCAGCCTGCCTTCTCTCGGCAAACCTGTCCCTCCGAACTAGCAGCAACATTTTAACGTCCTGCCCGTTGAATTTTTTGTTTGAAAAGAGGACTCGACTTGCCCGTCTTGACGCCCCGAAAAGCGTCGAGGAAAACGCACGCTGCCACGCTCACTCTCGACGCGCGGAACCGCCGAACCGAGCGATGGAGACGCAGATTTCAAAACGACCGCCCGCCGTCACGTGGCGTTGTCGGTTTACGTTCTTACTCACGGGATGGCGCAACCAAACTTAGCGTTTCCCTTTGGGCTTTTGTTTTTAAACGCAGCCGGCCGCGCTCGAGGAGGGTTCGAGGGCAGCGGACGCGGACAGCCGCCGGCAACAACAGTTGGGAGTCCTTTCGGCGTGCTGCTCTGTGAGACTCGTTCGCTGAGGGCGACATTTTGCTTTGTGCCGATATGTGAAGGATTCTGGACGACACCGACCGCCGCGTGCAGCGAGGATGAGCGCAGCCGACGTGGGATACTCGTCCTCGGACGACGAGCGCAGGACCAAGGATAACCGGAAGGATGATGCCGCCTTTAGGAAAGTTCGGGTGAGTGAGCGTGGTGCTTCGCGATTCTCTCGTTCGCGGTTTGTTTGTTTTCCTTCGAACGCGCCCGCTGACAACACACGAGTGACTTGCGACGCGGCATTTTTGGGGAACGCCGTGAGCATTTCTTGCTCTCGGGCGGGCGATGCTCCAAGTGCGGTCCCGTATGCGCAACACCTGTGTCCTGCTCGGGAAAGCTGTGTGCACGCACACGTCGACGTCTTGTTGTCCCCCTCGGAGTGGACAGCTCGCGTGCGTAACCATGGCAACCGAGCAACGCCGGTTTCTTCTTGCTCGGCAACAGGTAGTTGAGTTGCTCGGGGCACCGTTCTTGGTGGGGGATTCTGCGCGTTCGCTGCTTGTACCAATGACCCCCCCGAGGCTTCTTCGCTGCGCGTTCCGTTTGCGTTGTTGCCTTCCTCGGTCTCGTGCCAAAGTTCGATCGCGACCGGTGTCAACGCTCTCGTAGCGTCGGACGCCGTTGCAGTCGGGCTCCGGTAGGGCGAGTTTTCAGCCTGTGTCCGCGCCGCAGTCTTGAATAGCTCTTGAGTGTCGACCACGCGCCTGACGTTCGGATTAAGGTCCCTGGTAGCGTTCAAGGACCTTGATTCGAACGGCACCACACGTCGCTGGTTCTGGAGGCGAGCATCGCGAACGGAGCCTTGCCTTGCCGATCCCCGTCGTGTTCGTCGTGGGAAAACGATTAATTAAATCTCATAATCTTGTGACTACCTTTAACATTCAAAAGTGCACGATATTTGAAAAAAAAAAAGAATAATAAAGGAGTGTTATGCTACCGTCTACGTGTACATCGACCAGTGCGCAAAAAGAAACGTGAAAAAAAAAAATTAAAAAGAAAGGGACAAACTGAGTCATATATTTACGTACTTTGTAGCTTTGCACCTGTTCGGCAATTTATGTAACAGCCTGTTTCCTCTCGGCTCACTCGTAACCGCCATAAAAGTCCGACGAAGCTGTGTAAAAATAATAATAAGGGGACATTTGAAAGGGGCAGTTTAGCGACGATTGAATGGTAATGTATTTCCGACTGTTTCTTCCCTGATTAACTTTCGCATGGCTGCGTCGTCGATTAATTTCCTTTCTGATTGAGCCACTGGTCGCTGCTTCTGCCAGTGGAACGGCCCAACGGCCTTGAGACGTGAAGCACGAATACCGCAAAGGGCAATATTTTATGTGTCGTGTTTTGCCCACCGAGCCCAGCTGATCAATCTGGCCTTGAGACGTGCTGGGTCGGTATTACTCGCCTAAGGGCCTATCGGTAATTCCCGGTTGTTTACTATTTGAAGACCAGCCTGTCGCGCCTGGTCTCACTTGAACGCAAGCAAACGCGGCCAAGCAGAAAAAAAAAAAATTTTTTTCCGTTATTGTTTTAACTTAGTTTCCCCGGCCTCTTCGTCGGACGTCAACAACACCAACCACCGCTGCTGCGTTCTTCGAAATTTTTTCTTCTTTGACCCAAGTCGGCTAACGCTAAACGTCCTTCGTTTCAGCCTTTAGAAGCCGAGTTGAATATAAACAGTATTTAAATAAAGGTGTATCAATTTCCAAATTGAGATAATTAGTTTTCCTATCCAGTGGTTTCAAGGCAGCGTTCCCCAAGCCTTACGCGCTCTAAAGAGGTCTGTGAGTAGTACACTTTCCCGTAGTAGAGCACAGGCAGCCAATCACAGCGAACAACACGAGGATCCCAGCGGATCATGAAGCTCAGAATACGGTATGTATGACCGAAAAATACGATGGGCTCAGGGACACTGAGTTTGACTTATTTTTGTCTGCGCACATGGCATTTCTCTGCAAGGTGCCTGAGCCGAGACTTGGTTTCTGCGCATGTACAGTGCCCACGACACCTGTTGTGAGCGAACGCGGGCTTGTTTATAAACAACGTGTTGATCGACACTCCCCCCCCCCCCCCCCCCCCCAAGAAAAAAAAAAATAATTTGCTTTACTTTTAAGTTCCCTTCAGAACACGCATGTAGGCAGTGCGGTCACTAGGAACAACGAAAAAATTCTTGCAAATGATGAAGTTCAGAATGCAATTAGAGCTGGAAAATGGGATGCGCACTGGGAGAATGAGCAGGCGAAAGCTCATGCGCAATGTCCCTGCGCACATCGCATTTGTTTTTTTTGTTTTTTTCACGTCTAATCACTTTTTTTGTTGTTCGCAGCGACCAGCTGCATGGGTGTGCTGCAGGAAAGTAAACGCACAGGCTTTGTTGTTCTCAACAGTGTAGGTGATTGGTGCGTCTAAGACAACCTAAAAAGCGCTTAAAAAAAAAAAAATTCCGCTGTGCGAGCGTGACAGCCGTTTGATGGTTCCTGTGAATCCGTGCCATTACTGGCGTTCAGCGTCCGTACACTTTTACTATGCACAGAATCCCCTTTATCCCCTCGCGATAAGTTTACCCACCTGACGACGCCTACGGATTAACCGTATAGTAGTCCAATGATTATTCAGCGGCAAGTGGTCGCGTTATATGGCGCGTGATATCTGCGCGAGCGAGCATGGGCGCTGGTTGAGCTTTGCAAGGACCGGAGTTGGTGTTGTCCATAGCAGGAAAGTGACGGATTGTCAATCTGGGGGTGGGGGTAACGAAATTTCGGGAGGGGCTCCGGTTGGGAGGGCGTATACCTCTGGTTTGTAAATTTTGTGTTGGAGATTTTGGGAAAAAAAAAAGGGGGGGGGAGGGGCACCACGACTCAGCCCGTCTGTATAAATCACTGCGTCTCTTCCTGCCAGCATCGTATCAGCGTGTCTGCTCAGCGGCCGCCATCTTGGTTTCCCCGCGGTCGCGCGCGCATCGAGTGTATGCGGCGGTAACAGAGCGCACGCGATTACGTGGCGATAACAGAGCGCAACAGCAAAGCGAGCGAGCGAAGGTAAAGAGCGGTAATGAGACGACAGAAACCGCCTTGGATGGAGAATGCACGCGGCTCCCGCGTCCTAATGGTAATTGAGGCCGGAACAGGAGTAATAATAAACAGGGCAAAAGGGGAAGAAAGAAAAAAATAAAAGGCGTCGAGATTAGCTCGCGCGAGAAACTCGTTTCACGTCGCTTTCCCATGCTGGCAAGTTTTGGGACCCGTCTCTTTGTTCGTCAAGACAAGTGGTTCCCCCCGCTCGGATCGACGGCGACGCAGCCGGTCTCCAGCTTCTCACCGTCACTTCCACGCTCGGGTATTTCAGGCGCTCTCTTTTTCTCTCTCTCTTTGTTTTCCGCCTTAGTTTAGAGCGACTCAGTCGCCCGACCGCGTCCGTTGAATGTCGCGTTTATTCGTATAATAATGGCAACAACAACAACGAGGAAAGAGCGCGACTGAACCGAGGTGTCCCCTCTAGGCGCCTCGGTGCAGACCTGGAAGGATCCGGGACAAGGACTCTCGAACACGTGATGCGGACATCGTGTTCAAAATAGGTTTGAACCTGAACAACACTGTGACAGTTTGCGCTTTGTCATTGAGCACGACGTAAGCACGTGAAACTCAGCAACAGCGCAGACTTTATTTTATAGGCCCAAAACATATTTTCAGCCTTGTCAATCGTCGATCTCCCTCTGTATGGTGCAGCGCTGATCTGCCGAGTGTTTTGCGGGAAAGTACAAGCAGCGGATTTCTTTGAGTGTGCCACGCTTCGTTGTTGTTACGCTGTTAAGGTGTGCAGACCATCTCCGGAGAAGACGAAATTCGTGTTCATGGCACCGAGCGCCAGTGCTATTTCGAGGGCCACCATTTTTCGCAGTCAGGTTCAACCGGCGCACAATCCATCAGCCATCGGGCACGAAGAGTGCGCGTACATAGCTCAAGCACCGCGAGGGTATACGCGTGCCTCCATAGTTGTGTTATACAGTGCTTGAGAAAGTCGCACTTGCTGGAAATTTGCCGCTTTTGGTGTATAAAGGAACGGTGATTCTGACCAAAAAGTTTGGGGCATAAGCCGCAAATTCAATAGACCGATCTCGCCAGCCAATTTTGATACGCCACCGCTGCTGCAATGCATCAAAGGCAACAACCTCGATGGAGCTCTATCCACGCGGAGCAAGAGACGGCCCGAGCCGTCTCGGGCACAGTGCCACCTGCCTCCGAGACCTAGGAACTAAAGTTATGGCGGCTTCGCGCATACTCCGAACGCTTGGTGAGATCGGTCTATTAACCTTTCTTGACCATGTTCCTACGTATATACACACAGAAAACAGAATCTTGCATAAGCAGCGTCGTTACCTTTAGGTACACTCTGAGAAATGTCTGGGAGTCTACTTACCCGCAAAACACTCGAAGAGCCAATCTCTGCGATCTACGAAATCAGCTCAGCGTATGATGAGGCGGAGCATCCGTTTAGGACCTAGAAATGAAGTCTGCGCTGTGGCATTACGCAGTGCAAAGCGTCATGCTTGCATTGCGTAATACCACAGCGCAGACATCATTTTGAGGTCTAAACGGATGTTCCGCCTCATCATTCGCTGAGCTGATTTCGTAGCTCGCAGAGATTGGCTCTTCGAGTGTTTTGCGGGTAAGTAGACGCCCAGGCGTTTCTTAGTGTGTAGCTTGTAATATTTTGAAAGGTGAATTATTATTTACATAGAAATCACGAGAAAACGGAGCTGGCCAATATTTTCATCTGGTTCCTTTGTGCGAAATAAAAACAAACGAACAAAAACAACGGCTCTTCTTGGCACGAACAAGTGAGTGACTGCGCTCTCGCTAAAGAGCTGCTCCTTTCGTTAGTAACACACTTGTTTATTTGCTACGGTTTCCTGTCATTTCACATTTTCAACCGAGGCGCCAAGCATCTGACAGCATCTCCGATTGTTCATCCCCCCGTGAAACTCGATAAGCATTCTTCGTAACATTTTGACAGGACTGGGAAGGAGATCCGCAGATCTTGAAATCGTACGCATATTTCTTCAAACATGTTTTTCGTTTGTTCTTTTGTCATTGTTTTTTCTCCGAGAGATGTAGGTAGATTTTAAAACAAAAATAAGCAACAAACTTACGATACTCAAGAAAAAATCATGCTAAGAAAATGAGTGCGTTCTTGTAATAAGAAACTGACAAACAACACGCTTCGTAACCGCGAGTATTTAAAGCCATTTGGGTGGGTGTGAAAGTATGCCAGAATCACTGCTCTTATATATATATATATATATATATATATATATATATATATATATACCAACTCATTGTTGATCGTGCGGTCACGTGAAGACTGCAGGCACTGCACATATAGGGAGTATTCACTAGACGCCATATTTGTGGGTGCTGTTTAGAGCGCATGCTCAGAACGAGCTCAGATCAATAGGCTGCTAAGACTGGCACTTTTGATGGTGCGGAATGCACGTTGCAAAAGAACTGTGGAAGCTCGCCATCAGCACGCGCTCAGCATTTGCGCACACAGCTATGGCTGCCAGTGAATACTCTCTATATGTTTCACCATAAGTGCGCGCTATCGAAGCCGAACCTGCAAGCACGAACGAGCGAGCCCGCGTGCTCGGCAGGTCCGTTCAAAGCACGAACCTTGCTCTTGTAGCTTCTGGTGCATGCACGCTCAAACGTATACTACACCGACGCAGGCGCGTGCCACATGCCCACAGTTTGTGCGTGTAACGTGGGAATAGGCTAACAGCGCAACCGCCGTGAAGTGACGTCGAAGACACGAGTTCGTGTACCAATAGCATTGGCGACAAGATGTTTCGGTGGCTCCCTCTTGTGGTTCCTATCTGTGACGTCACGACCAGGATTCTCAATTGCCAGCGACGATTTCGACGGTGCGCGCAAAAAGCGCGGTGGAAGCTTGGAGTCATCGCGTCCTTATTCGCGGCGAGAAGTTTGGGTATCGCGCCGCCTGGTGGAATTTTTCCGCAATCCGGAGTGAGGGTACTTCAACTTCCTCTGCTGGTGCAGGCACGTGCAATGCCAATTAAGCTTTTATGCACTATGAAAATTAAAACGTAACCGCGTGGATAGCACGTGCACTATTCGTGCACTATACCCGTAGTAATGAAAACAGACGCGCCCCTAGCGAGCTTCTCGTCGCGAATACCAACACCGTCGAAGTGTACGATCTGACATTACTCTTGTTTCCAATAATCAAACTAGAATTGGTCATATTCAAAACGTTATATTGAGCGTTTTGCCAATCATGGAAAGGCCGCCCACAATCCCTCTAAAAAAAGCCCGTGCGTCTACTTTCCCGCACAACACTTGGAGAGCCAATCACCGCAACTTACGGAGGCAGCTTAGCGAATGACGACGCCGAAACATATATTAAGAGCAGAAAACGCAGTCTGAGTTGTGACATTAAGCAATGCATAACGTCACGCTTGCATTGCTTAATGTCACTACTCAGACTGCGTGTTTTGGTTTAAACATGTTTCGGCATCGTCATTCGCTGAGCTGCCTCCGTAAGTTGTGGCGATTGGCTCTCCGAGTGTTGTGCGGGAAAATAGACGTACGGGCATTTTTTTTTTTTTTTTTTTTTTTTGAGTGAACGACGCTTCTGGTCGCGCACATCGTCAGTAAAGTTCCGCATTTTCGGCGTTTTTTTTGTGTTTTTTTTTTTTTTTTTGAAATGGACGAGCGTTTTGTGCATTTATTTTTATTCACATATTCGGCACTTTTCGGTGTTCACATTTTCCTGAAAAGATAATTGGTCGATTTTTCGGCCCAGGGTGGGAAGTACTTCGCTGAATAAAAGATAGTGACTCTCCAGTCACTATCCACTATTCACTATTACGCACGTTCGTGGCACCGTAAGCCAACATGCACTTACAGGAAACGAAAGTATTCAGGCCAGCTGCTTAGGAAACACCATAAAGGGGCACATTTTGTATTCCCTAACATTCATCGCTCGCTGTGAAAAAGTTTGCTCGACACTCAGACTCAAGGCTGGAAGAGCCATGATATTCAGCACCGCGACTAGAAACACCACGACCAGCCGGACAGGAGACACAAGTTGAAATCGATTCTTCGTCTTTCCAGTAAACCTTTTTTTCGTCTTCGCTTGAAAGCGATTCGATCGATTGCGTCTTTTAGAACGCACCGCACGTGCTCGGCAAACTCGTTCTCCGTGGCCTTGATAATGCCACCGCGTCGTAAACAACGCAGAAAACTGATTGGTGCGAATACAAGTTAAGGCCGATTCAGACACTTGCGTTTGACTGCGTTTGACTGCGTTGCGTCGAGAACCGAAAGCGAGTCACCGGCACATATGTGCTTCTTATGAAGCGTGGAATCCAATTCAAGGAATCATCTTGGCACGCGATATAAGCAGCAGGGATGTCCTGGTTTTTCGCTGCCGCAACGCAGTCAAACGCAGTCAAACGCAACTGTCTGAACCAGGCTTTACGCGAACGCTCGAATTCCAAGTGCGGGTTAAGTATGAGCTCGAATCGTCGTTGAAGTGCATCTCGCGTGGCAGGCTCTATGCGGGGTGCCATTTTCTCAACCTGTATCTCTCTCGTGGCTCCTCTGTCAAATCGAGCGTGACATATACTTTGACGCCATCATCGCGCTCTGCGACACTGTCCCATTGCGAAACCACGGGCCTATAAGACGAATCACGAGAAGGCCAGATAGCAGAGACGAGAGTTCTCTGGGAATAATGAAAGCGAGTAGATGTACCGAAGAGAGCAAGTGCTCTCAAGAAACGGGAAAGGCTCACCATCTGCTACCTCATTAATCCGATCTTATCTCAGCGCGATTCAGAACAAACAACTAAATCAGACTCTTCATTCCCGCCTCACTTCCCCGAACAAGCAAAAAAAAAAAAAAAGATATATATATATATATATATATATATATATATATATATATATATATATATATATATATATATATATATATATATAACTGAGAAGAAAAAAAACCCTCAGTGAAAAACAGCAACAACGGACGATTTAATCTTCGACGTTTCGGCCGGAGTCCGGCCTTATATATATATATATATAGCCGAAATTGTTCCGCAGATTGTCGTTGAAATGCGATAGCATTTGGACCTTGTCCTGCGTAAATGTTTTTTCATTAAACTGATTGGGGACAGCCGTGTAAATTATTGGAATATTCTTCGTCGATGTGTGCCTTTTAAATCCAATTTACATAATTTTCTGATCTATTCGCTTATTTCCCGCGCACCGGCCTCCCGCGACCAAACAACGGCTTTTGTTGTACCATTACGGCAATTATTTTTTTTTTCTCTTAGTATATGGATATAAAACTGATATGTATTACATAAGACCCTTGGTAGCTGTGTTTGCTCTTTAGAAGCTAATATCTCATATCACATTTGTTGGGCGCATGCATATATGCATAATTCGTGGGGGCATGCGTCCAACATTCGTTGGACGCATGCATGTATGCATAGTTGAAATATAACGAATGCATTTCGCCTGCTTCGTTGGTTACAAATCGAGCCACGGACGCGGAAGTGCGTAGGGTTCTATCGGAAATGCTGTTGCATTTAAAAGAAGATCTAACGGGGGTCATTTTTCGGCACCTTTCGGTAAATACTGAGAAAACTGGACCTCGACTAAAACGACGGTCTCGTTATGGCTGCGCATTCTTTCCAAGGAACGAGGCTAGACAACACAGGAAACCGGGGCAAGGAGCGAGCGGAGCCAGCGGCCAGGTCTGAGCTCTCCCCGGAAAGCCCGTGGCCTTCGTGACCGACTGTGGGCGCAGCTGCTTGAGAAAAATAAAACAGTAGAAAAAAAAAAAAGCACGACGCGGCTTTCCAGCAATCGCAGCTGCTTCGAAGGAACTCGCACGGAGCGTTCCGCGCCACGACAGATCCGTCATCTTTTATTTATCGGCATCTTTGTACGCGTATACTGCTGCCCTTGTTGTCCCTTGTGCGTCGTTATTTCCTACCCGTAACCGCCCCCCCCCCCCCCCCCCCCCCCCCTATCCAAAACCCGGGGAATCCACTTTCTCCGACTCTTCAACGTCTCCGCGGGTTCACCCGTGGCGCGCATCGCCGTGGGTGCTTTTTGTCGACACGTTGTTGGGCCCTTCAGGCTTAGCGGCGAAGACAATGAAATGTTTAGCAACTATGGGAGTGAATGCTTCTTGAAATGGCCGGTTATTTCCAGTTTAGTCAAACTGTCCCAACTCCAACACGTGGTGACGCAGTTTTAGATTTAGTTCTTACAACTCGTCCGGAGCACGCTTCGGTAAATGCTATTGCTAAAATAAGTTATCGCTACGTTGTGCATTGTACCTTTTCTTTGTTTCTTGAAAAGCGTGACTTTTTTAGGAATACGATTTTTTGATTAAAAGAGGGCAGGTGTGGAGTCTCTGATGTCCAGGTTGTCCGTGTTTTCCAGATCGTTCTTGAGAAGTTTCGATGAGCGTTGAGTGAGTGAGAATTGGGTACAACTTCGAGACACACTATACGAACCTCAAACTGACTGCATGCATCCCCGTAGTAAATATTGCACCTTGTCTACGTTCATTGTGGTTCACTACTAAAATAAAATGAAACACCCGGAAAAAGAAGCGTTTATATAGACGCACAAAGAATACAAATAGAGAATAGCTTTGCAAGCCATGCGCATGCTTCAAATTGTAATTTTTTTTTTTTTTTTTTTTTTTTTTTTTTTTTTTTACGTTGATGTTTTAAATGTGCTGCGGAAAGACCCGAAAAAGTTTTGGAGGGCTGTAAACCCACAAGCTGCTAGCCTACTTCCGTGCTCAGGTACCGATTGTTCTTTGCTTGATAATTCCAATTTGGCTAATCATTTTTTTTTTGCTGTCTATATTAAACTGAAGGGGACGTTTCGGGACAAATTCAAATGTAATAGCAATGTCAGTGGACAGCAATATGAGCTGTACAGTTATTTCTACTCATTGGGTTGAATGTGCCATTGACCGCCACCTACTAACTCTAGTCCGGGTGCGGATGGCATTTCTACCAAGTTACTAAAATTAACGAAAGAAATATCTGATCATCTACTGGCTGTTCCAACAATCGCTCTCCACATTTGAATTACCAGATTGGAAAAATGCACGTGTCGTTCCTATTTTTAAAACAGAAAAAAAAAAAAAAAAAAAAAAAAAACGTATTTAACAGTTGCCTGTGTTATATGTAAGCTATCGTCTCAAATCATGGCCTACTTATCATCCCATCATCTTCGGACGGTTGTAATAGGCCAAGGTCTTTCCTCCTCCCTTCCTCTGAGGTCCGATGTCTCGCAGGGATTGGTCCTGTGCCCTTTCTCACATATATCAATGATCTTCATTCTAAAATCCCATCTTGCTCCGCCGAAAATGTTTGTCTTTTGTCGGTTTCGTAAACTTTGATTCATTCGATCAAGTACGGTTCATTCATCTTCATGTTTTCGAATATTTCCTCTTTGGAGACCACGTGCGATGATGGAAGTGCCCGCGATATATAATTACTGCTGAATGTGTCGGTATGCGTCGAAATGTTTTGTTGCATGCATGAGTTGTATCTTTTCTGTGTGTGTGTGTGTGTGTGTGTGTGTGTGTGTGTGTGTGTGTGTGTGTGTGTGTGTGTGTGTGTGTGTGTGTGTGTGTGTGTGTGTGTGTGTGTGTGTGTGTGTGTGTGTGTGTGTGTGTGTGTGGTGCTGCTTGGTTTAGATTTTTTTTAAATTATTGTACTATGATCTTCCCTATGTAATGCACGTGAGGGCTTTTAGGGTAAATAAATTTAAAAAAAAACAAGCAAATTAATTAATCGAGCCAGTCAGCGTGACACAACCGTAGGCAGCGAGCTTCTAACAGGGGTCGTAATTCTGATTATAAAATAGAATAACACCCGTTTGTTGAACGGATTGTTCCGGCAAATCGACTCCTTTGACCACGTTGAAATCATGTCAGGTTCGAGGGCGGATGGAACACCTTGGTGCCGTGTTGCAACGCTGAGTCTCTGTTTGCGAACGGCGCAGTGACTCGATCGCGCACCGAGAAACATAAATGCGTCGAGCAACTTCGATCCGTGCGATTAGCGAGGCATCGCACGTTCGTATACTATGCACGCGCGCACACTGGCGGCGGCGGCGGCGGTGGCGGCTTCACGGCCGCCATTTGGCCGCTCAATTTGGGAGTCCGCGCGGCGAACGTTTCTACTTTTGGAAAAGCATTATTCGGCGGAGACCGCGCGGTGTCTCGGTTCGGAGGGATGTGCTGGCGCTCTCTGGTTCTCGCGTTTCTTTTTCCAGTAGGCAGCGATATCGTCAATCGTGCGTGGCGCGGCGCGTGACCGTTGAACCGGGGGGTGCATACGGGGCGCGAGGCAACCGCCCTCGGAGATCGTGACGCTGGAATCGAACGCCAATTTGCACGGCCGCCAAGCCAGACGTCCGACACGGAGGCTACATGCGCGCCAGACGACCAGGCAGGTGGTCTCGCGCAGACTCCGTTAGACGCTTTTCGTCGTGTCTAACTGCCCAGTCGTTTTTTTTTTTTTTTTTTATTATTATTATTATTATTATTATTATTTTAGATGTAGACAACGCCCCTTCAAAACAAAAGCAAAGACAGTTGTTCCGGCATGTTGGCGTACCGATGGATGGTGTTCAAAAACCGTGAATACCACGCGTGGTTCCCGCTCGTCGGTCTGTTTATACGCGCATGTGGATGTCACATGCGCTTGATATGAGGCTCTTACTCGAGTGTGTTCAATGGTAAGAACGCACGGGGGTTCTGGAATTCCCAGTCTAAGAAAGCCACGCTCGCGTACGTGTGCGACATTATTTGACGAAGGAATATCGGATTACCTCCGCCGTTTTCAAAGGCCCAAATTCGGTATTTGTGCGCTGGGACGTTCTATATACGTGGCTTGCCCTTGAGGTCATCGCACCCGGTCATTCCTATATGCCCCGAGAAACTGAAGGTGCGGAAAGTGGCTGGGTAAAACTGCTTCCATCGCGGCTAATGAATCTTTTCATGCGCGCTCGCACGCGCGGATTGGACAGCTCGATATAATTGCTCCGAAAGCGTAGTTCGTCCATAGAATTGGAGCACGAGAAACTAGTAGCTCGATCGGCTCATCGAGGGATGTCGACGGCATCGTGCCGAGGTTCCCGCAGGACTGCCAGTTCAATTGGCCCACGTATTCTCTGTATATACCGAACGAAGCCGAAACGAATAAATCAGCAACAAAGCGACATTTCTTGCGTCGTTTTTTGTTTCTTGCGTTTTGCTCAGTGCCGCCTTGGACTATTTATTCGTCACGATGGAAAACGCGGATGTTCGCGAGTATGCGTGAGGCCTCGCGCTATATACTCGCCCACTAAAAGAAACGGGCGTCTCGAGGCTGAAGCGGGTATCGGAGAATCTGAGAAGAGGAACCCGTTTCCGAGTCGTCTCTGCAGCGTCGCATCTGCAGCGTCGCGTCCTCTTCGTCGCCTCGTGGTTTGTGTCGTCCGAGGTCTTTCTCCTTTCTTCTCGGAAAAGAACCGGAGAGGAAAACGACTCCCCACAAATTAGATGTTTAGACTGTCTGAACTTTAGTCTGCCTCAACGGGCGGCTTGTCTCTCAGCTGTAGATGAGCAATTTAGCCAGTGCAGTACAACCGCTAACCTGGGGTATTTAACGTGCATCACGCAGTAGTGATACACGGCCGCACGCCGGTACGATGCTCATCCAGATCGAAACGGACAGTGGTGGGGATTGAACCCAGGATCCCTGGGTTCTGCAGCGCGAGCTTTCGCTCCACGTGCTACGAGCTGGTGTGCGCTTGCCCACTCGGCCACCGACCCCCCCCCCCCCCCACACACACACACACACACACTATACACACACACACACGCCACGCACACACACAACTTAGAGGAATCACTAAGACCCAGTAAATGGTGAAAACACACACACACACACACTATATATATTATATATATTGTCAGTTTTTTTTTTGTTTGGGGGGGGGGGGGTATTGTCAAGACTAGCGTAATTTCACAGTGCTGCGAGAGCACGTGAATTCGGCCTGCGTCTCGTTCTCACGCGCACGATAGCTTTGACAAGGTTGGAGCACTGCGAAGGCTACTGCTTGAAAACGTGGCACAAACTGGGCGAAAACTACTGCTTGACATCGTGGCACAAAAATGCTGGTACCGAGTAAAGTGTGGCACGAACTTACGAAGGCAAATGAATATCCGAGTTCTATAGATCATTGCAAGCAGGGTGGCTGGCCGCCGCCATGCTTCTGTTCGTGCGGGCAAGTTTGCTTGGCAAAGGTATACGTTCAAGCCAGCTTGCCAAAGCTTGCCAAAGGTACGCTCGCGTGCACGCTGCACATGCTTGCACGCATGGGGCACCAGTGTGGCGCCATGCTTGCAATAGACCAATCTCACTAAGCATTCGACGCATGCACGAGGCAGTCATAACTTTAGTTCACAGGAGGCAATCGGCAGTGCACGAGACTGCTCGTGCCCTGCACGCGCAGAACTCCAGCCAGGTTTTCGCACGCGCAGAAAGCCTAAAGTTCCCTCGATGCATTGCGGCAGCGGTGGCGTAGTCAAACTGGCTGGTGAGATCGGTCTATTGTCTATACGAAAACGGTCGCCGTGTTTTTTAGAACAAATAACAGAGGACATGCAGGCGAGCTATGTGAACTTTTAACATCTTGAACTTCCCGAGACTTAGGGACAAGTGGACAACACCTGTGTGTGTGTGTGTTGTGCACTTTCTTTCCCCCTCCCCCCTAAGTATTGGGTGTTTAAGGTGTTTTTGATATTAGAAAAGTGGTATCTTGCGACTAAGTATTGTGCCTTCGTCCATAAGATGTCTCGACGGAGATGCTATGAAATGTTGACTTTTGTAATTGTTTTACTTTTTTTTTTTTTTTTTTCGCGAAGAAAATAAAGCACGATGTTCGCAGGTGGTCGCAGAGCGACGTGTGTATCTGCGTTCACGCTAGTGTTGTAAACTACGCGCTTATGTCATAAAGCGCTTAATTTTCGCGAGCCTGTAATTTTCGCGATTCGCTCACTTCGTCTCGCAAAAAGCGAAAAAAAAAAGTAAAGAGGGAAAGTAGAGTTTTTTGAAACTCGTGAAATATTGGCCACGATTCACGAGTGGCCCAATTGCAAAAAACTTGTGGCCGCGAAAAAAACAAAAAGAATTTTAAAAAAAGTATTTAAAATTGTATTAAAGAATACAACTCAAACATGAAAAGTTCACGTCACATGTGCCTCGGGAGGCTTCGAGCTTCAGAAAGTTTAGAAAGAACTGAAAGAACATAAACACTAGAGGTCTTCCGGTTTGGTTTGTCGTTGCATACGCAGTTATGAGGCGTTCCCGGCTATTTCCAAAATGGCCCTGCTCTGAGTGGTCGGAATCGTCGTCTGAGTGGCCATTGTGTCGTGGGGGGTTATATGAGTTTCGCTGGAGTACAGTTTCCGCATGCGGACGTTCCCGGCAACAGTGTCCCCTACTAAAGTGCTGTAGAGTAACCGCATATGCTCCGCTAGTTCTTAGGTGCTGATACGCTCAGCTTCGTGGTGGGAACTTAGAGAGCCGCGTTCACTTGACTGAAACTGGATTTTTGCTTTGCTCTGCTGTATAGAGATTTTATCTGAGACTGCAGCCAAAGATACAAGCGCGAGCTAGCCCGCGCTCCTGGCTTTTAAACGTCCATTTCCAGCGCGACTGCTCGTTCTGCGGAAGAACGCTTCAAAGCAGTGACCTCGAGCTCTTGTGCCTGTGGCATTGGCTGCAGTCTCAGCTTAAAGGGATTGCCCGGTGAAAACCAGAAGTTGTTAAGATCGTGTGATGGTTACCTGGCGGGAGCCTAATGACTAACGTCGGCCATTTTTATTCTATCGAACGACACGCCAATGTAGTGTAATCAATGACGGATAATTATACGAAACTCCATGCGAAATTTCGCTAATATCAATGGCTGCGCTCCCATGCCCGATCTGACGTGACACCAGGCTTGCAATTGTCAGATCCTGCAGGCCTCATTCCACCGTGGGAACACAGTGCTCCCGACGCCACGGCAGTGTTCCATTTTACTCGCCACTTTAGATATCGCGGAGAAGTGGGGAGCCTGACTACCAGACAACGAATGTCCCCTTTCATTCCTAAAAAATAAAAAAAAATAAAAAAAAAATAGCGCAGCAACGACGGTAAGCCACGTCGTAGCGATCACGCGGAAGGCAAAACCCGAAGGGCGCTTCAGTTCGGCGCTATCTTGGCGTGTTACGTCAGAGCCTCGGCTGCTCTGAAGGGGGAAGAGGACAACGCCGTTTATGCACGCTTGGTTTGAAATACAATTACTCCGTCCAGGGAAGCACACGAAATTCAGATTTGTCGTGGAAGATGCTCTTACAGCCATTGACAATGAGATCGAAATATTTTCTTGGATACCCAATTTGACCGGACAATCCCTTTAAGGGTGAACGATTCATACGAAAAATCCTGCACTCCCGTTAAAACAAAACAATAATCTTTTTTTTCTGTATAAAAGCTTTTTATTAGCGGTGTTAAATTTTTTGAGGGGACAGGACTTTGGGGAAGCAAGAAGGCCCCGATCCTAAGAGCGTAATCCTGGAGAAGGCAGTGCCTATCCTATCCACATACCTGGCGTCGAGACTGTCGCACGGTGGCGAGCCCAACGATCATGACTGCGTTTCAAAGCACCGAAGTGCAGTTTGCACAAATGGTCGCACATTTATTACGTACATGTATGTCCTTCTGGCGATTGAGTGTTGGTTTTGGGTTGTCAGTTTGCAGAAAAAGGTTACTGACGTCTTCCCCGTCCTTTTCTTTTTTGTGGGGTTTGTGTGCGCGCATGGGTTTGTTTACGGGGGAAGTGGGTGTATAACTCTTCCAAGCTTCCTGGCGGTACTCATTGTTTCGTCGACGAGTTTCTCACACAGATCGTCGGGGCTTAGCGGAAGAAAACCTGGCCAGGAACATAAAAAAAAAAGAGAGAGAGAAAAAAAAAAGCGGAGGTGAGCTCATTTTCTCCGCGGATGACTCGACTGAGTTAACAAGCGCACTAATACGTTTCTTTTTTACCGGCCATCTCTCTCTCGCTGTCGTGCTTCCGCAAACTTGAACTTGGAAGACGGAACGAGAAGCGGCTGCCCCCGCTTTTTCCTTCGCCGACTGATCACTTCCCTAGCTGCCGAGCCGGTGCTCCACTTCCGCTCTGCGCTTGCTCGTCAGGATCGCTGCCGCTTGATTACAGCGTCTTTCTAAAACGGCCTTCCTTTAGTGCTTCTTTTGTTTTGTTTTGTTTGTGTGTGTGTGTGTTTGTGTGTGTTCTTATTGCGAGTTTGCGGAGATACGGCTGTGAACGCCGCGACCCGATGCCGTCGTCAAACGCGACGGCGGTGCAATTACGTTTCCGTTTATTGTAGTTTTTGTTCCGGTTGTCCCGCTGTGGGTTCGTAAAGGGTAAATGGAACTACGACCAAGGCGTGGCCGCCTTGGTCGTAGTTGTCAAACTAGGTCTAGAAACAATATTTAAAAAAAAAAATAGAGAAGTACACAGAGCGATAGCTGGAGCCCATCTGGAAGCAGATGACTCCAGCAGTCAAATTTCCCAGACGAACTGTGCTAAGTATGCGTTCCCAAAAGGAGAGTTCCGGTCGCTGTGTTTTCCTGTTCGGCCCGATCGCGCTGCGCGACCGGGCATGGCCAGGCTTGTGCCATATGCGGCTAATGATAACAACACCCGGCAGGTGCGGCAGTATCGGAGTTTGAGAGTTTGGAAAGGTATAAAAGTTTCTGCCTCGCTTCGCGCTTATCAACGTCCGGAGGAAAATCTGTTTGGAAACGTTACACTCGTAAAAACGGTAAGCGCCACATCCCGGAAATTCTGCTTAAAAAAAACGAACAAACGCGGAGACTCTAGTACTTGGAAACCCCGAGTCGAGGTATACAGGCAGCATGTGTTTTGAGACCTTGCGTCATGCGTTTCCGTGTTGCTCGTTTCAGGGTCTGCGCAGTCTGCCTCTGAAACCAGCTGGCCCATACGTGTTACCTTTTCGGTCGAGATGAAAAATGACTCACGACTGACGCTCTTGCTCGAGTGCGCGGGCGCCCGAGCGCGTGCATCGGGTATCTTTTTTTTTTTTTCCTTCTTTCCGGTAAAGATTAGTGAGCGAGAGGTGTGCGCGGTAAGTGAAAGGGGCCATGAACAGGTATTGGGTTTGAATGGCACGCAGTCTGCTCAAGCTTTCTGGCACTAGCCTGACCTAAGAATACTCGCACGCAACGCTATCTGAGCCAGAGGCTTCCTTGTCGCGCGGCGTAATTTCGAGGATACAAGCGAACTATTGCTTTCAGTCTTTCCTTCGTAGAGCTTGCTGGCGTAGTCGTAGGGATCACCTCGGGGCTACGGTAGTCGAATGAGGCTCATGGATTCAACACGAGCGCTGCGTGAGAACTCGATTTGGGCTCGGCTCAAGCAATGCCTTGACGGACATTCGGGTGGTGACCGCGTCTAATCGCTGCGCTCGCGGGAATAGCCACAGTGCACGGAGGTAAAACCTAATGCACGTTTCGTGGGTTACGAACGGCAGGAATTCAATCCGAGCAGTATTTAGAGCGACTAAGATGGTTTACTGGCCCCTCTAAGAACAGCCAACGCAGTTGCCTCTTTACGTATGAACCACCACTTCTCGACAGTGTATAGACGCTTTGCAGCAGCTGTGCATGGACGCCGCCATAACTGACCTTCAGTTTTTGTTTCCTCTTATTCCGTTCGCTTCACTTCACCATTGCCACAGCCGGCCAGGTTATTGTCACTTTAAGTGCTACTGTGTCCTTCTCCCCAGCATAGGCCCTTGTGGAGACTCGTCAACGCCCGATTCAGTGGCTCGGCATCTCGGTAAGGCAAGAGAAGGGCGGCTATGGCGGCTCAATTTGGCGCGTGTGTAAAGCGTCTATACCGCACTCGTGTACGCCGGATTGCATGCAGTCTACTCGCACACGACCGAACGCCGTCTAGACGCTTTTAAAACAGCCTCGCTTTCTCTGCGACTTTCTTTCTCGACGTGCGCGGATTAAAATCGCTGAGAAAAAGCCGGGTCTGCGGCTCTCACGACGACGGGCTTCCCAAATAAACGCTCCACCGGGAGATGATGCCCCTCCGGCGGCAGCTCCGAGGAGGGGGAGGGCAGCGAAGAGGGTGCGTCATCTACTGTGTGTGTGTGTGTGTGTGTGTGTTTTTCTCTCTCTCCCTTCCTTTTTTTAAGCGCTACGGGTAAGAGGAACAACACTCGGACTTCGGGCGAGGGGGGAAGGTCCTACTACCTGTCAAGGTCGGCCCGATGTCGGCCCGTCCTTGGGGCCAGATGCAGATTCCGTCCTTGGACAATGCGCCAGGAATGCCCGGCGCGTTGTTGGCCCAAAGCACCTCCCGGTGCCCGGCACTGCGATGCACGTGCTCGGCGAGTACACAGGTGGCGAGTACACAGGCCACGGCCACCCGCGCGGTAAGGGTGGCCGTGGCCTCTGCCCCCACGGGGACGGTCCCCTCGTCACGCAGCTGGCCGCGGTCGTCGCCCCTTCGGACTCGCCGACGGGGATTGTTGCCGAGACCCGACCTAAATGTCGCACGGTAGGGTAGGGTGCCGTTGTTGTTGTGTGTGCCGTCGGTGTCGCCCCGTCCTGCTTGTGCGCGTGTTTTTTGGTGCCTCGCGGCGTTCTAAAGAGGAGGCCAGTGGCTGTGTGTTTACTTTCCTACGGATCACGCAGAACGCCAGTTATGAAGATGCTTTAGAACGTTGCCCCCCCCCCCCCCCCCCCCTTTCTTTTTCTCTTTTATTATTATTTTAAATATTTTTTTTTTCATGGTTCCTCTCGGTTCAATGTCTTCGTGACGAGAAACGTTGGCTCGGATATTTTTGCGGAGCTCTGACTATGAGTATTGGACAGTCATCCCTGCAGCTCTCTCGGAGTCGCCTCTTTTGGGCTCCAGTGGGAGGGTTCATGAGATATGCGGGTTTTGCCGATAGTTGACCTAACTTTTTGCTCGACGTTCAATGAGTGTCGAATTGCATCGCAGAGAATTGGAAGCGAAATGCTGGCAGGTCCGTTTCTGGGGTGTACTTACTTTTGGTTAATACCAAACGTCGTTTGCCGTACAAAAAAAAAAAAAACAAAAAAAAAAAAAAATGATGTTTTTTTGTTTTGTTGTGTACGTTGGGTACACCAATTACATAGTGCTCCGCTGGAAAATTTGGCCAGTTGCATGGTCCAGGCTGGGAGGAGCGCTTACAAAACGTTGACTCCTGAGATGATGAGTCTTCCGCATGTGTGGAAAGCTCGGAAGCCACCATTGGTCAAGTTCTTTAATAGCGCATTCTGAATAACGTACCGCATGCGGTGGAAATTTTAAATGTTTTTCCTTTACAGTTTTGTCTGTTCTGCAGCTTTATTTCCACCGCCCTTTGAAATCTGTCGCATTTTAATTGTTTTCGATTAGTAATTTCATTCCAAACAATGGTGTCAATAACCGGTATCTCATAGACCAGCACGAAACTGCATCACACGCACTCGTTTGAAGACCTAACAGTGTTAGGTACAAGAGAGAGAGAGAGAGGGGCCGAGAGGGGGGAGGCAGGGCCGAAACGACAGATCGCAAGGACGCAGCCGCACAATTGGTTCGCGTGTGCCTCGAGCATTTAGCTACCTCGAGCCAGTTCCACGATGTTACCGCCGATAGTCCTCGACCACGCCGAAGAAATGTCGGCTGGCTGCCGCCCCGCCCTCGTCACTTGCGGAACGAACGATGCTACTCTCGTTTGTGGCACGTGCTACGCCCAAATTGCGATGCCGAGCCAGCGAGAGTCCAAGTGTCAAAATACCTCCAGAATTATCCATTGAAGCGGGGGTGTTAAACTACCGAACCAATTAAACACGTCCAATCGCAGTTTAGCTGCGAACGTCCATAATCAAAATTCACGGCGGTATTTTTTTTTTTTTTCTCGGTTAAGCTCTTTGGGAGGAACTAGGACGTTTGCGCTTTGTGGTCATCGTGTTTGTTTTTAAAGCACTATTATTTGGTTTTTAAACGCAACGGGTGAAAAAGCGACCGTGTTGCTTCGTTAGAAAACAAACCCCGAATATGAACAGAGAAGATCTTTGTAGGGGCGTAAGGAAATGTCTCGCTGTGAATTGCAAAACGGAATAAAATATTCGAAAAACAAAAAGCAGCTCCGCACTTAAAAAAAAAAAAAAGAAGGGCCGAGAGTTTAATTTTTTGCAGGGCACTTGAATCGCTAGCGCACTATCTACGGAGCTCAGCGATTGACGTAGTCAGACAAAAGTTTTAAGTGAAAAGGTAAAGGCCCGTTCACACACTTGCAGCCGAGCAGGACCGACTGAGACAAAGACCGATCTTTAAGCCTCTTGCGATGGCGTAGGACCGGATGCGCTGCTGCGGAGCAGGTCCAAAGCCTTCGCAAGAGGCTTAAAATCAGCCTTGGCTTGGCCGGTCCTACTCGGTTGCGAATGTGTGAACGGGACTTGAAGCCCGACACGCACAAATAAATTCTTCCCGGCAGAAGATTTCTCTCTTTTCCTTCGTTTCCCCTTCCCATTTTCTTCTCAAGGCCCGTTGACACACTTGCAACCGAGTAGGACGAAGAGAGACAAGACCGGTTTTTAAGCCTTTTGCGACGGCTTCGGACCTGCTAAGCAGCAGCGCATCCGGCCCTAAGCCGTCGCAAGTGGCTTAAAACTGGTCTTGTCTGAGCCTGTCCTATTCGGTTGCAAGTGTGTGAACGGGCCTTCACTTCATTACGTCTTTCTGGCATGCTAAGCGTCTAAGCGGCTCCTAACCCCCCAAACCTGAACAGGGATTAGTCAAACTGGCAGGAAATGAGTACCGAAAGGGGCTGTTGCTATCGTTTGACTCGGATTCGTGGATCGCTCTTCGGACTATTCTGTGACGGGCTCACGAGTTTCTTTTCGGGAAGGACCATGTACTCCTTTCATTCCTAAGCTGACTGTACGGTGGAAGCTACGTGCCCGTCGGACCAGTCCTATGTATATCTTTAACTACGTGATTACGCTTCCGTCCATATACACACGCGCAGGGAGCGCGGGCTGGTGGCGAAAGGGAAGCGGTTGATTGGTGGTCGAGCGGGCAATTCTCACAGCACTGTCAGCCCACAAGTCAACGGAATACTACTATCGATAGTCGACTATTGTAAAACTATCGAGTGTCGACTATCGTGAAACTCGATACCACACTATCAATTAGGGTGACCACCTTCCTGCTAGCGAAATGCGGGACACGCGGGGCAAGGGGGGGGGGGGGGGGGGGGGTAAGAGGAAATTTATTAACACGCACTCCACGATCACCAAGGCTGTGTTAACACATTTAATATACTGTGGTGTTTATACACGTGCCAATTGTATGGCAGCAATAAAATTAAAATAATCTTCACTCCCAGTGATATCTTTTTATGCTAAATATATATATGTTGTTAAATATGTCGAAGTTGAAGACATAAAAATCTGCTGCAGCAGAACTCAATGCATCAAATGGAAGTAAGAAACGATAGATCTTTTTCGGGTTATTGTTTCCTGTCAACGATACTTTCATAAACATGGTCCTACTAAAATTTTTAACGTGATATTCTTTTTCGACCGTTGTGAGTTGCAGGCTTTTTGCATTGCAGGCTTTTTGCACGCACACACACACACACAAAAACAGCTTTTTTGCATTGACCCAGCGATTTGAAAAGGATTACAATAATTTATATTTAAATTTTTGGCGAACAATCTTCTCGCAATATTTTGCCACCAATGGGAGAGGCACAACGGCGCATGCGCGTCCTTGCTCCTGCAAGAACGACGGTCGCTTCCCGCAATGCTTGCAAAGAAAATGGCGTACCATTGCGATTCACACGATTACGAACAACCTCCGCGCTTCCCCGTGTCCCGTTGTTCGGCAGCACCACGAGCTAGCTGCAGAGTGAATTTTACGACTGTGTGAAATGCGGGACATTTGGAAGATTTGGGAATTTCTCGCCGGACGCGAGACACGAGCTCTCAATGCGGGACAGTCCCGCGAGTCGCGGGACGGGTGGTCACCCTACTATCAATAGTCGACTATCGTAAAATTGTTCATAGCCGAATACCGATATCAACTATCGTAGTGCTATCGATGGGTTTTTATTAGGTGACGGACGAGGAACGTTCAGCAAATGGCGTGTAGCTCGGAGAAAAACGCAGCTGCAGTTGGGGACTTCCGCATAATCATCGAGAAACAATCTAAAACCTACTGGAAAACAATCACAAAATGGTGCAGATCCTTCTTGGAAACTAGTGACAATAAACTATTAAAATATCCATTGTATACTATTGAAAAACTACGAATAAAAGATATCAACTTGATAGGTTGTCGAAGTTTTTGTTGTTGTTTCAGATCGCTTTCCGGGATGTGCCCTTTGCTTTTTATGAGCTCAATCAGAAAACTGGATGTCCCTGTCGCCCCTGATAACAAACTATATTATGTTGCATACATCCGGAACCCCGATTGAATATAATTCTAGCGATGGTGATCGAGTGCGCATGTATCGGGACATGACTACCTAAATAAAAAACATAAGTGAAGCGTTTTTTTTTTTTTTTTTTTTTTTTTTTTTTTTCGAAATGAACAGGTTGCGAGAAAGAAAGGAAACGATATATTGCCTTTCGGATTCGCAAGCCTTTTTTCCTTGTTATAATTCCTCATTGCCAACAATATCGTTACTTGGATCTAAATAAATTTTCGTTTTTATCACTTAATTTTGATCCAGTTAACGTTATGTTTCCAAACTTATTGTATTTGAAGAACGGAAAAATTAAAGCACGAGTAACTACGTTTACTTGGTATAAGCTTTTTATCTGGTAATGTTCAATTTGAAGTCTGCGCAACAAAATTTATGTTACATTTATTAATTCAAATATAATTATTTAAAGATAATGTGACGCCTTCTGTATTTTAAAGTTTTTTTTTTATATATATATATCAACAGGTTAATATTTTCTTAGCCACCGTTATTAAACTCAGCCAAAATAGAACCGAACAAAAAGTGGCAACATTCGGCAACAACTAATTCCCGATTTTTGGAAATTCGCTATAAATAATCAGCAGAAGAAAAACAAAAAAGATTTCCAGCCGAGTGCTCGTTTTCATCTGTCAGTGGTCATGGCTATGAAAAGAAATATGTGCCAATCGAATAATAAAGGAAACACAAGCGTGAAACAAACTTGTGAAAACCCTGATGCTAAATGTCTTCAGCGAGTGTTCTCACCACTAACTATGGCTTGTCCAGAAATATTTGCTGCTACGATTGTTTCTAGATGGTTCCTCCGGCATTCTGAAACAGTGAGTGTGTGTCGTCGACGCTTTCAGTGGCGGAGCAGGGGTGGCGGAGCTGGGGACTCCGCCGTGTTGAACACAGGGCCGCGGTATCGCGGTAAGGCACGTGACGCCGGTACGAGTCGCACACGCGCACTCGGGCCCACGGTAACGGTAGTGCAGTAACGGGTTGCTAGAAGTCCCTATTATCGGAGGGCATCTGTATCGCGCACGAGGTCCGACAAGGCGTTGCGTCCCTAAATTGGAAAGTCTTTTTCCCACCGCGCGCCATCGTCTCGCGTGTGCTCGGAACATGATGCACATGGGGTGTGCTCGCAAGGTGCGTGCATGTTTTCTCGTGAGAATTGGTGTTTCACTTGGTATCTTTTCGTGACCTAATTTATCTTTATGTTGATATTTTGCAGTGCTGACATTGTCTCGATTTTATCGCATACAACGCTTAATTGAAGGCTCGTTTCCGCCGCGGGTGTGACGGGACATTGTTGAGAAGTTAGTTGTATCGGTTTTCCTGAATCGCGATTTCCTGCGCGATGTCAGAGAGCCGTGAACTTACGTTGACCGTCACAAGGCGACTCGATTATTGTGATTTTGAAAATGTTACATAATGTAGCTGGAAAAGAAACTTCAATTTCTATTGTTGAAACATGTTCACGCATCGATTTCGAATCGTTGAATCATTGATCGACTCGCTCCGGCAGTGGACCCATCTCAACTTTGCTGTTTTCAGTTCTCGACAAAGGGCACAATCATCGACACGTGATCCTCAAATAAAACTCTTATAAACATATTCAAGCCGAAAGGAGGTGGCTTCGATCGTTTCCTGCATTTTTCTTACTTCGCGCGTCCTTGTTCACATTATATTTTATTGTTGTGGACGACACGAAACGCCTAAAATATTCTCGGTGTGCTGCATCTAAAACGATAAAAAATCTGAAGGGAAATTCAATCGCTGTTAACTGACACAATATTTTGAATACTCCCCTGGCGTGTTCAGTGCCGCACTTCTCGGCATTGCCGCTCTGGCGGATGCCATAATGCGGGGTAAGAAACGTCCAGTTGCAAAACGTTTTTCAACTGGCACACAAGAACACAAGACGCGCCCTATGTCGGATACCCAGCACTTTGGGGCACTCAACAGCACACCCAACACTGGAGCGGCGCTCCGAAGAGCACTTTCGCCAACGTTTCTAACCGCTCAGCATGGCCGCGGAACCTGACGCTCGCTAGATGACGCTACAGTATCCAAAATGGCGCTGCCCACGATAAAGAAACGTCAGCTGCCTCTTCGAGTCGTCCAGAAGTTTTCTTTGGGGATATATTTTATGGAGAGACAGACGGGCAAGGCTGGACTCCGATCGTGGTCTTGGACGAAGAAGTACGTCGACGAAGGCAGGGACGGGCTGTTTCTTCGGTAGCTTCCTTCCTTCGGCGCCCAAAGTGCAGGCCGCGGCAGTAGGGGCGCGCTCCTGGGAATGGACCCGGCGGTGGCACGGATTCCGCGGGAGAGGGGGAACGTGTATTTGGCCGTTTTCGGGTGGGCACCGTCATTTGGCGTCAGGGGCTCTTTTGTCTTTGGCCGCTGGCCACCGCTGACCCCGTCGTTTTGTGTCCGTTCGCCGGGGCCTCGCTGGGCCCTAAAAATAGGCAAAAAGCCCCCCACGGGGCTCCCCTTCGGAGCTGGAAACAATGTGCGGACAGTATGCAAACGAGGCCGCCGGATGCGCTCGCGCCGCGCTCTAGTTTCCTTCTTTTCGATGCGCGCGCCAATTTATATACTATATGTACATACCATGTGAAGGGATGGCTCCAGTTTTATTATTAACTTTTTTGTGTGTTGCAATTTTGTTTTCTTTTTTTCTTTTTTCTTTCTTTATTTGGGTAGGGAGGGGCTGAACTCTGGAGGCAGGATTTCCTTCCCAAATCGGTTGTTTTACCGTATTTGTACTTCGACATTTGCGTTTATTTTCGCCGTTTGTCTTGTACTGTGCGTCTATAAAACTCGGTTTGTTGAAGGTTCTATTCCGCGCCCGCAGGTATTGAGTTGTCGTTAGTCGAAATCCCACGCCGGCTGGTTTCGATTTGAACGAGGGTTGTGTACCGCTGTAATAATGAATTACTGCGCTGTGCCGAAACCAGGTCGGTATGTCGTATCGCACTGGTTAAATTGCCTCTCTACGGCGCAGACATTAGACCCTGTTTTTAAGGCATACTAAGTTTCCTCTGCCTAAGCATGTAAACAACAAATGTAATATTTATTGGCTATTAAATCGGCACGTTTTATGCGCTAGCTGCTAACACGACACTGGCAGTTTACAGCGTGCACTCGTGGCTTGGTGAGCCGCTTTCCTCGTACGAACTCTTCAGTGCCGAAGACCCCCCCCCCTTCCGTCTTCTGCTCGCGGATTTTGAACGTGGTACGCGTTTCACGTCCCAAACGTAGAACCTCTACGTCTAGGGGATTTCAAAGTTTACGGTCCACGCAAGCACCGCAAATGGAAGAGGCCAGATTCTCTTTCGTAGAACTCTCTGGAGAAGTGCAGGTGCGAATGCATTCTGTATTTCAGGACAGCTGTTTTGTTTTGTTTTTTGTAAGAGTTTGTTGGCACTGGGGGCGCCTTTTGCTCGAGCTTTATAACGCCTGTACCGTCGGCCCCCGAATGGACTGCAGTGATCTTTCCTGCGGTACAGAAATGTGTCGCCACCCCTGACCGCACAGTTTTATATCCGCAATCGGGTTTTGAATGCTCGGCATCAGACAGGCGTGCTTACCGTAACTAGGGGGCCTTCTCGTACAGCGCGAGTCCGCGTATCAGGCGTCCCCGTAGCTAGGCTAAGCTACGCACCGTCGCTTGTTCGTTGTGATTTGCTTCGTTGTGCACGAGACAAAAACAAAACGAAGGCAAGGCGGGTGGCTTGACCTCTGTCGACCTCGTGACGTCATCGGATGGCCGCGGCCAACCGGAAAGGTTCCCAAGTCCGAACCCCCGTCCTTTGGCCCTCCCTTGTCAGGACTCAGGAAGCGTGGCCGGTCGCCGCCGCCGAGTGCTCCGGCTGCTCTCCTCCCGCCGCCCGGAGGACGGGAAATCACGCGCGACTCGCGTCGCCCGAATAAATCTAGCCGAGGACCCCCGCCAAGCTCGTGGCATCTCGAACGCTGCTCGACGTCCCGACAAAAGGACCGCTCCGCTCCATCGTCGTCTAACGATTCCTCGCCACAAAGGATCGGAGAGGTTACGAAAACGGTTCGAGGGAACCGAGGAATGAGAAGAAAAAAAGCACACACGCGCAAAAAGAAAGCCGAAGCGAAGCGGCAGTAGACGTTTGATTCTCTCCATCGCTTCGTGCTTTCGTCTTCCCCCCTCGCTCCGCCTCTGCCTAAATGTGCATCCGCGCTCGGAAAATGCGGCCGTTTCTTCTTTGTCGAAGACGTCGCGAAGGTGGTTATGCCACGCGGACGCCCACCGCGGCTTCTTCGCAACGGTGTTTCGGTCTGGCCGACGTTCGAAGGCGCCGCAAAGCTGGCGCTGCGCTGAAGAAGTGCCCTCGCTCGCTCGGGGACGCCGACGCCGACCCCGCGGAAGCGATCGAGGTGGAGAGCAAAGAGAAGGCCGAGATTTGCCTCGCTCCCTTTGACGAGCCCACGCGACGGAGAGACCGTAGACCCTTTTATTGTTGGCCTCTGGATTTCTTTCTTTTTTTCTTTTTAAAGAGAGGCCTCAAACCTCGCCAAGATGAGGGCAAGTGTCGAAAGACGCGAGACGGTGAAGACTGAGGAGCGGAGCCTTCAACCTGCGGCGCTCTTCGCGGGGTGTCATTGTATCGCGTGGCATTGCGGCGTGCGGTATGACCATACGCGCAGTCGAATGTTAGGCAGTTTTAAAATGGCGCATGCTAAAGCTTTTGCGTACGCAAAGAATGGCTTCGTCGCCACTGCGCGTGCGCGAAACGCTCACCACGGTTTGCGCTTTGCGTGCACTATTTTAGCGTACGCTAGTCTTCGGAAATTGCGTGCGTACGCAAAGAGTCTTTGCGCTCATTTGCGCTCCTCCAAGGGGGATTCGTGATGCTTGAGAAGTTGGCTAAAGCCAAGACGAGCACAGTTAGAAAATGGCGGTTCCCAGGAACGCGGCTGCGGGGTGCGGCGGCCGCCGTCGCTTGGGCGGTCGTCGTGAGCGCAACGTCGCAGCATCTTCGCGACTGCGATTTTCAATATGAAACATTGCATTCCTACAGGAGGTGCACTTCATAAACCGCATGGAAGACCCAGCAAGGTGGGCAACGATAGCCGGCAACTTGCTGCTTGCGGAGTCAGTCAGTCAGATCAACTTTATTTGCGCCCAGAGATGGAGTAGGAGCCGGTGAGGAACCCGTTAAAGCGCCCCCTTCCATCTCCCCCTCAGACGACGGCCAGGATTCTTTGGACCCCGGCGGCGTCTTCGGCCAGACGGACGACTTGTTCTTGCACTTCGGGGTCTGTGCTGAGCAGGGTGGTCTCCCAGCTCCCTAAGTCAACTGCCCCAGTATTTTGTTTGCGGAGCGAACGTTTCTCGGCGGAGGTGCGCGAAGGTCGGTACACAATACCTCTCTTGCAGAGGCGACGCAAGAGTACACGACCGCTCGACTGCTCGCCGTCGCATTCTCATATTTAAACAAATCTAAAATGTTATTCTAAAAAAAAAAAAAAAAAAATCTCTCTTTCTTTGTTTTGTTTTAGCATTTCAAGCGTGAAACTAAAATTGTTACTGTATCTTGGTGGCTTTGCAAGCGCGAGATGCTTGTCTAGATGCTTGGGGTTTTGCGTCGCGGCGGAGAAGCGCTTTTCTAAAACTCTTGCCTAGCGTGCGCTAACGCAAGCCCCAAATGTGGCGCTAGCGTGCGCTAAAATTGCGCACGTTATTCTAAAACTTCCTGTTACAGGGAGACGAGGCCGATGTTACGCTTTGGATCTCTGATCGATGTCTGGAGTGCCCCGGTTGCCCCCCAACCCTCTTCCGCGGAATCGTATGCCGTTTCGAGAACGCCTCAGAGACTTCCTAAAACGGGACGCGGGAGTACAACGATCTTCGCATTGTTTGATGCGTGTTAAATGTATCACGTGGGACGTCGATTTTCTTCCATCTCGGGGTGCATGATTGCGGATCAAGGATGAGTCGTCTGGGTACCTTTCATACGTTATGTCGCCAAATGCTGCAGCCTGGCACATCGATTGACAAGCTGACTTTATCCCGAGCAAATGCCCGATCGCGTGCGTTTTGCTCCAGTAAGCCACCGAGGACCAGCAGTCAGGGCCGGCCCTAGGTGTGGGCCACCTTGGGCGGTCGCCTAGGGCGTCATCAAAAGGGGGGGCGCCGCTCCCCCCCCCCCCTTTTTTTTTGTGAGGGGGGGGGGTATTTATTTGAGCACGCCGCCTGACGATATATATATGCTCGATGGCTATTAATTTTTAGAATGCGGTTCTCGTCTGACAAACCGCTCGTGTTAGGCCACTACCCATATGTTTACTAACAACGTGATGTTGTTTATCTAGTGGATAGGGGCGTATAAAAAAATATAAAAATGGTGGGGGGGGGGGGGGGGGGGGCGTCACGGCCGGAGTTCGCCCAGGGTGCTTGATGGTGTAGGGCCGGCCCTGCCAGCAGTATTCCTAACTCATTGTATTGCACTCTTCATGCCACTAATTAGGGACAGATGGAACAGATGACAATATGAAGTGTGAACGATATAGATAATTCAGAGTTGAGGAAGTACTTTGTGGCTGCTGCTTAGTGCCACACTCCGTTATGGCAACACACGCCGATTGCTTTTAGCGAGACAAAGGGCCGGCACTGGCGTTCTGAAGTATGAGATGACGTCACTCTGATCACAATCGTCCTTCGTACTCCCTTGACGTCCCTCCCCCATTCCAGCTTGCCAATATTTTTTTCCCTATCTCATTCTCCCCAGCGCAGCGTAGCCTAACCTCTTTCTTTTGCCGATTCTCCCTCTCACTCTCGCGCTCTCATGTCGCTCTTTGTGTGATTGGGCGTCTGGTTGGTCCCTGCATCGGCGCACGCTCTGCTAATGGAGTCAGTTTCGTTAGTGGGTTTTCATCGTCTCTTTTTCAAACGCGCCCATTTTCTCTTCCGCGCGTCGACAGAAATCCAAGGAACTGTATACCGTAGAAATTCAGCCAGATAGTTCACCGCACATACGGCGGAAGTCAGTCGAATAGAATCGGCCGACCGCTGCCCTGCCGGCGAACACTATACCGCTGCGATCGCACATGCTGTTCGTAACGTGCGGCCAAATGTCGGCCGTTCATCGGAGCCGACCTTTGATTGCATGCTACGCCGGCCGACACTGAACGCGCGACCTCAAATCTGGTGTATACCGTCACGGCGGCGGACCAATTAGGGTGAGGTTACTTGGTGCTACGCGCACACTTATGCCTGTCTCGTCTGACCCGTTGGAGCCCAGCGCTCGTGAAAAACGTAGCACCTGGTAGCCTTGCCCTCATACAAGCTCGACTTAGATTCTTTTTTTTTTTTTTGTGTGTGTGTGTGTGTCTCTTTTAGACGTGCATCTCTGACCCATCCCACTGAATCATCACGCGTGCTCCCGAAAGCCGGGGTCACACCGCTCATACCCATCATACAAAAGACAGTCTGCAAGCACGAATCACCGCAACGTCCGTGGTTCGAATGCCACGTGCCAAGTTCTCTCATTGAACTCGTTCCCATGCGGCATTCGAAGCACGGATCTCGCGAGGACTCGCGTTCGAATCTGTATGCAGACTCTCTTTTGTATGATGTAAAAGCGGTGTTACCCCGGCTTTAGGAGCGACAATTCAATTGTTAACTTTTTTGTGTACGCTTTTTTTTTTCTTGAGGGGGGGGGGGGGGGGTGTTTTGATTATTTGTGTTCGGGTGCCAAAATAATAAAAAAATAATCCGGCAGACACACTTAAGACTGCTTACGTGTAGGAGTGTGAAAGCATTCCTACACGTAAGCAGTCTTAAGTGTCCCTGCCGGAATGAAAAAACGAGGTGCAAACAGGCGGAAATGAGCGCGTCGTCGTTCCCTTTGGAATCCTCCCCATTTGTCTCGTCACGGCGTAGACAGGTGGCCCACCCACGTAATTGTTCGAGCTCGGAGCGCTTCGCCTCCGCCGTTCGCGTCCTTCGCATCTTGGATTTTCATCGACGAAACTTTCAAAGGACTTCGGCGAATCGGGCGCCGTTGAACAACTGAGCGCGTTCCGATGTTGGGTCACTCTCGGGTAGCTGAGCCTGTGCTCGCTCGGAGGGTGCTCATTCCACGTTTTATTGCTTCTCAGTCCGGAAACAGCTGACGTGATCGGCTCTGTGAGCTAAAACGATGACGTGGGTGTTGTGCGGGAAGTCAGTGGCCTCGGATCAGCAAGTGGGGTCTCGTCGTGACACATTTTCAACTGCGTCGTTGTGCGTTCCTCCCGCAAACCCCCCCCCCCCCCCCCCCCTTCTTTCCAGTTTAACGAGAGAACGCCGGAGAGGAGGCCAGTCCCTCCTCGCCTCGTCCCCGACCTTTGCTCTGCATTTCTGTACTATAAAATACTGTTGGTTTGCTCACAAACCACCTGTTTGGACAGAGCGGCGGTATTTTGTGTAGAGGTCAGACCTCTCCGCTTATAGACACTGACAATGCCTGCTGACTCTCCACCGTGACGTCATAGCTCCGATAAGCGTGACTTCTTTCATACTTGTTTTCATATTCGCCTGATTTGTTTCCAGCAGTGTCCCAACCGTTACGCGTTTAGTGCTGTGGAGAGGGAACAGCGCAAAGACCTTGCGTATCTAGGTGGTGTTACCTCTATACTTCGTGTCTCTGCGTCTATCACCGCATACTATCACATTGTATCAAATAAAAAAGTAATAAGTCGGTTAAAAGCAAAAGAAGAAATTTCGGACTTTGTACGAGGTACTGGTGTTGGCAGCGCCCCACGAGCCCGAGACTGCCCATCTTCTCTCGATGGCGATGTGGTCTCGTTCCACGGGAAGCGGCAAGAAATCCCGTTTGTTCGGCGTTCCGCTCGGCCGATCTCCGCTGAATGGCGCAAATTTGAAAGGCATTCGGGGGACGACGACGACCTTTACACGAGTTCGAAGCGGCTGCGAGGAAGGGTTCTTGTGTGGCATGCACCCGTGTATAGCGTCGTCCAGGTTTCGGCGGAGCGTGAAGGATGCGGCGCCGTCCGAGCACGTGGAGAAGCCGGGCGGCAGTCGTGCCCCGATTCCGCCTCACCTTCGTTGGTTGCGTGCACCGCGGGCGTTGCCCACTTCGAAACGGGGTGAATCGGCGGCCGTCGAGGTCGGAGAAGAATGCTTCGGAAAACTGTCCACATTTCTCAGATCTGAATGCTACAAACAACTAAGAAAGAAAAAAAAAAAAAGAAATAAAAATTGGCCACGGCTTTTATTTCCGAAGTCCCGTAATGCGTTGAATGCAGTTGTTGAAGGAGCGATCGTTTACCTTTGTGTAGAAGACATTACACATCACCAGACATTGTAGTGTCGCGTGACCTAACGTTACGCGACGTAGTCACGTGACGGCGTCGAGGCGTGGTGCTGCGCGACGTCACGTCACGTGGCACAGTGTTACGTGTCACCGTAATATCACGTGAAGCGACGTCACGGCATCCAGATGTGGTGTCTCGTGATGACGCTGCGTCGCGGCGTTAAGTCATGGTGTCACGTGACCCGACCTCGGGTGACTCGACGTCACCTGCCACCCTTACTTGACACCCGAAGACTAGCAAATGGTTGTTGCTGACATGCCCTGCCATACGGTGCGCACGGGCGGACAGAGTTCCGGGAGGAGGCAAGTTCCGGAGACCGAATCGGTTTGAAATATAAACGATAAACAAAACTAGCGTTGCCTCGCTCACCTTTGCTCTCGGAATGCCTCGTTTTCGCGATATATATATATATATATATATATATATATATATATATATATGTTCAACAAAATATTAGCCCTTAAAGGAGTTAGCCGAGGAGGTTGCCAAAAAAGTGAGATTGATGAAACGTTTCGGGCCTGGTAGGCTCTTCGTCAGTCAAGTGAGAACACTTCGTTCTCCTTTTCTTTCAATCAAAGAAAAAACGGCCGGAAAAAAGAAGAAGTTAATTGGAAAAATGCTTACCGTTTAGCGGGTACCTACTCAACTAAATTCTCGCTTAAAAGTTTAATATATCCCGATACCAATGCAATAAATACTATGGAAATAATTAAATATAATATTATTACTGCCATTCTTATCATAAAACCAGTTTTTGGGACATGTGGTTGGGTATAACCCAACTATACCTGGTGTCATGTGAAGCCAATGAGAGGCCCAATGTTACGCGTTTGCTCGTGTCGCATTAAACGATGAAGCGAAAAAAAAAAAAAGCAACAGTGCGGTACCGATTAGAAGATCTCAATTAAATGTCCATAAAAAAAGACGGCAATGATCCTTTCGAACTGTTAAGGCCCTTCGGTTCTAAAGTATTAAATTTATAGATAAATTCAGATTCTTTATTTTTTCGATCTCTGGTGGTTCGAAAGCCCCCCTGGAGTATAATAAAATTAAAATCAGAAAGTCAGGTGGTCTAAAAAATGGTAAACTTACACCAGCTCGCCTGCGCCCTAACTGTTTTTTCATTAACTTTTCCAGCTGCGAATGCATAGCAGTTGTCTGGTATTCTTTGACATGAGGCAGTTTCTTCCGTCGTCACAATCATCGTTGATGCACTATAGACAGACGCTCGAGGGACGTTTTAATTAGGAGAGGCATTACTTTTTTCGATAAGCTATCGGAGGAGCGAAGAAGCACTGCGATTGCCACCTCACGTCTGCCGTGAAACCATACAGCGACACACCCAAGGTTTCTCCGTTTGCCATTCGACACCGTGTGCTGACGCCGTTGAACGGCACGACCAGCTTGAGAGGATTAATAACGTCATTAGTACCGAACACTTTGCAAGGGTCATCACTCATCATGGTCGGGCCAGAGCCTTTTAAAGGCTCTGGGTCGGACCCACCTCAACGAGTGGTTATGAAAAAGGAGTCGGCGGCGGTTGATGCCAGGGGAGTGAGGTAAGATGCCCTAAACCCTGACAGGTGTGCCTCTGACTGGGTGCGCAAAACAATTAATCGCGATTAAAGCATTAATCGATTAAATGATTTGGAAGGTTAATCGATCAATCGCCCGGCGAGACATGCTGCCAGAGCGCGGTTTGTGATATGCTCCAAAGACAGTTTCTTGGTCGCCGCTGTGGTCGTGCATGCATCTTGAGCGACTGTGTATCCTTGTAAGACCCACGTCGCCCTTGCCTTTACTTTTTTTTTTTTTTCTGCAATATTTTTTTCTGTCAGGAGTTTTCGTTGATTCTGGAGCTTGTGGACATAAAGAACGAAAATTGCGAGCAAAGCAACGCCGTGCAGTGCAGCCGGTCTAAATAACTGATCTCGTTACTTAATTCTGCGAGCAACTATTTTTAAAAGTTCGCGTGTCAGTGGCACACAGACAAAAAAGTGAAAGAAGGAAAAAAAGCACGCCGATTTGCGTAGTTTCACGAACTCTGCCGTACGATCTCGGTCATTTTTTTCCGTTTTCCTCGCCTTTCTCTGCTTGGAAAGCGCGACGAGTGGCGGGGTTTCTCTCGGATTGGCCACGGTGACGCGGCGTCACGTGCAATGCCGGGTTACCACCGGACAAACGTTTTCTTGCCTTTCTGTCCTCGCGCTTTGTGGCGTTTTGCCTTTCTCGCGTCGGCTTGTTTGCTCCGATCGAGTTTTTGAACATGCGCAACGTGTCTATACTTCGTTTCACCTTATCAGCGAGCGAAGCCAAAGCTAAAAGCGCGAGACCAGCGCTTTTTGCGTTTCTCCCCAGCTCGCGCGCTCGAGCAAAGCCTGAACGCACGGAGCGTTCGTGCTCGCGCTTCCAGCTTTGCCTTCGCTCGCACATAAGGTGAAACGAAGTATAGAAACCCGAGAAGAAGCTCTGCTGAGCTGCACGACCGCTCTTTCCCTCTCCACATAGCTGGGCGACTGCGCGAGGTGTTGACTGCACGCGGCTGCCCGTGTCGACAGAGCTGCGCAGCGTCCTTCCCGAGTTGCACAATCCCCACTAGAGGAGAACAACGCAGTAGCAGCAGCCTGCAATATAGAAGTCATTTTTCCTCCCGGCGGGGACACGCAGCCATTGCTGATGTTGTGTCGCTAATAGACCACGCAATCCTTACACGCCCCTCCCCCCCCTCCCCCGTCCTCCTCCTCCTCCTCCTCCTCCACCCTCCCCCCGTCTCGAGGTCATGGCCCTAGTGTGAACGCTGAAAGGTCTCAAAATCAATCAGTGTTCACCAACAATTAACTACACGCCCGTAGAAAGTTAGAACGCAGAGCAGGCTGAGAAGGTACAACAAGGCATGTCGTTGCGCCAGTTGGTGGTGCACTCTTGTTTGGTGGGGACAGCACTAAAAGACGTAGGACTTGGACGAGGAAATACAGAGACAGGGCGGTGACTTACATCCGAAAGTTTATTGCTGTGCAAAAACAGAAATAAATGGGGGACGGGGGGGGGGGGGGGGTGAAAAAAAAAGAACACATGGCCTGGCTATTCTTAAGAATTGTCCTTTACGTATGTCGAAAACGCGCGGCTACAAGTACAGTAATAATTGGTCCAGCAAAAGCCCCATTAGGGAGTTTTGGAATAGCGTACGCAAAGAATAACGCCGTCGCCACTGCTCATGCGCCGAAGTCAACCGTGTTTTGCTCTTTGCGTGCGCTATTTTAGCGCACGCTATGTTTCGGAAATTGCGTGTTTACGCAATTTTTGAAACCGACTGAGACAAGACCGGTTACGACCGGACGCGCTGCTGCGGAGCTGGTCCTAAGCCGTCACAAAGGCTTAATATCCGGTCTTGTCTCACTCGGTCCTACTCAGTTGCAAGTGTGTGAACGGGCCTTGAGGCTACGACAACCTAGCTAAGAGGTTCGTAAGTTAAGAACATCGTAACAACATCGTATTTGCACATGACATAAGAGAGCCGAACTACACAGAACACAAATTGCGGCTCGGAATTCGTTTTCTTTTCTCCCGAAAACCGCGGATCGAGAACTGGCCGGTTTGAGTTGCGCTCACGCTCTTCTCCGTGGTCACGTGCCGTTTTCTATGGTTTAGACACAACCACCAAAGATAATCACAGTCGTTGGCCATCGAAGGCACACACTCGCTATTAAAAGTTTATAATATGATCCCCATTTTTTTCTGGCTTCTATAAAGCTGCAAATACATTGATTGAAAAAAAAAAAAAAAAAAAAGTGACACAGGCACGTGATTTTTGGTAACTTTCTCCTCTATATTTGTTCTTTCTCCACAGTCGAGTTTCGGTTTAGATTTCAAGCTGTTGCGTTTTTTTTACTTTATTAAAAATATACGTGACGCTGTAGCAAAACATTGATTGAGTAGTCTTCCGACACCATAGTAATCGCCTAACAAAAAAAAAAAAAAAAAAATTACGGGGTGTTGGTGTCTCTTTGAGTGAGAGGAGGAAAGCGACGTTCTCGTACGGAAAACTATAACTTCCGGTGTCCCGCAAGCTCTCGATCCACGCGAGAGCGGGCTGTTGCTATGACGACAGCGTCTTCGGCAACGCGAACAACCAATCGGAGGGCTCACGGAGTGCGTGGATTTTGAACAGCAAACGCAGGGGGCCTTTCCGCCACCCCTTGTTTGGGGATCGTGTCCGTGCAGTGAAATGTCGGCGCTACCACGATTTAAGCGGGTCCGAATGCCGAGGCCGGGATAACCGCCTTCGTCGACTGCTACGAACTCGATCGCTACGAACTCGATCGCTACGAAGTCAACACAACTGGCATCGTTTCTAAAAGGAGACGGCCTGCACCGGTCGTTTGCAAAGCGGCGTAGATAGAAGCAAATCGCCGCGGCGTTTTTCGCGGCCTCGGAGATGCAGGAGCGAGCCGACGTCCAAGGAGATACGTTCGAAATGCGAGATAGTCAGCAAGAGCCACGTAAATACCTATTGACACTTGGAGCGGACAACGCGCGTTTGATCGAAGCGCTGGATTCGCACTGTTGGACCGCGTCTTGGTAAGCGCTGCGGGGTGACGGGAAACTCGGCACAGGAAGGTTAAACCGGCACCGCGTAGCTCCCACGAACTGTTCTAGCTCGACGGTGTGGACGTACCATTGTGTCGAAATAAAAATGACATACTAATAACAAAGTGTACATACCATATGTTGCGAAGGTAATCCATACGGCGTTTATCTGAGCTCTCTCTCTCTCTATATATATCACAAAAAGCAAAACAAATATAGAATCGACGTGAGTCCCTTTTCGACGACAGCGTTCGCCACCGCTGCCTCGGAAAACAAGGGGATGACAAGGGGAAGAGACTGACCTCTTAATCGAAAATTGAGGTCAGCGATCAAACTATTCATACGAGGAGAGTCCACGAGGGTCATGCGGGCATATTCCATTCAGCAAGCCCTTGGCCATGACCGTCGGAGCAGGTCGGAGTGCTTCGCCGAGCTAGCCTTTGGCGGCCGCTTGGTCGGTGGGACCCCATAGGTGCCATAAGCCTCCCCCTGGCTACGCCACTGAACGCCCGCGACTCTGACGTTACCATGCCTGATGTGACGTCATGACACGACCAGCCACGCATAATTGAGAAATTTGATGTGAAGTTTCGTATTAAGGTTCGTAATTAATTTAATGAATATCCCATCTGACTATATTTAGGCCCTCTCTACGTGACCAGCGCAAAAACTTGATAACATTCGGATATCACCGGGCAATCGTTTTTAAGTACGCGTAGAAGTACCTTGATTCACCGCATAAAGTAGGAAATTACGTAATACCCCGCGAAAAGCCAAACTTTTTTTTTTTTTTTTTTACTGCGGTTTTCGATGTGCTCGATGCGGCCCCAGATCAACGCTTTTTTGCGTCTCGTGACTGAACATCCAGGGGATCGCTCGGAGAAAACGACCAAAAACGTCACTTGGGTTTGTCCAGGGTGTTTGTCCTGTTCGTCCTCTTTGTCTGACTCTTTCGTATATTTTTTAATCTATTACCAAGGCGCGCAATCCAGGTTTACACAAAGCATCCCCACGCAGAGGGAGAAGGGGCGTGGCCGGCGAAGCACGCAGGGCTGCGAGCCGATCGACGGGCTGGTCGCCACGCTTCGTTTGACGGACGTCACGGTCGTGACGTGAATCGTCCTGACTCGGACGAGAAGCATCGCTCGTCTTGTTGATACAGTACTCGTTTCGCCGCTCGCTTTTCTTGGGCTAGTGTTGGCCGCGTCTCTGAATCCCTGTACTCGTCGGGAGGGCATCCCATTCGCTATTCGTATCTCTGCGGCGGCACGCCACGATTCTTGTTAGCGCGCTTCTTTCTTTGCAAACGGAAAATTAAACCAGCCTTTATTATTTCGGCAGCACTGTGCTAGGGCAACAACACCAGATTAGAGTTCACTGTAACCACATAAAATAATCAAAGCCTGTGCAGTAGAATTTTGACGTCATCACAGCGAGATCGAACGAAGACACCGAATTGATACTAGTACTTCGTCAGTGCTCGGCTGGGCATCGGCCTCGGGCCCAATTGCTGAGTTGGCGTCATCCGACTGTGATGGCGTTCCATCCAGGAAGAAGAGAAACAGGAGGTCGTTAGCAAACCTTAAATATAATGTTGGCAAAAAGGAAAGAATTTATGTACATTGCAGCTTTACAGTTTCCACAAAGTCAGCCTCTCTACGGATTCGTCGTTTACAAAATTCGTCCGCACACTTATTGCCTCGGAAGAAAATGTTGCTGGAACGTGACCTCGGTCGAACAGGTCGAACACAGCTTGCCTCCATTCGCGCAGGCACGGTCTGCCCGCCGGCCGAACGGAGAAAAAGTCTAAGTTCGCACAACCCTCGAGAGAGGGCGCCACCTCTTCTTCAAATGGAGGATTCCAAGGAGCGCATCTTTTGAACGTCAACATTTCGGCTCGGCCTGGCTCCCGGGGATACAAGCAGATTCCCGGGAAAGTGGACGAGATTTCAGTGAGCATTCATGCGCCTTTAGATCTCACTGTGAAAAGATTAGATTTCGTGTAAATTTTTTTTTTATTTTTTTATTTTAATTTTTTTTTTATACTATTTTCTTAGGCCCTTACCGCCCATCGTAGCTGTCGCACTGGCCTTCCCCTGACCTGAGTCGAGTCGAGTGTTCATGGAGCACTCTGGTCCCTGCTGTTTGATTTGATGCGGCAGATTCCATCAGACGTGCTGATCTCGTCTCTTCAGACGCCTCGATACGTTGCCTTAGCAGTTCTGCTAACGCACGTGCCTTTTAGAACGAGGATTAATTAAAATGGGTCCGAGGCCAGGCCACTGTCGTCGCAGCACTTCCTGATTTTTTTTTTTTTTTTAGGGAATTTTGGTGGCGCGTTGGTTTTTGAGCTTCCATCAGTGGCGTATACATTTTCTCTGGAGTCCTCTATCTCCGTGGTGCGCTGCCGTCGGCAAGTTGGCAAACAAAGGAGACGTTACTGCGCACGGGGGGGAAAGGGTCGGGAACGTCGTTAGTGCGGGCGGCGCGTCCAGTCGGCGACAGCGGCCGCGTGTGCCCGCGCAGGGGCTTTACCCCGGACCGGTCGTCGCCGATCGAGGCCGGGAAGTGTCGTCGTCGCAGCGTGGGCGCGCGAGGACCACGAGATGGCCGATAGCGGCGACCCTAATGCGTTGTCGAGGGCGCCCCCCGTGCCGTGTGTGTGAGCAGCACCGTAGAAGGCCTGCGCGTGACGTCATTGTTAGTGGATCCCGTGACGCTGCGAGAGGCGCTGGTCGCGACGCTGACGCGAGCTAGGCGGCGCTGCCTGGAGTGATGACGTTTGGGGGAAAGGCCTTGTCGTCTAGGCGGCAGTATTGGTGTGACCGCGCTGCCGCGCGCTGGACGTGTCGCGAGCGGTCCCTGTGAGGGATACCGGGCGCTCAGGGGTTGGTCGGGCGGACTCGCTCACGAGGACGTTGCGTCGAAACCGTCGCGACCTCAGCTGTCAGTTTCGAATTTTAAAGACACCGGTTTATGGGGTTAGCTTGTCTTGGATTAAGGCGAGTTGTCCCTCAGCTGCATGGGGGCCTATTAGCCAGTGCAGTACCACAGTGCATTTTGATTTCATTGCTGACATGGTAACCCTGGAGCCGGGGAAAAGAAGGGACGTAGGACCAACACAAAACTAAAAAAAAATTTGAGTTTTTGTGTTCGTCTAATTCTTTTCCCTGGCTCCAGGGTTACCACGTCAGTATTAAACCAGCTCGCCTGCACCCTCGCTTCAGTTACATTGATTTCATGCGACCGATAAAAGATCCGAACTGCCGGGCGCTTCCAAGTTCCCTTCTATTTATTTATTTATTCATTCCCAGTACTGACTTATCCCATTTCTGGATGTTGGTACAAAAACGATTAGCTATATATGCTGGGCACTCTCGCGTACCAGCCGCCATTAATTGTGCAGCATACATTTCGCATCACCGAATCTGTTTTTCTCGGCTAGCCTCGCCGAGAAGACAAATTCGATTGGGACAAATGTATGCTGCAGTTGGTACGGAAACAGGAGCAATGGTACGGAGCAATGGCGGCTGACGTGACGTCAATGCAAGCTACGTGTAACATGGCTTGCATTCACGTCACATCAGCCGCCATTGCGGTAGTCACCTCCTTTCCACTTGTTTCCACTCTCGGCATTTCGGGCGCGTGGAGGAGAGGTGGATCGGCTTCGCTTTCACGTTGAGGTGGAAAGAGCGAATGACCATTCCGCGACGTCATGGACTTTGCGCGCAGGATTTCAAATAAATCTCTCGCCGTCAATACTGCTCTAACAAACATTTCGCGCATTTTTTTTTTTTTTTTTTTTTTTTTTTGACACGCGTGTTCCAACCAGACTGCTAAAAAAAAGGCCAGGGTCTTTTTGAGCATAGAAATAACCCAGACCGATTATTCGATTAATTATTCGAAAGTCTGGCAATTAATCGGGTTAAACTTTTAATAGACTCCCAGCCCTAATACTGAGTATGAAACGGAGTATAGTAGCCCGCCGTAACAGTCTCTTTTTTTGTATGTGCGGCCAGTCCCTTAGCGCAACGGCACCACCCTGGGGCTTCCGGAGATTCCCATTCGAGTTCTTCCCGTCCGCTTCGACCACCTCGCTGGTTTGTTTACATCTGGTGTGTGGAGTTTCCCCGCTAGACTTCCGGTTCATGTCTCACGAAGACTCTTAAACCTCCGCTCTTTTTTTTTTTTCTTCTTATTTCCTAGGTCTTCTCTTTTGAAAGTGTTGTCTATCTGGTGCGAATTTCGTGATTCAACGGCTGCCTTTTCCTCCATTGTCCGGTCCCTCTCCTTTCCTTTCTTTTGGACGCCAACAACAACAACAACAACAACAACAACAATGTTTTCCTCCACTAACGCCGACTGAAGTGATTAAAAGAAAAGAGCTATCACGAATAGGAAGACCAGACTGCCTACTTCGCTTGCATCAATTACAACAAACAAATGCGTAACACACACGCAAAAAAAGAAATAAAGTAAAATACAACGGAAAACATTATTCGTAAGATTATGTTTTTTTTTTATGGTTAGATTTTTTGCGTGAGAAGGCAGTGATGTTATCCACTCGTAACTAGTTGTATCTTTCCGAGTAAAACGCAGCCAGCAACATTGAGGCATTTTACCTTCTCGTATGTTTGTCTTTTTAGACTTAGGCTAGGTGGCGCAAGCTACCGCCCGTGACAAAGGGTATAGCCATTAACATCCATCCATCCATCCATAGTTTAGAGAGAACGCTACGTCAACGCTGAGCTTTCTTTGGTAGCCTTGGTAACGTGCAATTGGCGTCGATACCTTTCTTTTTTTTCTTTGGCGTCGGAGTTTGACGAGCTGCGGAAATGGCCTACCACAGGCCACACAGCACAGGCCCACAGATGGCGCTATAGTCACCCTGAGGACCCCTTGACGTTTTCCCCCAGCCTCAGGGGCAGCTTTCTGGGGCCTCGGGGACTTGAGGCAGTTTCTTTTTTTTTTTTTTCTTGCCGGCGAAAGCATCTGGCGTCATCTGTGGGTGCGTGCGTCAACTAACCGGTCTCGTTCCTCGGTTGAGAGGAACGAGACCAGAAAATACCAGGAGACCTCGCGGCGAATGGGAATTGTGGGGCTGCTCCGATGTACGCTTGTGCCGGCTCGTAGGCTTCGTGTATTCTGGTAGCGACGCGGATCATTTTCTCTTATCATTAGAAGCTCAAAACGCCAAAAAAAAAAAAAAAGCGAACACAAAAGGAGCTAATCGCATACACCGTTTTGCTTTCCTTCTGCCTTCTCTGTGTTCTAAAACCACAACATTTTAAACCAACGTCAACTTCGTCCTTGACTCTTGGATAATCTCACCTGCCGTACGTCACAACGCGTGACGTACTGACATATTTCCGTAACGGTCTATTCCGCGCTATGCTAACACCCGTAAAAAACGTCTTTAACCTAAGGCTGATTGTTGTACTCGCACCGAGTCGACTACTCTAATGGAGATAGTTAATTACTTCCCCCCGTTCGTTGATATTCAAAGAATAGTTCCCAAAAGCCATACATAGACAAAAAAAAAAAAAAAGCGGAGTAGGAGGAGGAGGGGAAGGAAGGGAAGGGAAAGAACGCAAACCATTGCTTTCTTTTTTTTTTTTTTTAACATCAATATTTATACGCCAACGTAACGGCAGACTTGCACATAACGTGTTACAAGTAACTGATTACTTGTAATCAATTACATTTGAATGTAACTTTTTAACGCTTCAATTACTTTTTTTCTGCGGTAACGTTCGCTGTAATTCAATGACTATCTTTCTGTGATCAATTACAAGTAATTAATTATATGTTTCCGAAAGAGCATAAGGTATTGAGCTTAGTTGTTTTTGTTTTTTTTATGTAAAACAGGGATGGGCAAAACACATGCAAATATGTATCGAAATACAAATAAAAAATACTTCGTCAAAATGTATTTAATTACAAATATAATTACATTTTCAAAAAAGTATTTAAATACAAGATACAAATACAACCAAATGTATTTGGTCTCCTCCAAATACTTTTCCAAATACATTCCTCTAAATCTGCGTCAGCGACTTGAGGGCACCTGCAACGGGTTTCTGGGTATCTCATTATAATTTTGCATTGTACACCCGGGAGTTAGTGTGTGAGGCTCTAGTAACGTAATAGAAATATATTCACAAAAAATTTAATCAGCTTAGACGTAATAGGTGAAAAAAGTACAGAGCTTCAAGCAGCTTTTTTTTTTTTTTTTTCGATTACATTTTGGTTTAGACCAACAAAGAACCGAGACGACCAAGACGCGCAGCACTAGCTAGAGAATTTTTTTATTGTTGCAACTCGCACCAGTTACAAAAACCTGGACGACCCGCGCATTTAGAATGTTCCAGGCAAAAATATGGAGGGAAATCAGGCTGGAAAGCATCACAAGTTGTCAGAGGCACTTATTTAGCCAGTCTGCCTGTGAACGTCGATCTCGTCACTATTCTTGCCCTGGACTAGCACCGTAATCGCAAAGTCACCAAACGCTTGTGCTTGATTGAGAGACACTGCATTGGGTGCAGGACGTAGTTTTCTTCCTGCTCTGGACAGTGACAATAAGTTTGAGGGATGTATTTTCGCCCACAAAACTGTATTTAATTACAATTGTATTTGAAATACCCACGTTTTAGTATTTAAATACACACGTCAAATACATTACCCAATTTGTAATTAAATACAAATGCAAAATACACAAAGTATTTGAAATACGTATTTCAAATACTTGTATTTGAAATATTGCCCATCCCTGATGTAAAAACTCACTCTGTATGCCCATCCGTCACTCGTCTATGTTGCACCAACGTTGGACACTTTTTGTTTTGACCCCTAAACAACTAAAAGAAGATACCAGAATGATTGGAATGTCCACGCGCTCAGGCAACGTTTTGATTGTCGAACTGGCGAAAAGGCTTCGTTTCCTGTGTACGGGTCGTTACGATCCGGGTTTGCCGCGACTCGGACTAAGAACTCGGAAGCGTCCATCGAAGCACTGCGCAACCACGATTTGGTACGCGAAGTGTTTTTGAGCTACAACACCGCTCTTCCATCAAGCGCATCCGTCGAGAGGGTCTTCAGCGTCGCGGCAGTTACCTTCACCAGGAAACGTGGGAAGATGACTGACGAGAACTTCCAACGACAACTGCTGTTAAAACTTAACGAGGTGTGCATGACAAAAAAAAAAAAAAAAGAGAGAGAGAGAGAGAGAAAAAAGATAAAATACTTTGAACATGTGTATGTATTTTTTGATTTCGTAATAAAAAGTTTAAAAAAGTAACGTGAAAAGTAATCAATTACTTTCTGCTTATTTTTCAATTACTTTTGTGATCCAGTAATTGATTACTGTAATCAGTTACGTTTTTCAATACAGTAATTGTAATTGTAATCGGTGACAGTAATCCTGTCTACAAATGAAATTCGAAGTACCTATAACGACTAGACGGTGGTTTAAAAGCGCAAAGGACTAAGAAGAGAGGAAGGGGACAGGACAGAGCGCTTACTTACAACTGTCAAATTTAATAGAGCATCTAGAGAAAGACAAGGTGGAAGTGAAAAAGGAGAAAAGAAAAATGAAATAAAATTAAAGTCACTGCTGCTATTAAGAACATATTTGGTTTTAGAAATCGAAACAAAAATATTTTGACTGCAGCTGAAGGCAAAGTACTTGTCACGTAAAAAAAACTGTCTATACAGCAAAATGAAAAAATAATAAAAAATTGAATAGTAGGAAAAAAGGAAAAAAACCATTAGGCAGAGCGACCGGCTAAAAAGTCTTGAGGTAAAACACCGCTAGAACTGAAGTTCTTTTTATGTTTCAAGTCTTTAGGGCATACACCGAAGGAACTGAACCACCGTCTAGATATTCAACCAACTAGCCCCCCAACTAATTCTGATACCTATAACGACCAGGATAATCCACTTATATGTGCACATTGCTGCTTCCAGTGCCAATTCATTTGCCAAGATGTGTCGTCATTGATTGCGAGCACTCTAATGAAAATGTTGAACAACATTTTTAGTTCTTTGTATTGTAAAAAAAAAAAAAAAAGTGCGGCGTCTGCTTTTTTAGCAGCGTCAAAGAATGGCTGCGGTTCCTTCGGCCATGGGGCATTTTCAGTGTTCACTAAAAGCTGTGGATGCCAGTCAGCAGCACCCAAAGTTTCTGCGCAAAGGTATAGATACTGTAGTTGTAGGTTTCGGCAAGTTTTAATTCTGCTCACAATATTGGTCTTAATAACAAGATAATTGTCGGGGCTTCTCGTTCATCGTTGTAGAGTAAGGTATCCGACATCTTTTCTGGACTCCGTTCTCCGCTGTCTACAAAACGCGGTCCTGATTCGATGCACATTGTCTGCTGCTCGTCTGGCATGTTTCGAGACAATGGACGTCTCCTTATCGGCATCCTGCCAACTAAAAAGAAGCTAGAGCGAGAGTCACGAGACATTTCCGCCGTTGCGTCCCGTTTATTGAAATTCGACAGGAAATCGTTACATGATGGTGAACAATAATGAACAAAATAAAATCCGTTACCTCTGGCAAAGGTAACGGATTTTATTTTGTTCGCTATTCTTCAGGCCACGTGCAGCTACCGTTAGCATTTGCTTACGGCAACTGTGTCGCTAGCAGCTGCAAACGAAACTGCACTGTATAGTAAATTAGGCATCGGTAATTTTTTTTTTTTTTTTTATACTAGCAATGCATAACAGGAATAATGAGAAGTTATACGCGGTGGCACTGTTCGGGAGTGCAGCGCAAATCTAAGGGCAGGTTTTACATATGGGGTACTGCATAATGGTAACAGGCCTGCAGTTCTTTCTCTCTCTCTCTCTCTCTGTCTGTCTGTCTCTTTTTCATGCCATTCACGCAGCTTGTGCACCCGGACGCGCGCTCGCTGTTTTTCTCTCGCATACCCCCGTACCTACGCACGCACGCACGCACACGCACGCACGCGCACGCACGCACGTACGCACACGCACGCACGCGCACGCACGCACGCACGCACGCACGCACGCACACAGACACACACACACACACTTGGCTCATGTCGTTTCTGTTCATAACGTAAAGTTGTCCAGGGGGGGGGGGGGGCGCTTAGGGGCGGGGCGCCCCTGCACTGCAGTCGCCTCTGTGCTACAGTTGCTCAAATTGATCGGAAAAGATTGGAGCGGCTCGACACTGGGCTTAGGCCCGACCATGCCTCGCCCTCTTTCAACTTTACTAAAACACTTCCTGCGGTGCAGTTCCCGGAGTGGCCGCTGCGGGAGAAATGACGGCGTTGCGATCGCGTTTAGTTCGGTTCTCGAGTACGGATCGGAGCCATTTTTTCGAAGCAGTCTCCTATGGCAGTTTCACAACTGCGTTATTATGGTATCGTTGCCCTCTGTGCCTTCGCGACATCGCAGCGTCGCGTGTGGCTATTTTCCCGCCCCGGCTGTGAATCTCTTGAGCTATTTTTTTTTTTTTTTTGCCGATTTTACCATAGCATTCTCTATACTGGGTACGTTTCTCTTCAAAAGAGCCAATGGTCAACAAAATGGGTGGCGGAAAAAGGTTCGAAGCATCTTGGCGCTCAACGCCACGTCACGGCAGCGACCACTCTCCGAAACACATTTCTTTGCTTCGGAACACACCTCGCGACGAAGAAATGTGTTTCGGAAAATGGCGCCTGCCATGGGCTTATCGCTAAGCGCCAAGATTCTCGTTTGCCGTGCGGTCCACCTCTCTGCTTCACGGCACCCGGGCCCTCCAACACTTCTCTCATAATAAAACAAGATTTTTTTTTGCCTTGTTTTTTAACATGACCTCGTACCGAAGCCGACGCTTTGGCAGGGATGTACTACGTTCCCTCCGTGTCGTCGTCAAGGGGAGACACCCACAGGGGTGCTTCCTTTCGACGGCGACACGGTCACGTGATTTCGTCTCAGCAACTGGCATCTCCCGAACTTCATCTGCACCGTAGACTCCGTTGCTAAACGAGAAACGAAAAAAAAAAAAAAAAATTACGATTAAAAAAAAAATATTTTAACTCAGATTTTACACATGATTCTATCGGGAGACGACTGACAACAGGGGACAAACACACACGTCTCAAACCAACCGGACTACTCAATTGGCAACAGGCAACTTTGGAGAAAAATCGATACAACGTTCTGCCCTGAACCATTCTCATTCACAATTACCCTAAGTGGCAACAACGGCTTAAGTTATAATCTTTTAAAGAAAAAAAAAAAAGAAACTTTACCGAAAACGAGGTTTTTGTTACTTCTTTTTCGCCACCGTCTCAATTTCACAGTCACTCGGTACTTCCAGAACATTCCGTCCTTTCAAATTCGCCGTGCGAGCCTGGGGAAATCAGACCTATTTTATTAAAATCTGATGATTGATTGGATCTAAATCACTGTAGCTAGGAAAGAGTGATTCTTTAGTACTGATGTATTTTTAATCGTGGCAGATTGATTGGTCAATCCCTCCGATCACTGAAAATACGCGGAAGAAAGAATTACTGTAAACTTACAGTACAATCTAATTAACATATTTTTTTATTATTGTAAGCCCTACCATGCTAGAACAAAAGCTTGATTTACTTTCTATTTTGCGTTATGATTTGCTTTCAATAGGACATTACGCAACTGAGCAACAAAGTGGAAGGTAGAAAATAAGCCCAACGTTCTGATTTTCTTACGAAAGCACTGCCTTTCGCTCGTGTTCTGAAGTTATAAATATTTATTGCTTGATGATTATTTAATTTAAATACAAAACAAAGGCCTTCAGAAATTGTTAAAGGATAAACGGTAAGTAAAAAAAACACACACACACACACACACACACACACACACACACACACACACACACACACACACACACACACACACACACACACACACACACACACACACACACACACACACACACACACACACACACACACACACACACACACACACACACACACACACACACACACACACACACACACACACACACACACACACACACACACACACACACACACACACACACACACACACACACACACACACACACACACACACACACACACACACACACACACACACACACACACACACACACACACACACACACACACACACACACACACACACACACACACACACACACACACACACACACACACACACACACACACACACACACACACACACACACACACACACACACACACACACACACACACACACACACACACACACACACACACACACACACACACACACACACACACACACACACACACACACACACACACACACACACACACACACACACACACACACACACACACACACACACACACACACACACACACACACACACACACACACACACACACACACACACACACACACACACACACACACACACACACACACACACACACACACACACACACACACACACACACACACACACACACACACACACACACACACACACACACACACACACACACACACACACACACACACACACACACACACACACACACACACACACACACACACACACACACACACACACACACACACACACACACACACACACACACACACACACACACACACACACACACACACACACACACACACACACACACACACACACACACACACACACACACACACACACACACACACACACACACACACACACACACACACACACACACATGTATATATAATAATAATAATAAATATTTTATTGTCCCGTTTTCAACACAGTACATAGACCGGCCCGCAAAAGCATGGGTATGCTTGTCGGCGGGACCTGGCGTCCAACAGGTTGCTTACATAGTTATAACAAAGCATGCATTTTTTGCATGTAACTAAACAAACCCAAAACAAAGAGAACTATACCCGACAAGAGAACAAGGGAAAAACGTGGTCCATTTCAGTCACCTATCGTCAGGCAGCACCATTCTCTCAGGTCTTGTTTTAGTCTTTTTAGGGAATCCAGGTTATGAAGCTCTTCTGGTAACTTATTAAAATAAAAAGGAACATAGTATGACCTTGCATTCTTTCCATATTTAGTATAAATTCTGGGAAGAATGAACTTTTCTGTTCGCCTCAAAATTCGTTCCTTTGTTAAAGGAATTTTAAAATCACTCCTGAAGTAATGTTTCACTAAAATTACATAACAGTGCAATCTCTCAGTAGTTAACACTCCCGCTGCATTCAATTTCTTATTTTTCTCTACTTCTTCGTACATTGTCCCATATGTGATATTACAAGCAATTTTATAGAGGATATTATCGATTTTTGATTTTTTATAGTTGGAACACATTCCGTATAGCGAGATTCCATAACGTAGGATAGACTCACCCAGTGCGTTATATACCCTCTTTCTCAGAGAAACGTTCGAAACACTACGTAACCTGTACAAATAGGCTGATACGGTTCTCATTTTTTTGATGATATATTCTACATGATCATTCCATAAAAGATTTACATCCAGATGAATTCCTAAATATTTGGTTGTTAGAACATAATCTAAAGGTACGCAGCTACAAGTTTTGCAACTATCTGAATGAAGAAAAAGTGGAGTCGACAAGTCAACATGTTTGTACGGACTATGAAAGCACATCAACTTAGTTTTACTAGAATTAACAAAAATATGATTGTTAGAAAACCATGTCATTAATAATTCGATATCTTTCTGAAAAGTTGAAAGTGCGCTTGTTTCATCGCTATGTTCTAGTACCAGGGCTGTATCATCTGCATATTGATACACTCGAGATGCAAGAGATAGTGCTCCAATTTGGTTTACGTAAATATTAAACAGTAAAGGTCCTATTGTTGATCCCTGTGGTACTCCCGATTTAATTCGTATTACATTACTTCTACAGTCTCTTATTTTAACCAGTTGATATCTATCTGTAATGTAATCCTGCAAAAATGTATAAAAAGGCCCCCTAAAACCCATATTTCTTAGCTTTAACAAAAGTTTTTCATGATCGATTGTTTCAAAAGCCTTTGTCAAATCGAGAAAAAGGGCTAACGCAAAATGATTCTTGTCTAGACTGAAACTGACATAATCTGTAAAATCTTGCAGCAAAAGTTCAGTGCTCTTATTCTTACGAAATCCGTACTGGGATGAGCGTATTAAATCATACTTTTCACAATATGCAGTCATTACATTGAATATCCATTTTTCCATAATCTGTGCAATAACTGGTAATATAGAAATAGGTCTGTAATTTGAAACGTCCTTTCTGTCGCCATTTTTGTGTAACGGTCTAACTATAGCGGTTTTTAACTCTACCGGGACATGCCCAGTTAAAAAACTGTCATTTATTATTTTTAATAAAACTAATTTTAGCTTACAAAAATTATGTTGAATATCCCTTAAGCGTATTTTATCAATCCCCGCAGGTTTTGTCAGTGACATATTTTTTATTACATCTTCAAGGTCTATTTCTGTCATCTGTGGTAAGTATGCGGAGTGCAAACTACCGTCGTAATCCTCTCGTCCTCCCCTTTGATCTTTTATCCTTTTTCTAAGATCAGTTACCCTTTGAGTAAAAGATTCGTTAAATAAATTACACAATGAGACCATGTCGTTACCTCCAAAAGCCTTTTCAATTGTTTCATCAATTGTTCGCTTCCTTTTTGAGCCGGTGATGAGGTTGATCAAGTCCCACGTCTTCTTTAGGTTGCCCTGGCACTTCTGAAATCTATTAGTGTAATAAAACTTTTTTGCTAGTCTTATTTTCGCGGTTACCTTATTACGTAACTTTCGAAATTCTGCTCTTATTTGAGTATTGTCTGGGTTTCCCTTACATATATTCCATAACCTATCTTTTTCATGACATAACGTCATGATTTCATCATTTATCCATACATTATCTGGTTTTCTTTGTTTCAGTTTCACTGTTTTCCAACACTGCTGATAAATGGACCCCATCTTGTCACTGAACCTTTGATAAGCGGTAATATGGTCGTATTCCAATAGTGACCCCCAATTATATGCACTTATCATTTTGTCTATTCTGCTATTGTCTAGAATGCGTTTATAGACCGTCTGTTCTTTTACCCCAGAATTTACTCCCAATATAGTCAGCGCTACAAAATAGTGATCGGCAACTTTTTGCTTAATCACCCCTGAAATTAACTTGAGATCGCTGCCTCTAACAATGATATGATCAATACAGGAACGCGTAAGGCGCGTTCCTAAACATTCTTCCCTAGTGTAATCATTAATTACATGTTCTAACCCGTAGCCTGCAAGTAGATTCAGGTAGTCAGACACACCAAACCTGGCTGCATTCATAATATCTATGTTCAAGTCACCAGCAATAATTAAATATTTGTTGTTATTGAATTTATTGAGTAGCTCGTTGAATTCATCGAGAAAAGAATGTATATTCGCACCAGGTGGCCTATATATCGCACAGATAACAAAGGATACCTGTTGATTCGACGCACACACCACCAAACCTTCCGCGTGTATCCAAGATAACTTTATTTGCTCAGTCATCCAGTTGTTCTTTATAAAAACTAATACGCCACCACCCCGTCTTCCCTCTCTGCACACGGAAAACGAGTAGTATCCAAACAGATTAAAACAACTGACCATCGTTGCATCTATATTGGTTTCTGTCAAAACGAGTATGTCAAGACGCGTCAATCTGGTACTTAAGTAGACATTTAATTGGTCCCAATGTTTATGTAGCGATCTTACATTTATGTGTAATAAGTTAAGATTCATTCTACCACCTTCCAAATCTGCCAACACACTCTGGGCGTTGATATCCCAGTCTTGAAATGATGGGAACGATTTAGCCATAATTAACGTAGTTTAGATAAGTCCTGTTCCTTTTCCACGTGGATCGCAGCCGCTTTTTCTTTTTCCCGGACTAGAATTTTCCCGTTAGTAATCCACACAAATTTGTAGCCCTTCTCTTTTGCGCACGACTTCGTTTTCCATAGCAGTTGTCGAAGTAACTTTGTTAAATTTTCATTAATAAATATCCGTTCCTTTGCCAGAGCCCTTCTCTTGGAGATCCAGAGGTCTCTTACCGCTCTTTCTTTGAAGCGAACAATGATGGGCGGGATTTTCCCTTTCTTCGGACTTAATCTGTGTACCGCTTCTATACTGTCGTATGACGGAGCAGGTAGCTGCAGTTTAGCAGAAAGTTGTTGGATAGTTTCCATTAGGTTCTCGTTATCTTTTTTAGGGACCCCGTGAATTTCAAGGTTTTTCCTCCTTGAGTACTGCTCTGCCGCATCAACTGCGGTCTTCAGCTCCTGAATCTCCAAGTCTTTCTTATACATCGTCCTTTCCAGCTCATTAGTCTTACTTTTTAGCTCCTTTAGCTCTTTTTCTTGGTCATTCACCTTTTCCAGAATTTCATGGTACTCTTTCCCCATCACTTCTAAGCAGTGTTCTATGCCTTCCACGGTTTTCTCTTGACTGGTAAGCTTCACAATTACCGCATCATGTTTGTCAGATTGCTCATCGATGGACTTTTCGATTTTATTAATACGGGTTAAAACTTCCGTTAGTTTTGTGCTCATGGCAAGGATGTGCTTCATTAAATCTGAAGCATTCGGTTCTTCCGAAGTTGCGCCCACGACGCTGAATTGACTAGCTTCCTGGGAGTCCCTAGCCGCCTGCGTCGTCTGCCTAGCCTCGTGAATCTTACAGGTGGCACACTGCCAAACACCCAAATCCTCTCTCGTCAAGGTCTTAAGCACGGTCTTAGTCACCCCGGCACACTTACCCACATGATAGCTATTATTACATTCTACACACTTTAGACATTGGCTGTCCGCCGGAATTGACTTCAAGCAGCTCAAACACTCAACAAGAGGCATCTAGGAAAGGGGAGCAGTCCAGCGAGGCGGCAAACGAAAGAAAGCAAGATTGATAAGAAAAGATCCTTACCTAGAAAATGCAGACGAGAAAACAGTGTTACGTCTTGCCACACACCCCGCTGGACTGCGCCCCGCCGTAGACTGCTGCTTGGTTTTGTTGACCGCAAGGGGGAGGTACCGTAGCCAACAACGTCACTTGAACCAATCGTGTTTCATGCGACTATCAACGTCCGACAGTGCAAGTATGGTTTCACTGTCCGATAATTCGGCGACTTTTTCCTTGGGGCAGTTGATGTTCTGCGATGACTCAGGCACTCCGACGTACTGCGCTCATCCTTCACCGCCGCTTGGTTCGTTGACTGTTGGCGATAGTCCCACTTCTGTTTCCTTGGCACGAAGATAGGCTTTTGCCGGGAGCGCGTACCAGGGGCTAGAAAATGCAGACGAGAAAACAGTGTTACGTCTTGCCACACACCCCGCTGGACTGCGCCCCGCCGTAGACTGCTGCTTGGTTTTGTTGACCGCAAGGGGGAGGTACCGTAGCCAACAACGTCACTTGAACCAATCGTGTTTCATGCGACTATCAACGTCCGACAGTGCAAGTATGGTTTCACTGTCCGATAATTCGGCGACTTTTTCCTTGGGGCAGTTGATGTTCTGCGATGACTCAGGCACTCCGACGTACTGCGCTCATCCTTCACCGCCGCTTGGTTCGTTGACTGTTGGCGATAGTCCCACTTCTGTTTCCTTGGCACGAAGATAGGCTTTTGCCGGGAGCGCGTACCAGGGGCTAGAAAATGCAGACGAGAAAACAGTGTTACGTCTTGCCACACACACACACATATATGTATATATATATATAGCTTCCTGACGAAGGCCGGACTCCGGCCGAAACGTCGAAGATTAAATCCTCCGTTGTTGCTGTTTTTCACTAAGGTTTTTTTTCTTCTCAGTTTTATACCCACGCCTTCGGCCTCCCGCCACCCTGCCCGTTATATATATATATATATATATATATATATATATATATATATATATATATATATATATATATATATATATATATGTATATATATATATGATTACTTAAATCAAGCTTTTCCCGTAAAATTATAAGGAATATATATATATATATATATATATATATATATATATATATATATATATATATATATATATATAGTCCGGCCTTCGTCAGCTTCCTGACGAAGGCCGGACTCCGACCGAAACGTCGAAGATTAAATCGTCCGTTGTTGCTGTTTTTCACTAAGGGTTTTTTTTCTTCTCAGTTTTATATATATATATATATATCGGGGTGTCGAACCGAAACCGAACCGAACCGAAAACCGGAACCGAACCGGTATTTTTTCCGGAACTGAACCCGAACCCGAACCGTTATATTGTTATCGCGATGAACCCGAACCGGAACTGAACCGGAAAAAAAAATAACGGTTACCGGCTCATGTCAAAACGGTTCGGCTACGCGCTGTTGACAATGAAAGTGCTATCAATGCCATTTGTTTTTTAAGTGCCGTCAACTGACACACACCTCGCTTACATATTTTTCTTCTCCACTCAGTCTTAGGAATATAAATGCTGCATCCATGAATCTTGACAAACGCTGCATCCATAAATCTTGATATAGGAACCAGTATTGAGCTGGTCGCGGCTTGCACGGAAGAAAAAGAATTGGAAGGCTGTGCAAAAAAAAAAAAAAAAAATCGCGTCACGGGATTTTATTTTCCTACAATCTCGTAAATCCTAAATGCTGCTGTGTGCTCATTTCATAACACGTTTCTAGAACGCGCGAGTTCTTGAAACTTGCTTCCATCGGAATGAGAAAAGAAAAGGCTGTGGAGTTTGATAATCATCCGGTTTCGTATAGGCACTTAGAAGCTAACATATTTGCGAGACTGCGAACTCTTCTGTTTTAATATTTATCCTATTACGTCCTTCTGGCGTTGCGTTCGGTGAAGTGTTTTTCATATTCCGTATCTTGTTTAATGAAAACTTCTTTAAGGGTCTAATTTGAGTTACCGAAGGCTAGTTCAAATAAAAAAAGCTGTATTTTCTCCCCACTGTTCCTTCAATTGCTTACACGCCAAGGTGGCGGGATAGTTAGCGAGTTCTACTTGTAAGTGGGTTTGTAAGGAGGTCGCGGATTTTACAGCTACTGCGTCGGACCCAATTAGATGAAGTCCGAATGCGTAAACGTCGGTGAGGTAACCTTTGAGTGCACATAAAGAAACCATTCCTGGTAGAAATCCCTGAGCCTTACACTACGATGTATCCCGTTTCGTATGTGCTGATTTCAGATGTTTTATTTGTAAATTATTTTGATGTTGCAATTTGTCATTTATAATTTCCGAACCGGTTCGTGAACCGGTTCAGCGCCCCGAACCGGTTCGCGAACCGGTTCGAAGATTGAATTAATCGAACCGGAACTGAACCGGAACAAAATAAATTTACCTGAACCCGAACCGTAACCGAACCCGTATTTTTTTCGGTTCGACACACTGATATATATATAATTTTACGGGAAAAGCTTGATTTAAGTAATCATTGTAAAACGCGTGCGATTTAAATCACGATTTAGCGAATTAAGTCACAATTTAAATCATCTTTAGTTTTATTCTCAACCCTGCTTCAAACTGCGTCTGTCCTACTTTGGGCTCTACAGCTTTGCGCGCACAAATAAGCGTCCTATAGCGTGCTTATAGGACGCTTATGTCTGACACATTGTCATATACTGCCACGAGTACGTGCCCTCGATTAATGGGAGCGTGCTGGTAAGTTACGGGAATAAAAGGAAAAAGGACAAAAATGAGAACACTGCAGGACTAAAACGCATTGAAGTCTGATGGCATCAAGGACTTCAATCTGGGAAGTCTTTCGCCCGTCTTTCGTAAGGGTATAATAGGCAGTTTCAATAGGTTTAGTTACATTAGACTATCCGCGTTTATAAAACCCCATGTAGGTCTTCGTGTGGTGCGCTGAATCGTTCGCTATCTCCCCGTCACAGCTGATTGCTTCGCAGTCGTGTGTGGCAGCCTCTGTTTGAGCTTGGAAGGTTTGCTAGATCGCGTCATGAAAGAACGTCCTCGTCGCTTCAGCGCTGCATGCGAAAGCCATTCTTTTTATTTTTCCTTTTTTATTATTATCAGGTTTTAGTTTATGATGTTTCTTAAGCGGCTCCCCTGTCTACTTTTCCTTCCCGCGTCTGGCTTGAGACGGGCGAACTACGTCGACAAGCGAGTGTCCGGCCAACAGTCATGTTCGTAGCGCCCCTGGCTAACAGTGTACTTTGGTCTTGAAAGACGACTTCGAAACGTCGCATTGAAAAGCGTCTTCGAAGGGCGGACTATAAAGAATGTCATTGGACGCTATACTTTCGCGCCCGCGCACACCTAGTGCAGGAGAAGCGCGGCATAACCGTTCCCAAAATCCGAGCAAATATTCCATAGCTTTCGTCGATAACCTAATATTGCGCGGGAGGCCGCCGCAGCTCCTTTCTCTGCCCGCAGAATAGAGCCGTGTCACGCGGCCCATAGAGTTATTATAATGTACGCTAGAGGTTCAACTGGCGCTAGTGTCTATGCGACTTCCGTGACGCAAATTGAAGCAGACAGCAACCAGTCTACTTTTGCGGTGCTCCTGTGCATTCCTATGGGAAAACGCGCGTGCATTTTGCCTCTTCGCCGAAAAATAACACGGAACACTTTGGTTATTTGGGTCGTACCGAATAGTATGTACCTTGATTAACACTGTAAAAGTGTAATTGCTTTAGTTAGCGCATTTTTCTTCATCAGTGACCGATGTTTAACTTCGCTACATTTCAGTCCCAAACGTGTGTTCCGCAGCAGGTGCAAAAACAAGCGACGATTCGAAGCAAAATTACAATTGAAAGCAATGTAGAGTGTGTTCAAGGCTCGCCAGCATTCCTGTGACGTTTGTATATTGATAATATGCCAGTCCTGTCACTATATAAAAATGACCCCGTCGTGCATGAGCCGATAAAAACATTCAAAACGTAGAGAATGAAGTCCGTTGGCTATAAAAGGTGTGTCTTCGTATTGTTTTCTCTGCCGGGCAGCTTTTATCGGGCCCTTGTTCTCAAAGATTTCGAGCGTGCGAGTGATATTTTGAGCGTAGAACAAGCAGCTTCGCTCAGAGCAGAAAGAATAACGCGGTACTTACTTATTTAAAATAGTAATAGATTACGTGGCCTTCAATTTATTCTGATCGTATATGCACGTGTAGTTACTGATCCAGTGTTACTGCGTAGTTCTTGCCGTCTTTCTTAATTTCCAGATGTTCTTCGTTCGTTTGGCACGTATATCCCCCACGCTGAAAAGCACCGACGTCGTGTTCGCGCTAACAGTGTCCGACAGTGCACATAAATACACGTACGAAGCCATTTTAGCACCGTTTTTAATGCGATGATTTTGAAAGAAAAACTCCGTAACTGACCAATTATTTCGTCGGCCTGACTGAGAAATGTTCCAAGCTACCTAGTACGTACGAATTATTCGGGATATTTGCTCTTATGATCGAGCGCAGAGAGAAAATGCACTCACTTTTTCCCATAGAAATGCATTACCGGAAGTCAATTTTCGACTGGTTGCTGTCTGCTTCAATTTGCGTCAGCACACTAGCGCCACTTGAACCTCTAGCGTACATTATAATAACTCTATGACGCGGCCTAACTTTCTCGCAGGACGTCGTGTTTCCTCTACTGCGAAAGGGTCACGACCGACTTCCCTAATCGCGCATCGGACGTCATCTCTGCTCCCGGGGGCTAGCTGGGCGTCGCTCGACAGAATGCGCTCGCGTTCACGCAATCATTGGTCTGGTCGGTGGTTGCGTGCGCCTCGCGTATACCCTCTCTCGCAAGCCGTGCAGTCCTTATACGGTCCGCGGGGCACTGCAGCACAAAACGACTGTTTTTGCACAGTCGCGTCACGTTCGGTGACAACTCGCCGTGCGTTACGATAGTTTGTGGCGGTCTCGTTCACTTTCTGAGCATGCGCAGTGGGTGAACCGCTGAGGTTGCCAGATACGTTGTCTGCGAAACAGGGGCGCACGTCCCCGCGAATTCTTTATGACGCGCTGTTCGCAGTCGCGATTGTGCGTGATGTCATCTGGCAACTGAGAGCGCCGAGTTAATATAGTATTCGCCTGGCGTGGTGGCGCGTTGCGTCAGCGAGGAGTTGGCGGAAGTTGGTCGTTGCGCTTTCGTCTGGGAAGACGGTGACCTATGTGTGTGTATGTGTGTGCATGCCGTGCTGGCGAAGCGCGCTGACGTAGCGACTGTGTTTTTTTTTTTTTTAGCAACTCGCCGATCCATCGGTTCGAGGAACTTTGAGGAGTTAGATTTCCCGGATGACGGCGGTTATTCGAGCTGTTCGTGGCAGCGATGTATGAGACAGCGGATGCTTCGTCGCTTAGTTGGCAGGCATATACCTCGCGCCGGCAACGCCGAACACTATCGCTTGCACTTTGTCTTTCGCGTAGATACCTAATGTATTGATATATGTGAGAATAAAAACGTCACCTTAAAACAAATGCAACCTCTTTGCTGCTCTCTTCGATGTGTTATTTACCCTGTAATCCTTAGACCGAGAAAATAAAAACAGCGCTTGACAACGCCCTCGCATGCTTGTTGCGCGCATAGTTCATCCGCTGCTCACACCACCCTTACACAAATTATCAATGAGTTTCAATTGTGCTTCTGATGTATTTTTATAAAATACAATAGAAACTCAATTGACACTCATTGATCATTTTTGTAACGGTAAGAACATTGTTCGTAAGTAAAAAGAAGAAAAACCTAATAATATGATCTTATTTCCCAATGTTGTAGTTTTAACAACGAAGCTTGAAAGTTGTTTATTTTGCACAAATGGGGAGTGTATAATAAACAGTATATTGTCGCGAAGTTATGGCGTCGCGGCTTTCTTGTTTCAGTTTTACTTTGTTTTTGGGGCCCCTCCGCGGAGCCCCCTGCAGTGTAGTCGGCCGCTGGTCGGCAGCCACGAGGCGGATGAGGGCTTTCCCTCGAGGTGGTTCACGAAGAGCCCCGCTCCGGGTGTCAAGTGACACGGTCTCCTGGTCCGCGAACCGTCCTGCGTGAAGCTCTGGCCGTCGGCGGCGGGTATCCGAAAAGAGCCAGGTTCAGGGAATTTGGGAATGGTTTCCACGTGTTGAGAGGGGTTTCCTTTTGGTGCTATATAGGTTTGGTTGGTTGTTTACGTACTTGCGTACTTCCTTTTGGTTACCGACTTGTTTTGTATGTGCCTGGTCTTGTGATCGTGGCTTCGAATCTGTTTTGTATTGTTCATAGTTTCTCTCGTGAGCTTCGTTCGGAAGGTGTGTTGCCGTGCGTATGAAGGGTTCGGATTTGGGCTAGTTGGTTGAACATGTTTAGGGGTTAAAAGCGCTAAAAACGACGGACGAGTAGGAGAGACACACACCACAGAGCGTGTGTCTGTCCTACTCGTCCGTCGTTTTTAGCGCTTTTAACCCCTAAACGTGCGTATGAGGTTGTCTTGCGGACGCTCATGTTTCCTTTTAGCTCCAGGCCTTTTGATTGGTGCTAAGAAAACCCTCTGTGATTGGTTGCCTAGATGGCACCGGCATGCTGCTAGGCCAACACCTCCTAGACAGCTTTCAAAGCCTGCGCGTCACGTGACATGATGTCACGTCCCGGAGGCCTGCACGGGCGCTGACTGGATGCGAGTGCCGCGTCAGCGTTCGCCGTAAGACTCGTTTCCTATCCTAGTCCCACGCGAAGGCTGACGTGCACTCGAATCCAATCAGGGCCCGTGCAGGTCTCCGGAACGCGACGTCATGTCACGTGACGCGCAGGCTTGAAAGCTGTCTAGGAGGTGTTGGCTAAACTCGATATAAACAGCCGCCAAAGGCCCGCAGAGGCCTTGGCTCCTGGATACGAAGCCCTGAACATCAGCCTGCCTCTGGAGGCCAACTAGCGGCACGTCCGACCCCCTCTGGCTGTGGAGTTATACCGCCCGCTAACTTGCAAACTTAAGACACCTTACGGCTGTGGAGGAGTTCGGCTCGCCCGCCTTTGTGTGAAACTCCTGTTTGTCGGGTACGGTTGTGGTCGGGACACCTGCTGGAGGTGTGGTCGAGGAGGACGGCGGAGAAAGTCGTGACAGGTTAGGAGTATTTCCTCCAAAGTTTATTGGCGAATTGTCCATCTGTGTTACAAAAGAGTTGCTCCTATATTCGTAAAAGAAATAGTTGTTCTTTAATATCAGCATCATCATCAACGGAGAAGAGCCTATTTTCTCCGCGACAATATTTAGGCAGAGTCCCAAAGTTTTCAAAAAAAAAAAAAATAAATAAATTATAAGACCTTATTGAGTGCTAGCCGAACTTTGCAGTTCACGCTCGTTGAAATCAGCCGCTGTATCCTCGTCACTTTGAACTCCTAATCGGTAAGTGTCGCCTGGATGGTGTACAAGCTCTCACGTTTTTTTTTTTTTTTTTTTTTTCGAGGTAAAGCTGTCGACATCGGGCCGCCCCGCCTATCTAGCTGCGTTTATTTTTTGACGTCGGATTCGATCACGCGACATTCTTCACGATGGCGCAACTTACGCAGGTTCTCGAGATTGCGACGCGACCCGGCCGCCCGTCCTCATTGTTTTGCGGATGTTGTTTCTGAATGGCCGTTGTCAACCGCGAGCGTCGTTTTAACACGCCCGCCACGTGTTTGTATAGCAGCTCTTTCCGCGACAACAATATTGCGGTTGATCTTTGAGCCGTTTCCCTGCGGTAAACTTGACAAGGGCGTACGCAGGAAGAATTCTCGCGAGTCTTTGTTTCGCGCGGAGTCCCTTCTCTTCAACTAGATCGATTGTTTCCGCGACATTTTGCCGCAGGTTTGGCGCGCTTTCGCTGCTCGGAAAGGTAGACAGTGACGCGTCGCGACAGACCCGACAAACTGTGAAAAAGGAGAGGAGGAGAGTGAGAAAAAAAGAAAAAGCAAGTCATGTTTTTTGTACGTGCTGTTTGCGACGCACACAGCTACCAAACACCGGGAAGTCGGCGCAAACAAAAAAACGAGACTGCTCACTTTTTTTCTTTTTTTTTGCACTTTGGCCGTCATACGACGGCGATGCCAAGCGACACCGCGCACCGCGCTTCGGGAACGCCCAGAAAAGGCCAAACGCCCCGCCTGCCGGAGGGTGCAAACTTCACAGTGCGAGCGAGTAGTTAGTACCCGTATGGCGCTCGGAAGAAGTAACAAACCAAAAATGTCTGACTAATTTTTTTTTTTTTTTTGTGTGTGGCGGGGGTGGCGGCTTGCTTGAAGTCCAGAGACGGCGCCACATGCGTCAAAGTCTGCCTGCTCATGCGCTTCATGCTTAGGGGAAAGCTAAAATGCTAAAAAAAAGGCGGGAAAAAAGAAAAGAAGGCGCCGAGAAATGGAACGTTCAGGTGTCGAGTTTCCGAAAAGCGGCTTCATGGGTCTCCCTCTCTTCTGTGTTGGCTAGCGGCCGAGGGGTTCAGACGAAACGTGAGCGGCAAACGATGGAGCGTCTTCTGTCGAAACCGAGTAGTTCGATAGGGGCGAAGAACACTAGCGAAGAACGTCACTTGGATAATTCAAAGATAGACTTCTTCAGCGACTTCTATATTTTCAGGAAGCAAGTGGAAGGGCTTGTTGCCACTTTGTGAATTGAGTGTATGTTTCGTTCCTGGCCTTTTTTCTTGTTTGCTTTGCTCTGTTTTTTTAATGTATTTTGTACACTAAACTGAAGACCTGCAGGTCGTTTTGGGGCGCGAAAACATTATTATTATTATTATTACTATTATTATTATTATAGATCGATCAACATAGCCGAGCATTACTATTTGCGAAGAAATGACTTTATCGCCCTCTTAGATTGAGAGTTGAACACAGGGACGGACGAGACAACACATCTTTTAACTTTAACACTACCTTTTGTTGTTCATAGGACGATTGGCTCGAAATTCCGTTGGAGGTTCGCACGTGTCAGCTTCCGTTGCTTTCCTTTTCGCGCGGAAGTCGGAAGGACTTCTGACGTTACTTGTTCAGGACAGGAATCTCCTCTTTCGATCTGTTTTAATCCAGAGCCGTGGTCGTGCACTCCGCCGCGGCCAGGGCTTTTTCTTTCTTTTTTTTTTTTCTGATTTTTTGTTGATTTTTTCTCTAGTTAACCCCCCTCCCCCCCCCCCCCCCCCCCCCCCGGGACTTCCCCCTCCCCTCCCCCTCCCCGCCGTTGTTTGCAGTGGAGATATTTTTCATCTTCGTATCTGTCACGACCTAGCACGGTCCCACTTGTCGGCTTTAAATCGCTTGCATCATGTTGTGCAGTCCCTTCCGTCCTCAAATTTGTCCACTTTGGCGTTCTCGAAGCAATCACTGTACTCCCCTTTCTGGCGTCACCCTCGGGTCCTTTGTCCTTTCCTACGTGTCTCTCGCCCATCTCTTACCATCACGTGACAAAGAAGGAGTCCGCCGGAAACGTTGCGTGTCCTTCCCGTCCTCGTCCCTTTTCTTGTGCCACCCTAGTTTTGGTTTCCCTTCGTACTTCCATTTGTCCAATTCATCGTGCCTGGAGTTCCCTCATTTGTTCTTTTCAAATATTTTTAGCAGAGCTTCCTACTTTTATCTTATTTATTTAACTTTTGAGCTAAAAACATTTTTTTTTCGCCCAAGCACAGAAACAGAGAGACACAGAACGTACACTATTCGAACGGGACACGGTGCACATGTGCAATGGCGAGATGTCCCGTTCTGCAGGCTCCGTGAACGTTCGTATCCTCGTCGCGTGATAGAAAGGACTGAAATAATTGGAGCGCAGAAGCGAGCCTCGGACGAAAAGCAGCGTGGCCGGGATAGGTGTATGCGAGCACCTTCCGGGTGGGTCGGGTGTCGCGATGAGCGACACCCGACCCACCCAAACGTCACCAAGGAGGGCACCGCTACACGGCCAACTAACTCCCTTCCTCCCCTTTCCTCCGTGCGGGACGACGCGTTCGGCGCGGTGATGTGATTGCTGCGCCGTTGGCGCCAATCTACGCCACAGTGGTTATATACCCTTACCTGTTTGCACGTACCCCAAATCTGGGCAATTCCCCCCAACTATGCCCCAAAGGTTAATCTTACTTAATTAATACGGAAACGAATAGACGCCGCTACACTCAGTATCGTTACGGTGGACTTTTGTGAGGATTTTGGAAACTTTCGACGATCGCTTTGAATAACCATGAATTCGATTTCATCTTTGCATCGAACACTGACGGTACTCGATGAAAGTTTTTCATTGTTCGACATAATAATAAGTGGTTTATTTTCCATCTACATTGATGGTGGAGGTCGAGGGAAACAGCTGTGAAATACAGCTTGACAAGGCCCTCGACCCCCTACATAGGCACAGAGGTACACACTCTAAACAAAGCCCGTGCGTCTACTTTCCCGCACAACACTCGGGGAGTCAATCACCGCAACTTACGGAGGCAGCTGAGCGAATGACGATGCCGAAACATATGTTTAGACCAAAACACGCTGTCTGAGTTGTGACATTAAGCAATGCAAAACGTCACGCTTGCATTGCTTAATGTCACAACTCAGACTGCGTTTTTTAGTCTAAACATATGTTTCGGCATCGTCATTCGCTCAGCTGCCCCCGTAAGTTGCGGTGATTGTCTCTCCGATTGTTGTGCGGGAAAGTAGATGCACGGCCTTTTTTTAGAGTGTACAGGGGAAAAAAATGCTACTTCATGCGAAAGTACAAAACGGGTGGATAATATACGTACACGACACACAACTAATAAAAAAAAAGATTGAATAATCCCGGAAACATTAAACAAACCGCCAGATCACTGGTATTCTACCTATCTAGGTTTACAAAATATCATCATCCCGCGATTTAGTCAGTTCCGTTGAGTGCGCTTCTTGGTATGCACGACTGTACAGCGGCGAAGCCAGATCCGCGGCGTACGCGTCGCGAGTTTTTAGGTATCTTGCTTCGCCGCAGCGCATCCACGTATCGAGGGAAAAAGGCACTCTTCGAGAGTGTGATGGTGACCGCGCACGCGTCATGGTGTTTGGAAGAGAAAAGGAACTTGGTGAATGCTGATCTGACAACTCTTTCTCGCAGTAAGATCTGCAAAATGAAACCGCAGCTAGTTTTCCTGCGATTTCTTGACGAGTTGCGACATCTACGATCCCGATTAGATGTAGTTGGGTCATATGATTGGTTTGATTTTCATGTGAAATTGCTCGTTCAGTTACCACCTCTATAGAGGCCCCCAACCGTGCGAGAGCGCTGTCAGTAAAGCTTAAAGCAAAACTAAATAAACTTGCCAGTGGAATGGGATCTTGGGCCTTAAGTTCAGCTACATTTTTTTAAGGAACCATATTAAGAGCCCAGATGCTGATTTTGCTTCCTCATAAAGATCGACACGTGGAATGCCACTGATGTGCATAATTAAATGGGAAAATAATTGCGTAGTTTTATCGCAACCTCGAAATGGAAACAAAACATCGCATTTGTTACTCGTAATTATTATAATATTACTCAAGTTAAATTCTGGTTTGTTTACTTTTGATTCCATACCTAAAAGAACCATTTACAGATGTTCATACTAAGCCCTTCATCAATCAGCATGTGTTTCAGAAACGACTACTGCAATGAAACAAAAAGAGCGTCTCTTCTCACAAGCAGTGTTGGGCAAGATACTCGACAAAAGTATTTAATATATAAGTTACTAAATACCTGCTTCAAAAATACATAAAGTGCTACTTAAGTTACTTTTCCTACAAAATATCTCGAGTAGAGTACAAATATTTAGTAATCTAATTTAATTACTTTTGAAGATACTTCTGCCTTGCGTAATATCGACTCAGTGACACTAGATTGCTATATTTGCAAGCAACACAAGCAAAGATAACAAAATCGCAGTGTTCTTTTATGCCATCCAAGTGCAAGGAGTAGTATCAAACTGATGAATATTACCAAAAAGAAGAAAATCACACCGTGTGGCGGCATTATGCGCTCCTTGCACGCATTGTTTTACTAAGCGCCGAAGTTGATATATATCCGGAGTTCACGTTAAACAAATGCTCAAGTAGTTCACCCAAAGGCTGCATTCGGAGGTGACTGAACTTCAAAAAGGAGAAATCCTTTTACGTTTTTCATGGTTGCACTCTAAGAAATGCCTGCGCGTCTACTTACCTGCAAAATAATTAAAGAGCCAATCTCTGCGGTCTAGAAAATGAGCTCAGCGAATGATGAGGCAGAACATCTGTTTAGACCTAAAAATGAAGTCTGCGCTGTGGCGTTACGCAATACAAAGCGTCATGCTTGCATTGCGTAATGCAACTGAGCGCAGACTTTATTTTGAGGTCTAAACGGATGTTCCGCCTAGGGTGCCTTCATGTGCGCTTTGCTTGGGGTGATGACATCTGGCCATTTTGTTTCGAAAGCTTTTTTTTTTTTTTTTTTTTTGTTCTGAAGCGCGTGAAAAGTCGTGTCCCTGCACGCGCTCGGGGCGCTGGCTGTGTTACGGCGACATTTTGTTTCCTGCGAGTTCTTTGTATTTTCCCTGTGAGCGCATGCTGTCGGGCATCGGGTACTACAAACGATGGCATCACCCTAAACAGAAGGGCATTGAGGCACACTAGTTCCGTCTCATCATTAGCTGAGCTGATTTCGTAGATCGCAGAGATTGGCTCTTTGAGTGTTTTGCGGGTAAGTAGACGCGCAGGCAAAGTTTGTCAATTTCTTTTTTTTTTTTTTTTCCAAGCTCGTTCAAAAAGGTTTACAACTTTAGGCGAACCCTTTGTTTGCATTTTGAACGCTCATCCTGCTCCTATTTTGTTTCCTGCCTTGCTGTTACAATCTGTTTTCACGAAAGGGTAGGGCTATCCCCTTTCTTCCGACGGTGTTCCCGAGGGTGCCAGACTCACGAGAGAAACATATTCTTGCCGTAACAAAATCAAACATATTTTGTTTTTGTGTGTGTTTTGAGTTTGCATTTTGCTTTGGCTTGTTTTCTGTTCAGTGTTCGGGTTCGGTCGCTTCCGCTTCAAGTTTGCAATCGCTCAACTTTGCCCTGTGCTGTGCTGATTCCTATTCCCCCTTTGTTTGGCAACGAACTCGGTGGCGCCAACCATTGCGTAGCCCCGGCACACTTTCGGTTCACGTTTATTTTCTTAATTTTTACTCATCATTCCTTTATCATAAGAGTGAACTACGTCTGACAGTGCTATAAGTGGCCACAGTTGAAAACGAGCGTGTTGGTTAATAGATACAAAACTTGAAAGTATAAAACAGAGAGGACGAGGACGGGAACAGGACATCTTTCATGTATAAGTGGCCATTTCCAGAAGATAGCGTGTATATTTGATTTGGGGGTTGCGGCCCCCGCGCCCCAATAAGAGCGCCGGAGCAAGGCACGCGATAACACTCCACGGTCGAGGCTACAGTGTAGTCGAGGCCCCGTGGACCTCGTTGCCGCCACAGCAGCAGCCCCGTCCGTGACAAAAAAAAGTAGTTCTAGGCTTGTTTTTCTTGAACTTATGGAGAGTCGGGCGAAAGTGCCCGTTCATCGAACTAGGTCCAACGGTCGAAGAGTTGCAAAGAGTGTCTAGATTTATTCGGGGACGTTGGGGGTCAACAATGGGACCCTGTCTGCGAAAAAAAAAAAAAATAAATAAATAAATAAAGGATTACAAATTCAGTTCTCAGAATTTAGAAGGGTCCGATAGTGAATCGTGAAAATTCGGGTCGTTCAAAATTATCAAAGCCGGGCTCTGCGTGAAGACGTTCACTCGACTCTATCATCATGGAGTTTGGGAAGACCGAGCGAAGGGATAATCTTCTGATGCTGGATGGTCATATGTACACTTATAATACGCGCACAGCCAACACCACCTTGCTGTTGGTACAGCCACCACGGGGTATGGGATTTGTCAGCGAGGAAAAGTCTGCAAGGATACGTTGGCGAACACCCTAGAAGTTACGGCCATCGCAAGAAGACAATAAAACCTGTTTTCGCAATTCTTCTTTTTACAACTTCGTAAAGACAAAATTTGTACGGAACTAGAAAAGGCTAACTTCCAGTTATTCTTTTTGACCTACATAATTTCTTAGCGACATCATTTAGTCACGAATTTACAAAACGGCTACACCGAGGAAGCAGTTTATGTTTGTAAATCGTCGCCCTTTTTCTCAATGTCAATAATCCTATTTGCATATGCAAGTCGGCCGAATCGTGGTGACATTTCCATCTAAGCTCAAAAGCACATCACTCCGATTTTTTCGTAGTTCTTTCGACAAATATTTTTTACGTGAACGGGCCGCCTCGACAAGTTTCGCGTTCGACGTATTTGTCTAGTGCGAATAGCCCCATTCGACGAATTGTCCGTCTACCAGTTGTCCGTCAACGAATGGGCTTTCGACGAATTGTCCAAGACCCGTACAAACAGGACGCTTCAGAAATCGTGAGGTTACACAACTCCGTCATACGTCGTGGAAGTTGGAGTCCGGCAGTCCGATTTATGTTTGGATACCACCAGGCAAATATCGCAACTTTCCTCCTCGCCTCCTCCGTTTTTCGGTGACCTCGGTGTTTGTCCACCACCTCCTAGAAGCTAACGCCTCAGCGCTCTTCTGGTGACGTCGCAAGGGAAGGCCATCGGGGGCGCGCGTCGAAGCGCGGAAGCGAAGGCAACGCGCGTGGATCGACCGCCGTAACAACGCGCTTTTAGTCACATAAGCGTTTCTTATTAGCTAAAATGAAAGCTGCACATAGCACCTGGGCTAGAAAACATTTTATTGCACGGGCAAAATATTACACCGCCAAATAATCGGTATGAATGGTACGAGGTATGCGGAAAAATGTAATTATTTTAAGTCGAAAACATTTAGGCACGCAATTATTGCTCTAGCAATGCGTATTTTATACAGAATTACTTCCACAAAATGGCGAGACACGCAGTGATTGGACACGGCAAAACGAATCAGAGTAAAAATCAAGTAGACGTAGTCAACGCGGACACTGCTAGACAAGTGTCACTTCCAATCATGTAAGCAATGTTAATGCATGCAGTCACAGAATTTTTGCATTATACCCCGGCCATATGGTAAAATAAAACAGCGATTGAATATTTTGTCGTTTTAGATGCAGTATACACCGAGAATATTCTTGGCGTTTCGTGTCGCTCACAACAATGAAATACAATATGAACAAGGACCCGCGAAATGAGAGCATTGCAGGAAACGATCGAAGTCAACTCCCTCCGGCTCGCAGATGTTTATAAAAGTTTTAATTGGGGATCCTGTGTATACGAGTCTGCCCTTTGTCTAGGACTGAAAACAGTGAAGTCGAGATGGGCCCATTGCCGCGGAGCGAGTCGAGCAGTGATTCAGCGATTCGAAATCGACGCATGAGCATGTTTCAACAAAAGAAATTGAAGCTTTCTTTCCAGCTATGTTATCTACTAATTCTCAAAATAAGAAGAACGCAGTTGCGTTTTAACGGTCAACATAAGTTCGCGGCTTTCTGCTATCGCGCAGGAGATCGCGATCAAGAAAAAAGAGAGCACTAACTTCTCGACAATTTCCAGCCATATCCGGCGGCGGAAACGAGCCTTCAACTAAGCGTTGTAGATGATAAAATTGTTTTAATGTCACCACCGCAGGATATCGGCGTTAAGATAAATTAAGGTGCGAAAAGTTACAAGCTGAAAATGTGATTTTCACGAGAAAACTTCCACCCACCGTGCGAGCGTAGGTCATGTTTATCGACGGTACAGCGGTAACTTCGGTGCGCTCTCGATTCATGAAATGTTTCGAGCACTGTCAAGAGAATGGCGTCGGGAAAGAAGTATTTTCTGTTTACGAACGCAACCCACTGCCGCCGGAGACTTTGTCATTTGGAAAGCGATGGAAATTTAAGACATTGCAACCGCAGTTGCCTTGTCGGATCCCGACCGCGATACAGATGTCGTCCGATAATATTCTGCGTTTTCTATTGTTATTCGTACAGCTTATTACTTATTACCGAACAATGGTGTCCCGGTGACCAGGAGATTGTCTTCATTGAATACGCTAGCTCTATTTAAATATGGAAGTAAAGAAATAGAGGAAACCGCGAAGGGGAAACGAGCGAACTCGGAGCAACATACGCATCCAAGGCGTTCATCCGGGTCTTCCGCTCGTTCCTAACTAACCAGCAAGGAGGAAAGCGCCGGGAACCTTTTCCCCTTTTCTCTCGCCCTGTTTCAGTAAAACGCCCGAGAGCGAACACAAGCGTCGCTGCGGTCGCCGCGCCCTGATTGGGTGAGGTGTACCGTGACGTCAGGGGAAGAACTCCGCTTTGCGATCTCGCATCCGGCTCGTTTCCCTGCCCCCATTTCCTGGTTTGCGATCATGCTGACCTACAGTTTAGTGCCGCAATGCAAATCCCGAAAAAACAGCTGGTATCAGCTTTCACTGGCCGAAGATATCGAGGCTAAAGAGAGCATGGACAATCAAACTAGGGATGGGAAAGGCACCGTCAACGTCGGCCGTTGTGTGCCGCAAGCACTTCGAGGAGCGGGACCTCGTTTACCCGGTGTACGGGACGCTGGGTTAGGCCGATACCGACGTGCGCCCGTACCTTTTCTAAGCATGTTTGTCACTTTTACTTTCATAATTAGGTTACAAATCCCGAAAGCTATCGGCGGAGGCAATTCCGCCGATGAACCTGTCGGTCCACACGGCACAAGGCGATCGTGGGAGGGGTCGGTGATTCGGCGGCGTAAATGTTTCAGACACTGGAATTTTGTTCCTTGCACTTTCGTGACTCATGAGCTAGGAAAATGTTACATCCCGCTTTGCAAGCCTTTCAAATTGCATTTATATCAAAGACCTTTGGGCGGTCGGCAAATTAATTCGCGACCCCGACTCTGCGCTTGCCACTCTGCATGCTCATGGTCCGCAGATGTTTTAAAGGCCATGGGTCTGAAGAACTTTGAAGTGCTCATGGAATAGGGTTGTTTTACATAAATGTAGCTTTGTCGTGAAATATTGATATAGTTCGTACACGTATGCGGCATGTTTTAGTTTTTAGAAGACGAACAATTTCTGGAACATGGTAGTAGGAAAAACGGCCGAATTTCCCCCGTTGCCTGTATGAGATGTATTGAACTGCCCTAAATATGCACAGCAATAGTACCGTAATTTGGAATGTTTATACTTTTTCCTGACATTTTTTCTTTATTGCAACCTTGTGTTTTCGGAATATACACCGTTTAGTTTGAATTGTCATTTCAAGGTGAAAGATACACTGCTGCAGGTCCCCAAAAGCTTCCTCAGCCTCCAAAGTCCCTACAGCTGGACTTTATGACAACAGAGGAAAACAGGAGGAACAGCAAGCGTTCGAACGGCTGTCCAGTGGAAGATGGTGCACCAGTAGCAGACAAACGTGGCGCCTGTGAAGGGTGACAGTTTGCGTGAGAAAAGCTTCTAGTATTTAGCTTCAAGACTATTTGATTTAGCTGAAATCTCACTTTTAGAGCCTTTAAAACGTAAATTTTCGAGAGGGGAATAGTAAGGGGCTAGACACCTTCACTTGCGTTTTTTTTTGTGCATTACTTGAGTGATATTATAAACAAGCACACATATACCACCACTGGAGTCCATTGAAATATACTATCCGAATCCATCGAAGGCCAAATGCGAGCAATATAAACAGATATAAACAAATCACTGGTTTCTTTCTTTACTTTGTCCCTGTACTTGGGCTGTCTCACTTATGATTCTCTCTCCAGGGCTCAGACTATATTTAACATGTTGCTCGAGCAGCATGCAGCTTTTCTGCTTCGACGTTTTTGTTTAAAAACAGTTAGAAAATAAAAACACGAAATGGTATACATAATCTGCCGATTCATTCAGACCGTCAGCAGCCTTGATTGTGTGAGATGTAAATCTATATCGATGCTCCTACAATTATTCATGCGTTGCCTGCCCTGTCAATCACACCTGAAATGTTGGTTGAAGTTTCGCCCGCAGCTACAGGCCATACCTTAGTAAAGCCACATATGAAAATTTACACTTCCTACAAAAGACGCGCACAAACGAAATTAAATACAAACGAGCGCGCCGACAGCTAACATCGTCACAGCCTCCACAGGGCGAGCGGGGCGAGTCAGGGAAAAATTCTGTCCTCGCCGTGACGTCACCCTGGTTAAGGGGCGCCACGCAAACTTCTCGGGGCTAATAGAGGGGCATCCCCAAAGTCTCTTTTGTTCCTATTGTGGCTTAATACCCCCCAAAGTTCGTTTTAAGACGTTTCTTCCTTCTCTTTCCCAATCCGCGCAATCTTTCATCCTCGGAATCCTCGACCCCGTTCTCTGTCAGGTGGCGCCAGTTATTTCTAAAGTGGTGGGTTCCCGCGACAAACTTTTTTTTCTTCAAATATTGAACATGTATTTGAGATACATGACTGAGTACAAGATACTGAGAAATGTAATTGAGATAGAGTGGCAAATAGTTTCGAGGTAAATGTATTTGCAAGGTACGAAAGTACTACCAGATGTATTTGAAATAGAGTATTTTGAATAGAGTACTTGAGATGGGCAGAAGTCTGCATTATTGTTGCCGTACGTGTCTAGGGGATCCGGACGTTTCGGTGCGAAGACGTTTCGGTGCACGGACATTTCGGTGTAAATATAGTATCTTTGGAGATGAATAATTGAACCCCCAGACATTGTGTACCTTTGTCAATTTTAATATATTGATGCAAGAAAGGCACGGTACAATATCTATAGAAAGGGATTGCAGATTTGTCTTAATTAAGCTGTGTTTTTGTCCACTATGAAAAAAAAATATATGGGAAATATAGACTTCAACAGCAAAAATTAATTGCGTCTCCGACCCAACAATAATAGATTCGAAGTTATTTTACTGCGTGGAAATATATCTGAATGCAGTTGTGAAGGCAGACATTATAAAATGCTTAACAATCGAATCAACACATAAAAAAATGTTTTTTTTTAGCGACCGGGATATGCAATGTAAGAGTATAATAAGGATTGGTTTAGCTTTAGGTTTAAGGCAAAATGATGTCATAAAAAAGTCACCACATATATACTGGAAAGAGTGGCACAAGTTAGCCGAAAATAATTTCTTAGTCATTCGATTAATGAACATAACAAATAAAGGAATTGTTATTTGTAAAGGAAATTATGAAAGTCACACACCGAGAGATAACATAAATGTTGTACGAATATGTAAGTAAAAGCATGCAGTATGGTAATTCAATATGCGACGTACGTTCAGGGAGAATCAAAAGCCTAACCAGAATTTCCAATGATATCTACCGAAAAGTCCGTACACCCAAATGTCCGTACACCAAAATGACCCTGAATCGAAATATCCGTGCACCGAAAAGTCCGCACCGAAACGTCCTAGACCCCGTGTCCGGTGCTTTGGGGCTAATTGAGAGTTTCTCCAAGTCAAACTTGCTGTGACAGTGGCTGGTAACTAGTGGTTTCTCACAAGTGGGAAGGTAAAACCTACACTGTAATTTAGATGAACAGGCCGACGCATGACCTGGTATTCGTAGCGGAACCAATGAACGTGACGTGTAAAGCACGTGCTCCAGTGGTTTCTTTTTTGATGCTCCAAAAAAGAGTTCCGAATGTCTCGTCCCAATCAGATCACCGGGCGCGTGAAATTCGCCCGACTTCGTCGTGGTGTGCCGACAACGAATAGTCCCCCGCCGCGACCCCACCGGCAATAAGACAACAGCAACACAGAGATAAGCAACCGCGCGACGCATATTTTCCTCTCCCGTAGTTTTGGTTTTATCGCTGTACATCCTCCGTACCCGCCCGGAATCTCTAACGGCGGCGAACGAGCGAGCAGTACGCGCACCATGACGCCATATTTTGTCCGTTTTATTGCTTTCCTAACCGCTAAAGCACCTCGCACTTGGAACCCTGGAATTCGCATAGAAACAGGAACACTGGGCTCTTATTCTGAGATTCCGTACGATCCTCGACGACGGGAGGACACTGAGCAGTCTTCGTTGCGTTCGCAGAAAAAACAAATGGAAATTTTGACCCTGGGTAATAATCGTGGTATAAATCCGAGCACGCCGTTTAATTATACTCGTGGCACACGATAGCATCACGAGGGGGATCTGCTTACTGCCCCCCTTTTCTCCTTCTTTCGTCGCCGCATCTTGTAAATATTTATATCCTCGTCCACCTGTACTCCGCCGCTCGCAAGGTGACGCAGCTTTGTCCTTTCCTTCTTTTTAAACTCTTGTCTCTTTTCATGGAAAAAAACAAAAAAAGGCCATAATTACGCGGGCAGCTCGGTTCGCTGCTTCTGGCGAATCCTTTCTTTTTATTCCTGCACGCACGCTCTATCGGCACCCAGGAAGGAAAAAAAAAATAATAATAATTCCGACAGAAGGAAAGATGCGATGCCGCGAGCGTCATTGAAAGCGCCGAGCGACGTCGTCGTCGCGGATGGGGAAAGGATCTGACAAAGGTAGCGCGGCGTCGAGGAGGAGCGGAGTGAGAGGGTATAGGCGCCGGAGCGGGAGACCTTCGGGAGAGAGGGAACTCGCGAGTGAAAGTCGCAGGTGCGTCGACGCAAGTCGACGCGGCGTGTTCGGCGACGTGCGCGCGCAAAATCGCCTCCACCATCGGGGAGTCAAGTAGCCTCCGCCGCGATCCGAAGGAGCGCATCATCCACCCGGGGCGTTGCACAAGTTTAATCTTCGGAGGAAACCAGCGACTCGTGAGGAGGAGCCACACTCGACGTCCTCTCGAACTCTTTTTTAGAAGCGGCGTGTGACCCGACGAGCTTGAACCGTAACGAAGATTCGTCTCTGCAGCGCGTGGTTCGTGACCGCCCGCGTGCTCTTCGGAGGTCCTGGTACGTGTGCGTCGTGCCGATCGGCGAACCATGACGTCCAGCCTGCGCTACCCCGAGTTCCGGAAGAGGGTGAGTTTTGTGCGCGATAATCGCGTCGCGCTGGCACGATGTTATGTCGTCAAATTGTCAAATGCTGCCTCGCTATACGTGCTGGATGTGCAGCGAGCGCTCGGTGAGGGCGGGCTGTATGGCGGCGCTAGTTACCTTTGCTGTATTTTGGTCGTGACACGCGGCCTTGCCTCATTACAGCCGAGCCGATCCCATATAGTGATCTGGAGCCACGCGCAGATCCGATCCAGACTGACGATATGCCTGACGTTGGCCTCGGCGCCAGGAACGCTTTCGTCCGCGATGTTTGGAGGCTACAAGCTCTCTTCGAGAAAAACAGACGAACTTCTAGCCTCGAAACGTAGTATCGTAAATCATAAAACACATTATAATAACTAAAAGAAAGAAAAAAGAAAAATAGCCGCGCGGTTTGTTGTTTATTTTCGCTTTTACGTCTCCGTGTTCCCTTGCGTCTGTTTGTATCATGTAATTGCGACTATGCAGTCTCGAATTGACCTCCTATTACGGTGCAGCGGTACAACGCAGACCCTTCTGTCGCAGTGTGTCACAGAAAAGTTATTACCTCGAAACAGGGAATTACGCAACGCGATGGAACTGTACCGCGCTCGAGAGGGGAAAACAAAAGAAAGAAAAAGGGCTGACAGGCGGCAGCCACTTGCAACCTGACGCGGGGGCTGGCAGCGGGAACAGGCGGCTGCATTCCTCGCATTTCACGTCAGTCTCGTCGGCGCGGGGATGGGCAGCCCTTTGTTTGCGACCGAGCAGACAACTCAACTGATAGGCCGGATGCGGGAAACGTCCCCTGCCCGCGTGGCTCGCCCCCAAGGCGGGGGTGCACCGATTGCCGAGGTGGGGCCGAGTACCTGCGAGCCGATAAGGACCGGCACTCCACGTTTCGTCGAGCTTGGCCCTCCCCTGTCCCGTCGCCGGAACGCTGGTCGAGGTCAGAGTCCGGCGGCAGAGCAGCGGGGGTCTGGATTGAGACCGGTGCCCCCGGTGGGACGATGAACGATGGTTGCGAGAACGGACGGTCGGCTCTGTGGGGGGACCTAGAGATGAGTGGGGCCTCCGAAGATTGGAGGTCGAATCCTCTGATCGGGCTTTGCGTTGCGAGAATTTTTTATATACTACTACTATATCTACCAGTACTGCCAGCCACCCACGAGGTGGTCATGCGAGAGCGAATGCCGATTTATTTCGCAACGCGAGAAGAAAATGAAAACGTCGGTATCAATATAGAGCAGCAGCTCGAGTTGCAACACGCCTCTTGAACAAACGTATCGTGGCAGCGGAGGGCGAAGATGGGAAGATCTAGTGCAACAACTAGTTGTGATAGATTCCTCATTTCTGCCGCAACAATCTATTGCGTGACCAGCTGCAGTATATTGTTCCTCCGCTTTCGATCGAACTAAAGCGTGTTTCACATGCAGCGATTTTGGCCCTAAAGCGGCGCGATTTCTGCCGTCGCGGCGCTCGTGCCGCAGAATTGCTGGTGCTGGCCAGAGCGCCGCGACGGCAGAAATCGCGCCGCTTTAGGGCAAAAACCGCTGCATGTGAACTAGGCTTAACCGTGCAATGGCATGAACGAGTCAAATGGCGAGCACTTCTGATAACCAAGTCCCATGGTTGTCATGTGGAAATGATTGTGTACGAAATCTACTCATTAGCTTTACTACAAAATAATTTCCCGTGCTCTTGGTTAAACACAAACAGTAGATATGTTGCTCTTTTGACACCGGTGTACCTGTTCTGTTATCGGCCATACCCATAGCTCTCGTGGGATTGTGCAGGGGCCCTATGTTGCACGTTTTGGACTCCCACGGCGACTAGGGAGAAGGAAGTGACGTCAACGACGCCGCAAATGCAGATTGGATGTTGACTGATCTCTCATCAATCAATATCCAACCTGCATTTGCTGCGTTGTTGACGTCACTTCCTTCTCCCTAGTCGCCGTCGGAGTCCAAAACGTGCAACATAGGGCCCCGGGTAGGGAGCCTTCATGTGCGCTTTGCTAGGGTGATGCCACTATTTGTAATACCACTCGCCGACAAACCAGTAGCCATTTTGGTTTCCGGCGATAATCCGTGGGGCTTATAACCCTCCCGGAAGCAAGCACCTTATCTCACAAGTTCGGTGCGGCGTTGTGGAACCCACGGAGGGAGGATTAGCATTTTCCCTCTCGAATGGGAGGACCGATGGACACAAAGGCCAGTTTCCGGCGCACGGGGAAACAATGAGAGAAACAAAATGGCGGTGGAAGAGGGTGTGAGGGGGGAAACAGACAGTTGGCATCACTCTATGCGGAGCGCACATGAAGGCACCCTAGCCCCAGGTATAAGTTGCGGGCTTCTAGTTCCGATTCCCGCAGACCCTGTTCCCGGATGAACATGACACAGCAATACTTCGCTCTCGGCAAAAGGGTTTATTCACTCACTAATTGCTTGGGGGTTTCGGGATCGGGGGACGGTCATCAGCGAGGCCTGGGGAGAGTCCGCTGCCACAGCAGCTTCTCCGAGTCCCAGCGGTGGTCGTCCACACTGCGTCACGGGGACGTCGTCGTCAAGGGTCGCTGTCCGGTCCGTTTGTCGAGTCCACCACTCGACGTAGTGCCCGCACTCCCCGCGCCAGCGTCCCCCGCCGTCCGAGCTCGCCTCCCTGACTTGTTGATGCCCAAATCGGCAGCAAGATAGCATTTTGTCTCGCTTCCTCTTTTGAGACTTTCTTGGCTTTGTCCCTCACCGTCCAATCGGGAACCCTGCCACGAGCCGACCCTCCAACGTCAGCGCTGGGTGAGGGGGCGTTTGCCCCGTTCCTCCTGGAGGGCTCGGACATTCCATGACAGGACGGCGGCGGGAAACGGGAAAGTCACGGGAAACGTGGGGACGCCCGACAGGACGGCGGCGGAAAGTGGCGAGGTCACGGGGAACGGAGGAACGGGGGGAGGGTCTCGACAAAGTGTTTGTTTTTGTTTTACGCCGCTGGATTTACCACTGCGTAAAACGAAGAGTTGTTTTCGAATATCGTGCCGCCTGTTTTGGTGGTTTCCGGCTGTATTTTGTTTGCGTTTGTCTTCGTAGCGTTTTTTTTTTTTTTTTTTTTTTGTTCGCCCACACTTTACCCGTACATGATTCCGGAGGCTGTTTACAAAGCTTGACATACTCGGTGAAAAGGACGTCGTGGTACCTTAAATGCGACGTCAGTTTCACGGCGATATTCATCTAGTTGCGTCGAACATGTACTCGTAATATTTGACACACGTGCAAGAACGCACAATCAGGTGATCTTCCTCGAACAGGTCGGCGGCACTCGCCCTCACGCAGGCACTTCCAGACCCGGGGGGGGGGGGGGGGGGGGGGGGGGGGGGGTGAGGTGAGGTGAGGTGAGGGTGAGTTGAGGGTGAGGGTGAGGACACTCCCGCCATTTTGAGTTCTTATGACAGCTTCTTCCCCTTTAGTCGAATTCGTGTCCCGGCATGAACCCGACAGTTGTAAACCGGATTACCTCCCGTTCCTTCGCACTGTCCACGACTGTCGAAAAAGTTTCCCAGCGGGCACGCGTAGCTTCGACGTCGCTCGGACCAGACCCCCAAAAGCCCCCCCCGACGTCTTCGTTTCCTTCCTGCACGACCAGCGCCGTACAACCACGCCGCGGCGTAGCGGGTGTGTCGAAGATGGAGATGCAACTGACACTCGCTGTCAGCTCCTCCAGCACTCGTTTGTATATACCGCTCTCCCGTAAACAAACAGGCAACTTTGACGGGGGGGGGGGGGGGGGGGGGGGGGGGGGGGGAGGGGAGGGGGGGGGAGGGGGGTGCAATCGCGACTCAACGGAAAGCGAATCCAAGTTGGGGAAGTGTTGACTATAAGCCCCCGATATGCTATAGTTTATATATAAACGGGGAAGCTGGGCGCGGGTCGGCGATACACTCAAACGAAAGCGGACGAGGAGGAAGGGGAAGACGCGGCGACGTAGTTCTGCAGATATCCGATATCGGCGGCGCTGGTGGTGCTCGGTCCGCTCGACTAAAGCAGAGAGAATCATCCTTTCCAAGTAGTTTTGGGGTGGGAGTCTCCGGGTCACAAAATGAGCCGTCCAGGAAGAGCGCTCGCTTTCGGTCCTGAGGACCAAACGGTTTCGGCGCTGACTTTTTTTTTTTTTTTTTGCCGGCGGCTGTTTTGCGGAAAAAAAAAAAGGCGGACGGCAAGTTATAGGCGTGTCTGCTGACCCTCGCATGTGCAGAACCCGTTGGTTCTGGTGCCGGCCTCGGCTGCACTGAAAAACAACAACAACGACAGAACAGACGTTCCTCGTTCTTGCGGACCGAGTTGTCCTCTTGCGTCCTCGCGCGAAAGGCGGGGCCCTATATTAATCTGCAGGGGCGATCGACAGAACGGGGTCATTGGGAAGTGGAGAACTGTTCCAATAAGGTAGTCCCCTGGAGCCTGGAGGAACCAGAAATGTTTGGACACTTGGTTTAACTCTCAAGCCGCTGATGCATCATACAGAATACACGGTGTCCGCTCCAGACACGATGACAATCTGCGCCTCAAGCATCTTCCAAGCATGTACATACATACGTATGCTTGGAACATGTGTGCGTATATTTTGTGTACGATCATTATGACAGGAGATAAGAACAGGCCGCAGACTCCGGACTGTCTAGTGCATGATGTGTTAACAGTGTGCGCGAACGGTTGACGAGATAAGCTACCCGCTCGCGAGACTATAATTAGTTGTCGGCCCCGCGTGAACGCGCACAGAGCGAGGCACAATGCCAGCATCCCAGGGGTTCGAAGCCCGGTCGAGTTTGGAGAGAATCGAGTCGTCTAACTTGGACATGCGCGGCTTTACCGTTTGCTGCTCGGAAGTAAGCGGCGTCAAAAAGTCGCCACCGACGGCCAATTGTTCGTCCTCGGACACTCGGCCGTCGGAGGAGAATGAATATCCTAGGAAGCAGTCGGGTCCCCGCTGCCTCGCGTCATATACTTTCAACCGCACCGCCAATGTGTGCGTCTCCTGTCCATCTCCGGCGCGTTTCACAAAAGCGAAAAGAAAAGAGAGGCCCAAGTTTGCGAAAGGAAGGAAGAAACGTCGGGAAGGAAGGAAAGTCGGGTCGAGTGTTGAACGGTTTTAGCGCCGGTTCGTTTTCTCCGTCGCCATCATCGTCGGGAGCCATTAGCGAGCGAGTCGGGGCCGCGCACTCTGTGTGCGACCCCAAGAGCACGACGCGACTCGTCGTCGTCGTCGTCGTCGGGCGCTGGGCAAGGTTGCCAGCTGGGTGTGTTTTCACTCGCGTGCGGCGCTTTGGCCTTTCTCAATGCCGCGGTTTTTTCCGCCCCCGGTGCCATCGCGCACGCGCTCCAGCCGTCCTGCGTGCACAGCTGCGGTCCAGAGGCGAGCCGTGGGCCGCACGAGGAAGCGCGGAGTCGTCGCGGTCCGACCGTGGGCCCCGCGCTGAGCCGCTGACGTTCAGGGACGGCCGTCACGGCCTGCGCAAACAAAGCGGAGGCCGACCCACACCGCGACAACTGCATCACCTTCTCGAATTTGTGGATCCAAACGAGTCCGCGTTGTGTGGGCACTGCGCAGAAACAAGCTTGACTTGAGGCGTCTGCGCATGCGCTCTGACGACAGCAGCTCTACCGTACGGTGTGGCGTCCGAACAATATGTGGCGTCCGAACAATAGGCAATTGTAGTAGACCGTTTCCGCAGCCCGCTAAGCACCCGGATAGCGCTCCGTAATCCGCCCCGAGACCTTGAACTGTGCAGAGAAGGCTGGCGGCGCGCCTGCGCAGCTGCGGCGTTTCCTTCGGGGATACCGTAGCGGAGGAGAAAAACGATCTACTACAACTCCCTACTAGGGAGTTGTAGTAGATCGTTTTTCTACATACGTACATCCGCAGTGCCCCCAAGAAGCTCTGCGATGCGTCTCGATTTTGCGATGAAAAGTCGTGAGTGACGGTGCGTGACCCTGAGCTCTCATTCTTTACCGGGCAACCCGCAAGGTCGCGGCATCATTCGACAGCAACTTTCACATTCTTAGCCGTATTTTGTTCTTGAGCTGTCAGTCAGAGTCGAGAGCCGTTAAGTATTTAGGCGCGGCTATGTCTCTAGCTATGTATGTACATTTCCATTATTTTTTGAATCGAGAAAGTTGTAGCAACGGAACACCACTTAGCGCTCCAATCGCATCATCCGTAGCAGTCTGACTTGGGAAATATCAAGTTCGCACGAAAACATCGACAAGGGAGCATGGCTAACGGCGGCTTCCACGAATGTTCTTCGCTTGGCGATTTCTCCCGTTTATTTATTAGCTTCGATAGGTCGTTGGCCGTCCAGTAGAAAGCGAAATTGAAGAGCTGGCGACGCGCTGCATTCCTTCACTTGCACAGGGAGTAAAGCACGTATACACGCGAATCGTGTGTACGTGCTACTTTTTATCGGTTCAAACATATATGTCCGGTGTACAGAGCCAATGTGGCTTGATCATTCCCTAAGCGTGTAGTATGAGCCGGTATTTTCACGCGATTGTTGGAACGCGGATGGTCCGGTTTTCTATTTTGTTTCGTCGTCTTTCGGCCGATCACTCTGGTGTCTTCGTGGGAGTGGTCACCTTGTAGCTCTGACCATATCTGCTGTGACGCGTGACAGCTCACCCCCGGAACGCGGAAGCGTGTCTTCACGTGTCGCCCGCTGGGCGGCTGGGCGCACCTTTCTTTGTCTGCCTCTCTCTCTTTCTGGACGAGCCTCGTATGTCACGAAGTGTCTCTCACGTGTCTTGTCGAATCCCCGAAAAGTTGCCTATAATTTTGTTCGAACAGTGTTGCTTTCTCCTACTCACGCTTAATATGCGGGATTGCGCGAGCGGTAACGCTTCCCTTACACGTGCCGCGTTATGGAGTGTGCTGTAGAGGTCTTTCCCATCGCCCTCTATGCTTTTCCAAGGTGCACGGCGGTAGGCGCGAATGTCAGATTTTGCTCCTCTCGGAATACACCTCCCTGTGGCATTTTCGGCGAGAGAAGGAGTGCGCGTGCACAGCCTTAATCGGCACTCAAGCACGCGCCACCGTACCTTTAACTGCTTAGCCACAGAAAGTTGTCCCCGAGGTACGTAATTCCAATATGTACAACTCCACAGCCCAGCGTGCGATCTGCAGAACCGTGCACGTACGAGTTCGTCGCTTCCAATCAGAGCTCGGTGCACTTACGTGTGCGCACGCTCTAATCTCGTCCTCTCCTTTATAAGAGCGATCCCCGTTGGTTTATGTCGTAAAAAGTGGGCGGGGTTCGCGGTTCGCTGTTGTCTTATGGGCATAAATCAAAAGGGATAGAGTGTTTCGGTGTACGGGTCTGTCGGATATACTGTCCTTACTGATTTAGGGCTGTTTACGTAACTGCGATTCCGTGGAATACCAACGGGAGGTGCTGTAGAGACAGAAACCGAGAGGAGGTCGCTGATTTCGGTACACGGACGCAGAAATGAGAGCGCGTCGTCGCTATCTCGTGCTATCAGATTGACCGAAGGTACACGACGGAGTGGAGGGAAACGCCGGCTTGCACAGCGTCAAACTGTTGCTTGTATACGGGTGGACTCGCGCGAAGCTACAAGCGTCCCAGGAGTGTGGACGCACCGTTCGCCCCCATGAGATGATAATGAAAAGCATTCATTGGTATTTTCGGCCAGTGACACTGCGTTTTATCGAACGCTTCACTCTCCGATGCGGATAACGGTGTACGGGTATACTATGTGCGGCAGTCTGTCGAGTGGTCCTGCGTTCCGCGCAAGGAAAGAGATCCATTGGCGATGCTTTCTTTGTTCGGGGAACCGTTTAGTTTCCTCCGAACGCGGCGGCTACGGGGCGTCCTCGCCGTTTATAGACCATTTTGGGCTAAAAAACCACCGGATATCTCTCAATTTCCTGGCGGGGAAATGCGCGGGTTTCTTTCTATATTTGCGACGTACATGTACTTCTCGGAAACGGACTCCTCGATTTTTGGCGCCGCAGATACGTAGCGGTTAGTTCCAATCCGGAGAGAACGTCTTGTCGGTCGTCAATAAATAGGCTGGCAGCGCGGGCAGGCGGGAATAATGTCGGTACAGACCTGTGACGGCGGAAGTATCGGGACATGAATACATCTAAATAAAAACATGGGAGCGCTTGAGGGCGGGGAGGAGGACGACGTTTGTTTGGACGAGGCTGTTCGCAGAACTGCCAAGGACGCTTCGGTTTGGCCATACTTTATGCGTGCGCCGGCTCCCTCTTCCTTTTTCCGTACTTTTTTTTTTTGGTTTCACGGACGCGCACTGAATGAATAGCGGATGCAGCGGGCGTGTGCGCAGCCAGTTGCCTCTCTATATCTAAAAAAAAAGAAGACATACAAAATAGAATCGTAAAATAATAATAATAAAAAAAAAAAAAAAGACGGGAAGTGGAACGAAGAAGGAACTCATGGGTCGTTTGGCGCTTGTTGTCGTGGGGCAGCGTTTCATCTTCCAGGAAGAAGCTCCCTTTCCTAGTTCAAATCAATACTCCGATTTGTTCGCCTATTTAGAGTTCTGTTCGGGTTCTGATTCGGCTGTTCTCGGCATATAGCATTTTAGCCGCCAATTGGAACAGTGAACACTTATAAGGTGAAGAAGCCACTGTGTCCCTTCGTGTTTAGTGTACCGCGACGCCATCCAGAGCACACAATCCTTCACTCTGAAAAAAACCCGTGCGTCTACTTTCCCGCACAACACCCGGAGAGCGAATCACCGCAACTTACGGAGGCAGCTCAGCGAATGACGATGCCAAAACATATGTTTAGACAAAAAAAAAAAAAAAAAAACGCACTTTGAGATGTGACATTAAGCAATGCAAGCGTGACGTTTTGCATTGCTTAATGTCACAACTCAGACTGCGTTTTTGGGTCTGAACCAAGGTGTAAGATAGACAGGTGGGGAAACGGCCCATAGAAACCTACCGCAGCGCCGTGACCGGATTGTGTACTCGTCTGCTTGCGGGTACCCCCGATTTGCGACAGATGGCGCTGCGGCGAGAAGAAAAAAAATGGAATCGAATTTGCATGAAACTCTGTGGAAGAGTGCGCAAAATAAAGCGAGAGCACGATAGTCCTGTATTGAAAATCCCCGAGAAATCTTCCCCGTCAGTGTAGCCGGTCGCCACCTATCGCCCACCCGGAGCGAGAGTTCGCGGTGCTCCACATAGATGGCGCCACAGAAAAAGAGAAACCCGAGGGGGACACAATCCGGTCGCTCGTTTGGCTCTCGTTTCACCACCTGTCTATCTTACACCCTGGTCTGAACATACGTTTTGGCACCGTCATTCGCTGAGCTGCCTCCGTAAGTTGCGGTGATTGGCTCTCCGAGTGCCGTGCAGGAAAGTAGACACACGGCGTTTTTTAGAGTGTTGGCCTTCCATAAACAAGCTTAGCCAATGTAGACGAAATTTAATACATCGAGTCGGACACTGTGATAGAGGAAATGGCGACAAAGTCACAGAATACCGGTGTGTTGTTTTACTAATTATAGTATAACAACGCTACGATATTGTGTAACTTTGGTGCCATTTCCTCTGTCACGGTGTCGATGTATTAAATTAAATTAAATCATACGAAACATATGTATAGACCAAAACTCTGAGTTGTGACATTAAGCAATGCAAGCGTGACGTTTTGCATTGCTTAATGTGACAACTCAGACTGCGTTTTTTGGTCTGAACATATGTTTTGGCATCGTCATTCGCTGAGCTGCCTCCGTAAGTTGCGGTGATTGGCTCTCCAAGTGTTGTGCGGGAAAGTAGACGCCCGGGCATTTCTGAAAGTGTACGCGCAGGGTTTCTCTACAGCTTTCTGTAACGTGTTTGGCGCGAGGTCAAGACGAGCGTCTCGCACGCTGGAACGTGGCAAGCGTGCCGCTAAGCGCGCACACGTATGTCTTCTGGCATCTGGCGCACTCCTTTTCTGGAAGAGACTGTTGCGTACGCCGATCTCTCTACGAGGTGTCTCCTTGCGAAACTTGCGACAAACGTTTTTGCCTTCTTTTTATTTCGCGGTGTTTACGTTCCGGGAACATTTCGTAGACGCAAGTTAAATGAAACTAGACGTCACCAGGCGTGCGATTGGATGCTGGTGGCCTTTCGCCAGGAAACTCATTTAAATGCCGGAGAGGAAAAAAAACCGTCGCCACTTTGGACGGCTGCGTTCTTCTGAGCGGTGCGTCAGTGGGTCAGCTCTTTTGGCCTCACCTTACGGGGAAAGGAAGCGAAAGATGTCGGAGACGGGACATCACGGCTGGAAGAGAGTGGAATGATGGAGAGGTGTCCAGGTGCCAGCTTCGAGACAAGGTCTGCCTTCGCATTACGTGGCGGCGGCCGAAGAATAGCCAAGCGGCGTCGGTCTTTGCTGTGCGTGCCCTGGGACACACTGGAACTGGCGAGGGTGTTGCTCAGCCGGTGTGTTGAGGGGCAACAAGTTGAGAACGGAACAGAGACCAAATATAGAGGAACAGCAGACAACGTAGGGTGACTCGCAGAAGTCCTTATCCCTGCCATTCAGCGAGGGTTTTTACGGGTCCCGATGTTCACCGTCTCCCAACCTCAACCTACAAGCCTCAGGATCACAGTGGAAGGAGAGAGAAGTGTCTGAACAAGGCCAGCCAAGGCGGCAGAATTTTCATGGCCTCCGAGATCCCGAAGCGTTCGCGCGCTTCGGGATCTTGGAGGCTATGGAATTTTGCTCGGGCTGCACGCTTCTCCCAGCAGGTTCACTGTCGGTAGGGGCTTACTTACGCACGGGCGCGATGGCCTTGTAGACGTGTGCGCGAGTAGGGACGCTCATTGACCTCCTGATGGCCATTAAAAGGTCCCTAGACATGTTGCGCCATCTCACGGCGTTTGCCAGAAATGCAAGCGAACGTTCGTTAGACTTTCTCCATGGCGAGGCGGTGCCGTTCCAGACACCCCTCTCTTCTTCCATCGTGCTCCTCAGGACCGAATACTCGAAAGAATGATTCTGAAATGAGAACGGTGTCATCGCGTTTACGATCCAATAGTGGTTTGCGACTAAAGGTTTACGCTGAAGGTGCTTCAACGTTCCGGCTGACATGAGTTGTCTTCACTCTGCCGTCCGAATCACCACACCTTGAAGCTCGCACGATTCCGAGTTCGTGAAGCGTACCAAAGCCAAATATGGCGTGAGACACAGCTAAACGCTCCTCTAAAAGCTCCCCGAGTGGAGGAGCGATCGGGTGGAAGATCTTCGGAGACTGCACGCGAAGGATACTGTGTAGTACCTGAGCCTCTCCGCGCCCTGTTGTCTCAGCTTGCAGGACGGAGAAGTGGCGCTCCTTTGGCCCCGAGCAAGTATTAGGGTATTATTCGTCGCCTCGCTATCTCTCGCGTAGAGGCACCGGAGGAATGTGAAGGACAGAGGGGGCGACGTTTGATGGATGACAGACGAAATGACGGTGTTCAGAGGCGGCTGTTTCTCGCGAAGAAAGACAGCTACGTCGTTTGGATCGCCGGATTGTGCCCGCGGCCGCTGCTCTTCGGGTCCGGGTCGAGCGGGGAGTGTTCGACCGATTTTCTTCGCCGCCTCGTATTCGTCGTTGCAAGAAAAATATAAAAAAAGGGAGAGAGAGAGGAGAAATACGATGAGCTTTCGGTGTGCTGTGTCGGTGCAACTTTGTACCGCCTCGGTATGGGTACTGCAGCTTTGTACCGCCACGGTCGCTTGATCACTGCCGCTTCGCCACGACCTGTCGCTTCACAAGGATATGCATAGAAACAGTGATCCTTTCTAACTGTGCCGAGCACAGGGCAGATTCAGTATCTATTTGACTGGTATCGAGCTGACACGCTTACACGGTACCCGCACCTATATATGTTTGCCTTTGTTTTGTGTCTTCATTTGGCCTGTGAGCAAAGTTCCTTTATACTCAATGCTCCGGAACCGTGTCATACGAGGTGTGATCGAAAAGTTCCAGGGCTGATTTTGTAGCGTAAAAGGAGAGGGCTGCGCAGTGATGCGCACTCAGCAGTCGAAAGAAGGAGCGGGGCCTTCGTGTCTCTTTACACCAAAGGGCGTCGCTCTGTGAATATCTGGAGCTGCGCTACACGAGTTTGTTCGACCACATGCACGAGCACAATGGCGATATCTCCATAGACTGCAAACCAAAGCGAGAGCCAGCATCAATTTTACGTCAAACTAGGCAAATCTAAAACAGAGACCTCTGAAATGATTTTGAAGGCTTATGTCAGAAAGCAGTGAAGTGTGCGAGATGTTTTGAGTGGCACGCGCGCCTCAACAATGTCAGAACGTCACTGAAGTCAAGGAGAGGTCGGACAAGGTTGCCCTACTGCTGTTCGTCTTCCAGCGATGTTCTGCCGTTCCTGAAGCGCCAGTGCCACTTCAAACACTTTGAACTGATGTTCGTTCTCGCTCTGGTTTGCAGTCTATGGTGAAATCGACATTGTGCCCCTGCACGCGGTCACAAAAACTCGTGTAGCGCAGCTCCAAATGGTCACAGAGCGACGCCCTTTGTTCAGGAACACGAAGGTCCTTTCCTTTGACTGCTGCGCGCACATCACTGTGCTACCCTCTCTTTTTACGCTACGCAATCAGTCCCGGAACTTTTTGATCACGCCTCGTATAATGAATAATTGTGATATCGAAGCCCCGCGTTTCGGCCTTCGCTACTTCGTGGGAGGAAACGACTGCGGCGGATGCTCGATCCTTCCGGATCCCTGCAGTGTCTGTCATTTAACGTACGTCGTTGTACCGTAATTAGTTTGGTATTCACTGACAACCTAAGGGTAGGGACATCAATGCACAGGGTGAGGCAGTACGTGCGCTAAGTTTGGCTTTGTTTCAATTATTCCCCCGGTGGCGGAATTATAAACAGCGGCGAGATAACTTTGCCGCGTTAGAAACGGGAAATTGCCGCCGTATCGAGCTTGAAAACATTTTCTTTTGAACATATCCACGCCGTCTACTGCCTGGTTCTCTGGGGAATACCCACGGACCGAAGTGGCGCGAGATAACGGTAGCAGCAGCAGCGGCCGCATCGGCAACCCCCCGAACGGAAGTAAGGACGTCCGCCTTGCCAGGCCGGGGCCTCCGGAGCGCGTTTCCACGCATTCCTGCCGATCGTTTTACGGACCATCGCTCGCTGCCGCCGTGGCTGTTGGCACACACGTGACAGTCGCCTTCTTCCGTCACCTGACAGCGGACCAGAGTCTCCCCCCTCGGCTCGTAAACATGACGGGTCCCTGCAGGTTTTACGACGCTGCAGCGTCCCTGAGTCCCTCCCCCCGCGCGCCTTCCTCGGTTTTGACGCCGCTTTCACCTACACAAGCGACGGCGACTGGCAACGGGAACCGAGAGGGCACCGCCCGTCGTAAATAATCCCAGTGGGCACTCGGGAGTCGGGACTCTTCTCCGTCCCCCGTGTCGTCGGTCGGAGGCCGCAGCGGCGTCCTCGCCCGGGGAACCAAACGACTGGCTGCTCCTCCAGCAGGGACGACGTACTCTAATCAAGGCAACCAAAAATAAAACAACAACAAAAAAAAGTGCCTCGGGGAGGGACGAAGAGACAACCGTCCTTGCAGTCTGCACGCACCAAGCTCAGGCCCTCGAACACGCGAGCGAAGGTTTCTGTCACGCCAGCGCTATCTCGCGCCAGCAGAAGCAACTGCCCCGTGCCAGTTAGCCGAGGCTGAACAAAGAGAAGAACGCGCATTTCTTTGGCTCGGTGTATACATTTAGCCCCTGCTGCCGCCAGGATAGCACATTGGTGTGGAAGTTGACATTTGACAGTAGGTCGAGCCGGCTTCTGCTTGTTTGAATGGTCCGAAGGCAACGGCCGTTACTGTGCTGCTTGAAAATCCCTAGCACAATACAGTCAGTGCTCTAAATAATGAACTCGATCAATTTCTCTGGGACGGACCACGATTGGGGGATTGTCTTCTCGCGAACCCTTTAGCCGGCTGCCGACTTGAATGTCAAACATCTGAAAGTTGCCTCCAGGTGGGCGTCTTGCTGTGCACAGCTTGGCACACGCACGACACGAGACTCTTGCTTCCTTGTATTTGAAATGGAGAGCTTGCTGGTAACGGTAATTAGAAATTCCCTTATTCGCAGTGTGCGTTCCGACTTCGTGGGCCCTTTGTCTTTGGTAGCACGAGAATCTAGAGAAATGTGTTGCAAGCCGCGGTGTGCAGATCCATCCATTTCCTCCGCGGCAGCGCGGTTCGGTCGCGATTGGTACATGCCACCCGTCCGGGGGGTATGACAGGAGCGTCATCTGGTGCTTTACGTGACTGAGTGGTTCATCTCAGCAGCAGCACGATGGGATTGTTTCCGAACGAAATGGGACATGCATGTTAGTAAAAAAAATTTTTTTTTTCCCCGCTGCTTGTAATGTCTTTTTTACTTCAGTCGAGAGCGAAGCTGCGATTGAGTCATGCATGCACACTGAACGACGAGCACGGGCAGATTCTTCGTAACAGCTTGAATGAGACACGCGTGAGAGGCGGTATGTCTGCGATCGAGGCACCCCTAACCGGTCTCTCGATATTTACGACTGCGCCATGGTCCGTCAAGCTCGTTCGGGCCTAACGCTAAAGAAAACCGGAGTCTAACGTTGCAGTTACGTGGGTAATGTGACCTTCGCTCGACACGTGTCCCGTAACTGATGAGCGTCGAGATTCGGTGCATCGCTTCCATTTGCTTCACCGTAAACCAATCCGTCAGCGTGCTGCGTGCTACTCCACCGTCACAAAAGAACCTACCCAGTACTCTCGGTGCTGTATTTAATACTATAATCACCGACTGATTCCAACTCGGTGCTTCTCAGCTCCTCTTCGAGTCTCGCGTAAAACTGTCGACTTTTTGTCGCGCGCATTAACTTATACCGGTGAAGGAACGGGATTTGAGACTTGATTTGAGACTGCGCGTTGTACTTGTATAGACCGAAGCATTTAACAGGACTCGCACTAACTGCGATGGCCGCACCCAAATGATAATTTGTGTGCGTGTCCTCTGTTCTGATTATACTCTGTCAGGGTTGATCATGGTGATTCTTGTGACGTCAGTTGTTCCGAGCGGTTGATCCGCGGTTGCCTTCGTCTCCCGCCGGCGCCGACACGACTCAAACGCATCAGCGAATAATCGACCCTGAGAGGCACACACCCTTGCTCTTCAAGAAGCGGGTAGCGACGAGGGATTTTCTCAATACGACCGACGTTTCTCCGAGTACAGTGCTCCCTCGTCTATTGTCGCTACACGGCCGGGGAATGCGAAGGTGTCTTCGATGCCTTCGATGATCTTGCCTCGTCTGCGGCTGCGCGTTGTGCCGCCATCGGGGAGTGGGCTCGCGAGTCTCTCTGAACTGCTGACGTCTGTCAAGATGCTTCTTCGTGGCAAGGTCGCGGTCGTTGTCTCCGAAAGACTGTTGCGAGGCGTGGACGGAACGCCGGAGTACATCTACGGTTCGTGCGATGTCTGCGTGCAGCTGTGCGATTTAGAATTTTTGCTCGTTATCAGATTGCTACGTTCCTTCAAGGTCGTCGTGACTCTCCGGCCTGTAAAACAAACAAACAAAACGACTGAAACAAATAGGAGAAAAAAAAGAAAAAAAGAAAGGGTAATTGAAAACGAAGTCATGGCGCCGCCGCGCCGCCGACACTTTGGTGGCAGCTCACGAGTCCGACTTGACTTACTCCGGTCCAAGGTGACACTGCGCGTGCCCTTCATCACATTTGCATGCATGTATATTTCTACGGTGTTTTCAGTAACACACACGCAAAAAAAAGATGGGCCCACGTCTACGTGCTGTGAAGCCTTGTTGACACTTGTCGGGTGATTTTCGTGAGCGCTGTATTCTGTCGCGCATATTTTCGTTGGCTTGGTATATGCCGATCGAGCGTGGGCGCTCGTTTTGCTCTTCTCCGCGCCGCCTGTATATATACCCGTCTTGGTTATTTGGGCTCCTCATTGCATGATCAGCTCGTCTTATCGTGTTCCAGTGGGCGGGAGCGTTGTAAAGTGCAAAGGCTGCCGCCTCGAACCCCCCCCCCCCCCCCCCTCCCTCCCCTCCCCGTGGCCATAAGGGTAGTGACATACAGCATACGCACGCGCGCACTGGTGCTCGAGCGAGACGGAAAATTAGGTTTATGCAGAAACCGACATCAAAACCGGATACGAAATCTGCAAAAAAAAAAGAAAGACTCGTTTTTGCAAGCATAGGTTAGAAGGGAAGCTATTTTCGTTGCTCGTTCTTTTGACTCTTGAACTGGTTCGTATCTCAACGCAGTCCTCCACCTTTCTGGTGTGAGGGGAATGTTTTCTTCTTACAACAGGCTGGCGCTGTGGCCCAGCTTTTCTGAAACGAGACAGCAACGTTTGGAGCAGCAGCAACGTCAGACGTGACGAATTGTGTAGTCTGACGTCGGCAATGACGTCATGCAGGACACTCGCGGTGCGTCTGTTTTTTCCACTTTTTTTTTTTACGGTTTTTACTTCTTTTTTTCTTTCCGTTGTCCGCTTTCCCGCGAGGGAACGCAAGTGTAGACGTCACAATACGCCGTCTGGAGTGACGTACAGTAACCCCAAATAAAAAAATAAAAAATACTTCAGCATGCGTGGACGAGCAGTCGCAAAGCCGAAGAAAATCAACCCGCTGCCATCCTCTCACGAGCAGCTTGGGCCTGCTTTTGCCCTCGGGTTTTCATCAAACCGCCTCTTGGCGTGCCAGTCTCTCGGCTCGGTTCACCTTATACTCGGCGTCGCCTGTTTTCCTACCCACTCCGGGGATTTCGCGTTGGAAACGGGACGGGCATCTATTTGTTCTCGGAACGCGCATTCCGCGGCAATGACGCACGGCTCCCGCATTGTACTGATGACCCCCCGCGCAAACGATGCGCACGAAATCGCTGGGGATTCACCTGAGCTGCCCCCCTGGAGACCGTGTCACTTCTGGAGCTTGCAGGGATTAGAGTCACTCACGTGACTCTAATGCCGTGACGCATGGCGTGACAAACTGCGGCATGAGCTGATAAAAAAGAAAAAAAAAAGAAAGAAACGCCGAAGAGAAAGAAACATGAACATAATGGTCTGCCTTTTCTCGTTCACACAAGCAAGAAACATGAACATGATGGTCTGCTTTTTCTCGTTCACACACTTGCAATCGAGTAGGTCCGACCGAGCCAAGACCGTATTTCAAGCTCTTGCGACGGCTTAGGACCGGATGCGCTGCTGCGGAGCTGGTCCTACGCCGTCGCAAGAGGCTTAAAAAGCGGTCCTGTCTCGGCCGGTCCTACTCGGTTGCAAGTGTGTGAACGGGCACTTGTCCTTGTCTGTAGATCGTTGTTGAGCGTACGTTGCGCGGGGCCGGGCCCCGCATTTTACCGGTTAGGTTGATTCCTCGAACGAGCACTTTACATCACGCTGATTTTCAAAACAAACTCCTATAAAACAAAAATAATAAAGTAAAACTGCGAATTGCTCGTTCGCGCTCTGTCGTGCTGTGCGCACACGGAACTTTTCACTCAATCTATCGACGCTTTCTGCGCAGAATAGTTCCTCTGACGTCAACGGCTCCCCTGGTCAGTCGATCTGTCCACGGTTTCCAGTGTTGCAGGTTCGAACCTGATCGGGAAAAACAGACCCTTCTCGCCTATGCGCCGAGAAACCGGGGGAGGTGGAAACGAGAGGGACGCCAGAACGCCGAGCTAGCTGCTTCGAATGATTAGTGGTTAAAACAAAAGCTATAAGTAGTTGCCTTTGTCTCCGCTGAACTCATCTAACGCGTTCGAATGCCAAACCCAAACGCCGAACGCCGGCGTTCCGCCTTCTGAAGCGTTCGACGAGTGCAGTTGAGACAAAGGCTGCTAGCGTTTTTAGGTGATCCCCTAATCATTCAGTTCACAGACATGACTTCTATTGGCGTCGGTGTAAGCAGAAATTAATTCGGCCAAAGACGTCGTAGTGAGCGAGGCCAACCGTAGAGTGCCGACAACAGAGCAGCTTTTGGTCGCGCACTTCGCCGTATATCGTGAACATTTCGTGCAGCGGCAGTGACCGCGCGCGCGCGTGTGTGTCGACATCTCAGTTTGCAGGTTCACGAACCCGCGGGTGGGCCAAATTGAGGCGTCGCCGTCCTCGGTTGCGGCGCCGCCAGCACGCAGCGGTACCTGCTTCGCGACGAGTACCCTCCAATTATGATAATGTCGCTCTCTTCTTGGGGCTCGCTTCCTTCCAGAGAAGGCGGTTGGAAAGGAAATATTCCCAACGCAAACGCTCCGCGTTGGGAATGTTTCCTCGTTCAGGTGCTTTCGTCGTTTTGTTTTTGTTTCTTATTTCACTCGTGCTCGTGAAATGTCTCATTATGGAATTGTACCAATTTTCCTCGAATGGCTCGGGGATGTTTTGAAACGGATCTTCGAAGCATGAAAATGTGCGTGAGAGTTTAGGTACCCCGGCTTCCCGGAGGTCATTGCCGAGTATGTGTCGCGATTCCACGAGGCGCTTCAGCACACTACGTGTCGACACTTCCACGCAGACGTTCAGCCCAACCGCAGTTGGAAAAACAAAACTGTAACACGAGAAGTTAAAAAAAAAAATGCGACGAGGCAGCAACGACACCTTTTCGTGGAACCGTTTCGAAAAGAACATAATAACACGAAATAAAACACCGTAGTTGTTTGTTCTGCACCACTGAGCGTCACAAAACCGCAATCCACGGCTGACCTGACTGACCGTCCGCATGTCGTCCCGTCTGTCTCCGCTAGCCAAGGCGGTTGGGCCAGGGGGAGTTGGGGCGATCTCTTTTTACTGGTGGCTCCATCTCTGGAGAAGCCCAGCAAGCAAGCGCCGCGAAAGACTAAACGAAACAACGTAGCGGGTTCACTGACACACGGGGAGGGTCCCACGAAATCAGCCGGCGGCTGGCTTTTGCTTTCTCTCTTGCCTTTTGTCGGTAAACAGCGCATTTGTGCTAAGTACCGATTAGCCGAGAGTCGAACGTGGAGCGGGGTCCACTCGCGCGGCCTACAATGCGTCGTTACTACGGCTTGTTCCGAGGTGGGCTTTGCTTTGCCCAGAGGAACGATCGAGTGGGGGCTTTTGTTTTTGAAGAGCTCGCTTATCGGGATTGTTGACGCCTCCACGTTTTCGGCGCCCTTTGGCCGGTCGCCCGGAGCAGGCGACATACTTTTAGGTTGCTGGGGGCCGGTCTTACATCGTGCCCGATGGAGAACATTGACTGCAATGTCAGGCATCTAAATACCGCTCCATCATCTGCCGGACATATACACGTCGTTGAAATATTTTTCGTTTTCGCAAGAATGAGGTCTGCCACGCATATAGGGCACGATAGAGTTCAAGCGTGAAATACGAAGTGGACCAATATTAAGCGATGTTGACCTATATCGTACTTGGATATATTTTAACGCCTTCCGCCCTGTGCGATGTCACGTGGTGTCTCGAATTAGGTATTATTACGTGTATTAGCAATGTAGTATAACGTAATGCCATATTGGGCTCGGTGCTAGAACCTTCACGTTTGTGCAGGGCCACCCTCCCCCTCATTTTTTTAGTTAGCTCTTTTTTTTCCCCTTTATGTTGTAGCGAATTGCGTAAAAGCCTGTGATTTCTGGCAAGCCATCTGATGCCGCTTCTCGTCCCGATTCTGCGCCTAGTCGGCGCGCTCAAGGATTCCCTCAACCTCCCTACCTGGAAGCACCCAGAGTAATTTGAACGAAAGGGGCCGATCGCGCGATCGTCGTGGAATCGCGGCGCAAATTTGACGTCACCCCGGGAAAGCCTCCAGCTGAGTTCGTGATTTCATCGGCCAACTGCCGCCAGCTGCGATTGCGTCATCTCGTTACCATTCGTGTCCCCCACTCTACCGCGAACGCCGTTTCGGGCCTCCCGTCACAGGTAGCCCCCCCGAGTCGAGAGAGAGAGCGACCGAAAGCAAAACAAACACGCGCTCCGCATCCTGCCACTGTTCCACGGACGTGGGCTGACTATCAATCACCCACCGATCCGTATCGGCACACCGGCATTGTTCCAAGGCACCTTCCATTATTCGATTTGAAGTGTGTCGGCCGCCTACCTAACTGCGCCGTTCGGAGCCCCGCTGGGAAGCCCGCCCGACGAGGGGGAGGAAAATGTAGTTGGCGCTCGGGATAATGGATGGCGCCACTGCGGCATCCCCCAGCCGTCTCCTTTGAAAGTGGACGCGCGGCCCGACGCTGTTTGCATAACTCACGCCTGGTGGGATCGTCGACACGTGCAGGTTTACGGCGTGACTAATCCCGGATCGTGACTGAACCGGAATGCTTCGGCCCTTACCTCATCGTTTAATTCCGCTTGTGTATGAAAAAGGCGTCGGTGGAGGTGATGTCATGTGTACTTTTGTGTAATCTGGCTGGTACCGCGACATGCGTCTCTCTAGGGCTCGGTCAACAACACTTCGATTTCGTTTCTGTATCGTCATTCTCTCTCTCTCTGTCTGTAATCTTGTCACTTCCCCCTCAGTCTTCAGATAAATAGAGATTGGAAGGTTGACGGCGGTGAAGCCAGACTTGCACGTAATCCGTTACAAGTAACGAAATTACTTGCAATCACTTTTTTTTTTTTTTTTTGCAATTTGTAATGGCATAATTGCGTATTTTCTAGAGTAATTGCGAAGTAATTTTTTTACTTATTGACGTAACGAATTTATTGTAATATCGTCATATACGTCACTGAAATTCTAGGATCCGTGGCTTAGCTACCTGGAGAACACTGGTCTGCAATACTGCCGGCCTGTGCTCCGTGCGTTTATGAAAGGCATCAAGAAAAGGGTTTGTACGGCATACGCGAGCCTACATTTTCTTGTTTTGACGAACGTTCTACTTAATTATTTTTGGTAGCGCCGTGGTTGTGTCTTATTGGTTATATTTCAAAAGTTTCAAGGCATTCGTGAGGTGATTGATTCAGTTGATCCAGTCGAAAGAGTGCATCGTAGCGTTTCGCACCTTCGTGAAAAATCGAGGCAATATATCCGACGAGGCTTTCGAGTCAGCTGTTGCTCAAGGTCCATGAAGTGTGACTGGTGGCAACGATAAGCACGTACATAACTCCCTTTTCCTTCGTTCCTAACCCTGGGACAGCAAGGTTGAAAGTAACGCCGCGAAAAGCGGTAGCGGTCGCTTACTTCTAAGGTAAGGTAATTGTACTGTAATTAGTTACAATTTAGCCTTGAGTAATTGTAAATGTAACTCCTTACTTCTTTTAGTGACGTGTACACGTCTGGTTGAAGCGAATGACGACGAAGACGAAGCTAGTTAATCATAATTGTTAGTCAATCAGTATGGAGTGGGTTTTCCTGTTGTTGCGCTCTTGGGAGCTCATCTAAATGAAGGAATGTGGTGCGAGATAAGGATAACAGAGTCAACCTTGGCTCGCCGGCGTCAGGTTTGACGTCGTTACCCTCACGGTAAATGTTTTTCATCATCGCTCGAGCTTATCTTCCAACTAGTGGTCAGATTGCTATTTAGAAACGAGGTCGGCCTCCCCAGACGCATGCGAATAGTTTCAACTCATTCGCATACAGAAATAAAATAATAAAACAACAAATAAGCGCTCAGCAAAACAGCCAAACTAGATACCGGCTTCATTTGAAGTTTGATCATCCTAGCCATCGGGCTTCTGTAATGAATGCTGCTGGCGCAGTGACAATTTTCCGAAGTCCTAACTTTCGAGAAGAATTCGGGGACTGGGGATTATTTCCTTGACAACTGCAGTTTTTGCGCAGCGATTAGGAGCAATATGAAACGTTTTAGCGATGATAGGGGGTAGAACGTGAAGTGTATATTTTAGCGACATACATACAGTAGAGCCAGGTGTACAGTGCGCGACACAGTTAGCGCGAACGCGACCTCGGCGCCTCAGTTGGTACCCAGTATGAGCAGATTTCGCTATGCCACAAGTTTTCACGACGGCTTTTGAGTTGTTACAGTAAACCGAGATAAACTTGTGTTCGTCATTTTTGACTCGAAGGACTCCCGTCAGTTTCTTGTCAAAACGCCACTTTTATTTAGAATGCTTCGTCTTTCTCTTTCTCTCAAAGCCCAACAGCACAAAAGTGGGGGATCGTTTGTTTCTAGCGCTTATTCGTACTTAGTCGTACTGCGCTGGCTACAATTTCTTATCTACATGTGCAGTGGGTAACAATGGCGCCATATTCTGGCAGACTAAACACCTGCCGTCTAGAGAACTAACGACTAATTTGTTTTTGTTTCTACTGTGTCGCACGGTGCCCAAAATAGGGATGGGTATTCGTGCTGTGAAAACCTACAGAGTTGAAATATCGACGACACCGAGGAGAGCACACTCGAAATAGCCGAGTCACATTCGAGTTTCAGACTGCCAGAGATGCTGCATCGCAGTGACGTGACACTCGGAAATATACCATGACTCCAAATGTATTCCATTTCCCGAGTTCCGTGTAGCACGGACAAAAGTACTGGTGGGGGAGCGTAGCTCCGCAAAATGATTCTCCCATCTAACGACCCTGCCACCATCAGCTAGCTAACCGCTGATTCCTTTCGAGGTTTGCGTCCACATTCCTCGACATAAGCGACACTTCAAAGCTTGACAGTCACGCGCGCGCGTTGACGTGGCGTCGTTTTACCGCTGTCCGTCCTCCACGCCACGGAGACGTGCGCCGCGTGGCTTCGGGTTGCAGCGAGCCCTCGGCGGTCTCTGCAGGTGCAAAAAGAACGGTCGGTTCTTTGCGTGATCGTCCGTTGTTGGTCATCAGCAGTCCGTTTTCCGGCCACTCGCGGAAGCGCTTGTCCATAGGTCGGCACCTCTGTCAGCATCCGCTTCGTCCCTCGAGGGGCTTCCGTGGCAGCTTACGGCCGTCCTTGCAGTCGAGCGATGAGGCGACCGGCCGAGGCCGCGTCGAAGAAGAAGGCTCCGCCGGTCAGCCGGCCCTGGCCACGACACCCGCCCGGAAGATGCGGCCTCCGTGCGGCGCGCGTGCGCACCTTGGCGGACGCTGCCGCGAGCCAGCCTTGGGCAGTACCGATTCGTAGGCACTCGAGTGCGCGTCCCGACGCCAGTGCGACGTGAGAGTTGCTTCCGACCACGCCTTTTCCTCCGGCACGCGTCGCCTCGACACCGATTCCCCGTTGTGCCGCCTTCCGTGTATGCATACCGACCGTCGACATCCACGCACCATGAAACGGCTCGCCTGTAATGTGGTCACAGCCACCGCCCGCGAAATCCGTAATGTCGCGGAATCCGAAACTTAGCGCGTATTAAACGGAATGTAGTATTCGTTTCCGCGATGTCTGTGGTGGAGATTTCCCGTCAACTCTTTCTTGAAGGAAAGAAAAAAATATAAGAAAAAGTTTGTTGTTTTTGATGTAACGGCGTTGAAAAGGGGGAGGCTGTAGACATGGAATGACTCCCCCCTTACCAGGTGGAAAAAGCTCCGTTCCGTCGGACCGCTTTCGTGTTACACTCGAAGAAAGGAAACATCGGCTGCCCGCGGCTAGCGTGCTGCGTGTTATCTCTCGCCTATCAGGCTTCACCTGTCACTCTCTGGCTCTGTGCGCCGGTGTGTCACGCAGTCATACCAAATATTGATAACTCGGGAGTCTTTTTGTAGACTTTCGACTGACGTTTTGAAAGCGTGACGAATTTCCGATTGTTGCATGCGTCCCCCACGCAGGTTCCAGCCTTCAGATAAATGATGAAAGAAAAAAAGGCAAACGCCATCTGGGTTACTGCACTCCCGATATTCGTATGGGCGAGAATGTGCATCGAGTTCTGTGTATAGACCTTTTCATTTCAGTAGTTGCCTGACCGGCGGGTAGAGGGCGCTGGCGCACTCGCCGCCATTAGGTTGCTTCAATTTGGTCGGTTTCGGTTTCAACATGCAAGCGATTGTGATGCTGTTTCATGCCACTTTCGATTAATTTTGCGATATGAATTTCTTTCTAGTAGCACACAGCGAATGAAACAATAGTATTGAGCCACTTGGCAAACCACAGAGTGGTTTCGAGCCTAAATTGCGATCTTTTTTTTACGAACACCATATGCGTCTGATTCCCTCCATCGTTAATTTCGGCCAGGTTCGGCGGTGAAACAACTGGGCTGATGCACAGGGAGGAGCACCATTGTCCACGGCCGTACCCGCGGACACTAATTTTAAGAAGAAAAAAAAAAAGTAAAGAGCAGGACAAACTCCGCCTGCAGCGTGCGCTCGTTGCCTGCCGCCGTGCTTTGGCTGTGCGTGCACCGAGCGGTACGGAAGGTAGATAGCTCGTGCTCAAGTCAGATATTGAACTGATCATCTTATATTGCAACAGACTATATTGCATGAGTGCTTAGTGAAAAAGCAGGTCGACAACATGATTAACAATCTGCTGAATCACCAAGAACAGATGAACTGTCAAGTTTACTGTTCGATGTTTGGTTTCCGTACACCAACATTTTCTAACTTCGAGACTCGAAACGTCTTTTATAATGACTAGAAAAGTTTCATATAATCACGCAGACAAGGACCTGTGTAGAAAGCTGTTCACTGATTTGAAGCGATGCGCTTTGCACATTTTGACGTCGCCAGCTACTGAAAGTAAATCCCTATTCGCCGTCGACAACCGGTTGCACTCGGTTGATTTTTATGCAGAAGGATTCTTTTCGGCGCCGCATTTTGTGAATCATAGGCACTATCAAGCTGTCTGTGACAGTTTTTTACGCGGGAAGTTCAAATATTTGTGTTGAAATAAATGAATTGAAACTGCATGGTTCTATTAAAAAATGACTCAAGCAACTGAAGCACTATGGACATGGGACCAAGCACGATATACAATTCCGTGGAATTCCTAAATAAACCGATGAAGCGAATGCTCATATCACACACGCGATTAAGAACGTAAAACAGATATAGGTGTGATATTGCGAACAAACAAGTTGCCTAATGTTAAGGTACCATTGTTCCTAGTATAAACAATAATTCAAAGTAAATGTTTGTTCCCGCACGTCTTGTCCCCAAGTTCCCTGGTGTAATCAAAAGAAACTGTTTTCGATCTGTTGGAACTAGAAAACACCATGTTTTCAGGAAAAACACGTGGCTAATTACGCTGAGTGTTTTTCTTTCCTTCCTTGACACCAATGCGCACTCATATATAAGAACATTGGGTTTCCTATTGCAAATGTTCCGCCCTTATTAGTAATCAAACCTCAGTTCTCATAAGTTATTGGTTTTTGAACCCTCGATATTCAATGTGCGCAAGTGCTAAAGCTGATTCCTGTTCCTCTAAAACCTTTTCACACGTATCCCGCACGCCGACGGTAAAAAATATTCAAAACGTGTTACAAAATCAACTGCAGAAGTTGTGCGCATAATGATGTAATGCAATTGCATGGCAAGTATAAGCATCGGAAGACACTTTACGGAGTAAGGCAAGAGACGCGGTGAAACGCGACGAAAAACAAGAATTCAACGCATCCGCCAAGGCGCGGACGGGTGAGCGGAGCAACAAGTTGAAGCAACCTAATGGCGGCCACATCACGTGATTCCAAGATGGCAGCGCCCATGCGGCGGAGGGTGAAAAGGTCTATACCAACCGAGTGCCATCCGCAATGTGTGCAGACATTGCGGATTCTGCTCACATCTGGCTTCGACGCAAATGTATGCCCCAACGTCACGAACGCTAATTCAAAAATAGACCGCGGCAGGGGACACCGTGACGAGGAGTCTGGGGGAGTGCGAGGGACAGGACTCCACGTCAAATTGTCCAACGAGACAAAATGTCCCAGGCGTCGAAATGTCCAGTATGGAACGTTTTTGCTCAATTGACATTTTTTTTCTCGTTGGATGTTGTTGTTGCTTTTGTCGGTCGGGGCAAATTCGCAAAAGAAACAATTGTTTCGTGAGCCCTATGGCACACGTGTCACTGTCTCGGCGGGGAAAGGGGAATTAGGATAAAAAAAATATATATATTTTGATTCGATGTTTATTTTATCTCGTTGGTAGTTTTGATTCGGTGGACCTCTTCGATACTTTGACACGCGTGTCACGTGACCTGCTGGACCAATTGAATGGTGCTATACGGCTGGCGTCGTGGTCGAGCGCGTCGCAGGGCGTGCGCTGTTTGCGCGAGGGGCGTCTGGGGCACGCTCTGAATGTCGCGTCGCCCTGCTTGGATCCGAGTGGATCGGCGACCCTGCCCTTGCCTCGGGGCTCCGTCGTGTACGCGGCTCTGGCCTTGGCGGGATACGCCGGTGGGCCGCTACTCGGCGAGAAAGCAAGGCCCGAAATAGCTGTCTGATCGCGGTGTCGTGTTCCGCTGAGCTCCACTCCGTTTCCGCCTTATCAATGAGCTGGCGACCTCCAGAATTGCCGATGACCGTAGCCTAGGTGGTGCTTTCAGTTTGTACGAAATCCGAGCGGAAATTCGGTGGTGTGCCGGTTAGCTTTGAAACAGGCTTCAGTGCTTGGCGCGCGCGCTCAAACGAAAGTTTCCTTTTTAAAGCCACACCCGTGCCTCCCACGGCAAGAATTTCGAGATTGACTCTATAGTTGGATGCATTGTTGAATTGCCTAATCACATTACGGATCTGCTATCTTCTTCAGCTCTAACGTCAACAGACAGTTCTCTGGGCTGGGCTTCACAGTGGGAATCATTGGGGTTGGGCTCCAGGCTCGATTTTCCTTTCCGCCGTTCTTGCATTTTTATCTGCATGTTTTTTTGTTTTGTTTTTTTTCTTTCCGCTTCTGCTGTGCATTTTGAATCAGAATCGTTTCTTTTTAATGCATCTCGTTGGGTACAGGTCCTTCTGTCTTTGCAACCTTGACTCCGAACTTTGACGGTGTATAATCTGGAATCGAGTTCTTGCGATCTTTGGTTTTGTTTCGCCAACCTTCATACCTCCTCTCTTGATGGTTTCCCATGTACGGTAACGCTCTAAGCCGTTAGGCAGCAGCCCGCATATTCAAAGTTTGCGTGTCGGCTGTCGAAACTTTCGATTATGAAACCACTTTCAAGTCAGTATTCGGAGCCTATGCTCTCGCTTGCTCCACGGCTTTCTATCGCTCCCCCCACCCGCCCCCCCTCCCCGCCATTTTTTTTCTTCTTCGGCGATACGAAAAGACGCGATAAATGAACGTTTTCGCAAGGTGGACCGCACACGGTAGGTGTTTCACAAAGACACGGTCTCTCTGCCTTACCCTAGCCCCCCAACCCACTTCTCGTAAACAAAACATTTAGCGCGACGGACCCGGAGATTCTTCTTTGAACTCAAAACTCCGGTAGTCGTCGCATGGCTTCTCCCCCGGAACGAGTTGAGCGACACGCAGCCCTCAAAGTCGTGTCCGCGTCCAGGCAGTATTCTCAAGTCCGGTCGAAAGTTGAAACACAAGCCGAGTCGATCGAGCGCACGTTTTCGTTCCGCAGCAGACGTGCGCGCGGAAACGTGCGCCATCATCGGGTATCTGGCTGAAGTCGGCGTTTCTGGTTTTTGGATTCCTTCCCTCTTCGAAAGAGGAAAGTTTGTTTCTTGTATTTTGATCACTTTCCTTCGGAATTCGTAAAGAGCAGAGGTTAAAAGAAACACCTCAAAAACAGAGGCTAGAGCAACGCTGAAAAGGCGCTTCGCCCACCGCAAAAACGAGCCGCGCCCGCCGAGAGCAGGCGTCGCCGAGAAGCAGACGACGCCGGGGAGAAGTGTTTGTAGTTGGCGCGCTCACCGCCAGGGGACGGCGGCGCCAACTTCGCCATCGTTGGCATTTCGTCCGGCGTGCAAGAACTGGCACATCGACGGCGTGCGTTGTGCCACTCCTCCCGTCCTATGGCTGAAGATGTGAGTAAACTTTCGCTATCAGTGCCCTCACTTGTACAGCCACCGTCGACACCCCTGTCATCCCGCGACGCGCTTTCCCTGCCGCCGCTCGCCACATTCATTGTTATCGTTTTCGTGTCACGTATGCGCCGATGGCTCGGGGTGCACACGTTTTGGCCGGGACGGCGAAGGGGGGTGTCTGTCGAAATGCGATGCCGCTGGCGCCCTGGCGCTTGCTAGTGTGTCGCGGGTCGTCTTGCTTCACTATCCACTGTCTCCTGATTGATGTCGAGTCGGGCTGCCTGAAGGCAGCGTGCAGGCGGCACCGATCACGGGACTGGCGTCGCTGCTTCCATTGTGTTGACGTCCGGGGTCGCGGTTCGCGTACGTACCTGCGTCCCGACTGTTCCGTCATGCCTGGTGCCTGACATGCAACGCCAATGCTGCCGCAGCATGTTCGCAGCGGTACGATTTCGTCTCGACCGCGCTGCCAAGCGGCGACAAGATTGGTCAGTGGCGTACAACTGCTGTTGGATGCTTTGTTGCATTATACTTGCCAATCTCACGTCAGCTGGTAATCACGTGCAAAACACGTGCAGCTGACATTGTTCAGAGTTGCAGTGCATGCAGCTGACATTGTTCAGAGTGCGAGTGCATGCAGTTAACCGCAGTGAGCTCGCCCATAGTCTCCTCCACTCCTGCAGCCACTGGTGACACTGTTGGTGCAACGGTGCAACGTTCGTCTGTGCATGCATAGTGACGTGACGTCAGAGAGCACTTTAGGGCTCGTCTCCTATCCTCGCCAGTGATTTCACTACTAGACTAACCTAGGGGACGTCAAACAACTACGAGAGACAGGCACGCAGCCAGGGTTTTGTTCCGGGCAGGGGGGGGGGGGGGGGGGGGAGGAGGAGGAGGAGGAGGAGGAGGAGGAGGAGGAGGAGGAGAGAGAGAGAGAGAGAGAGGGGGGAAGGAGGCCCCAGCAAAATGGAAGATTTGCCCCCCCCCGGCTACGTGCCTTACGAGAGTACTACTCGATGTTGGGATTACATAGCCGTAATCTCTATCTTTGTGTTGTCCCCTGTTACCCCAGCGTTGGGTACTTTCCACCACGTTCAACGTTCACCTGCACACGTACATTTTGTTCGCGAACTACTCACTTCGTCTTTGCTCTGCGACGCTCAACCCGCGTGTCTCAAAAAGTAAACAGAACGAAGACGGAAGACGTTTTCGGAGGTAACATATTTCACGGAGAGGCGCCAACTAAAAACTGCAGGCAGGAGGGAGTTCTTCTGCCCCGATGTGGCCTGCAGCACACACACACACGCACACACACACAAAAAAAAAAAAAAAAAAAAAGCCGTTCAGCGCACGTTTTTATTTTTTGTTTTCTTGATAAACTTTTTTCCCCTCTTCACTTGCTTCACGCCACCCCTCTCGGAGGGACGCGGGTGGACAACAATGGCCGGCAAGTTTTTGCGGGCTGTCCTTGTTTGTAAACAAAAGTAGGAATTCGTGACCCGCTCGCAGCCTGGGCGAGGAGGCGAGTATGCCTACTGACCGCCTGTCCCTGAGCACTGCATGGCCGGCCGGCCGCGGCGCTGCTGCTGCTGCTGCTGCCATCGACGGATCGGCGAAGCCACGCTGCCTTGGTTATGGGCGGCGCTCACCTGCGCCCAGCTCTGCAGTTGCGAAAACCGAACATTTCCGACCACATTTATTCCCCCTCTTTTTCAGTTCCTCCATAACGAGCAATCGGGCAAGTGAAGGGGAAAAAGAGAGTGCTTCTTTCCTTTGCTCGTCTCCCCGTTGATGGTTATTGTTATGGTTCTACGGCGTCTTTCTTTGCCAAGCAAATCGTCTGACAGCGCGCCGTGCCGCCCTAACGTCCGGAGTGTCGATAAGTGACCGATGGGTGTGCGGGATTTTCGAGAAGACGCCTCGGGTCGAGTTTCCCGTGGTGTTCGGACCCGAATGAGCAATGTACGTAATATAGGATGTGAAAATACCGAGGTGTTGTTCTAATTTAGCTGCGGTGACCATTGGAAGACATTGTCGTCACTCGAGTGATACGCCTGAAACCGTTTGTAGTACCTCGTCCAATTTATATTTCCTGGCTTTCGTTTGGTTTCATGGTATACTACAAAAACTCGTTGAAGGACACTTGGGATTGTTGGTAGTCAGGTTTCTGTAGTACAAGTTGCAGGCCTGATGCTTTGTAACGTGAAAACCGTTGTCTGCTCGTCAAAGAGGGTCCCAGCTACTTCAAGAATCCGCGTTTTCTCTCCCATCATGTACACTACGCCTACATCGCGCTTTCCACTTCCCCCCCCCCCCCCCCCCCCTCTTCCTGCTCTCCCCCTTAAATCCTGTCCACCGTTGCCTGTTTCCTCCTCCCCTATGGTGAGGAGGATCTTCTGCCTTGCAGAATCTTGAGTCTGGTCGTCGGCCTTCAAGAAAGTTTTTTAAGCGAATATAGGGAACCACCATCTTCCCAGGGCTATTTAGACATGAGGAAGATACATAGAATGTATCTTCCTCATGTCTAATTACCGTTACCAACACGCTCGTTTTGTACTTAATTCCCAGGGCTGTTTTGGATTTAGGAGATTGGGCACGTCTCGGCCTCTCACCGGGCCGAGGCGTGCTTACCTCCACAGTCGAGGCGCCTCCAGCCGGACCGGACCTGATGATCTCGTCGGGCCCGAGTCGGGTGGACTGAGAGTCCGTGCAGTGCTCCAATCCCGATCATTCAGACCAGCCTCATCGTCTGACTCCAGTCAAAGCCGCGTAAGGAAACACGCACTACCGGATAGATAGCGCGGAGGCTCGGTTTTGGTGTGTAATTCATTCGGATGCAGTAAACGGAACCCGCCCTTCTTCTATCCGTAGTAAACAAAGGGCGTTTGTTTCTGGGAGCACCAGATACGGTTGCAGCGCTCCTTGGTGCTCGTCCTGTTGTGTACGCATTTTCACTTTCACATTTTCCCAGACGTTCTCAGCGTGGTCTATATCGCCTACGTTTCAACCTCGAGGTGCACGCCGAGTGGGTGGTTGACGTTGCAAGGAGCGATCCTGTCATGGCGAGAGCCTGCGCTGTTTTAGGAGCGAGGCGCTTTTACACGTCTTTGATGTCGTTAAGATTAGCCCAGCGCTGACCAGGTGACAGTTTTGCCGGACCGCGGCATCTCTTGACCGGTTTTCCCAACTATAAAAACAGACGAAAGTAATCCCTGGAGAAGGGGAACAAGAGGGACAAATGACAAACATAAATCTCCAAACACAGCTAGGTGACTGGTGAGCGACCGAAAAAATCCGCCTGGTCCGGGTATCGAACTCCAGTCACCTAGCTGTGTTTGGAGATTTATGTTTGTCCTTTGTCCCTCTTGTTCCCCTTCTCCAGGGATTACTTTCGTCATTCTTGTCCAGCTCGCTCGCACCTTTGCATTTAATTGCATTATAATAATAAATAAAAACAGCCTTGCTTTTTTTGTGCGTGCGTGCGTGCGTGCAAAATTTACGCATTGAAGGCTATACGTAAAGTCCCAACGGCACAATGTGCATGAACTGCAGAGCTGTTCTCCTTACGTTTCAACCGGATGACCGTGGTATATGTAGCTTTGAAGTTGCGCGCGCGCATTGGCGGGCGCCGCAGTGTCGAAGGATGCTCTTTCGCGCGGCCTTCCAAGGCACACAACCGGCACATGGCAGTAACAGCAGTCGCGCAACAATGGCGTCGCGCCGTGATGAGCCTTTCGGGGTAGCTATTGGGTTGCGTCACTCGCGGTACGTTCACCTCGCTTTCTTCTGATGGCTTGTCGTTCGGCGCGCCGGTCGTCTGCGAAAGCGGAAGGGAATGCGTTTGCCGCTTGTGAGACGCGCCGCCGGCCTTTCAGCGGCCAGCTCGGTCCGAGGCAGTGAGCAGCTGGTTCGGGACGGCCGGGCTGCGGCGTCGCTCGACAGATGGCAGCACTATTCCCACGAGCCGGAGTGGCAGTTCGGCGTGTTCGGGAATCGTGACAGAGACGTCGCTACGAGAAGGGGGGAGGCGCCGTGAGCAGCTAGGGGGAGTCGTCGATTGTTGTCGTAATCGACTTGGTCGGGACGTTGAGCTCGGCTAAGTTGAATGGAAATCTTTGTATCGGTTGCGCCTGCCTGTGATTTAGTGTATCTTTGGTTAAAGACTGCCCCTGTTTGTTTTTTTTCGAACGTGTTGGCTTTTCGGTTACCTGGATGCCAACCATCGTGACGTTGTATCGTCGCTAGAAAGCACAGTCAAGGCCCGTCCAAACAGGAATCGCGAGGCGTCAGGACTCCGACATAAGTCGTACGGCAATCCGCTTTCGTCCGTTTTCTTTATTTACTTTTTTTTTTGATTGGGGGGGGGGGGGGGGGGGAGTTTTCTCCGTCAAATTTTGCCCGTGTCCTCCACGGGGGCCTTGAACATGCTTATCATGTAGGTCCGGACAGCCACTCACTCTCTGGTTTTTGGTTAGGAATGCAGCCGGCTCCGGGGCAGTGTGGCCTGGCCGTCCTACGGATAATCAGTTTCCAGGTTTGAATTCGGATCGAGGTTCTGGCACTCCGGACATTTAAGCGCGAAACACATGTACGACGAAAACCTTCCGATCCGACGTGCGGACTGCCGGAATGACCTTGGGGGGAGAGGGTGCTCGTAGCATCGGAGAGCGTTGAAAACCCTCGCCTCCGACCGTCGTATTGCGCGGTCGGACGTCGGATCGGACAGTTTCGTCGTACATGTGTTTCGCGCTTTATTGTGTTATAGACGTCCTGCTTTCTACACCCACAAGTGTCTGCATTACTCCCCAGTCCTTCGTTAGGATGGGCCGATAACCTTCGTTGGTTCGGCACGCCAACCTCATAAATTTAAAACATATTTTTATTGCATTATGAAAAAAGCAAACAAAAACGGAAGGACAACGGATTGAAAGCGCGAACTGGGTGCTCGACTCGTTGACCGTAGGTTTACTTCACTGCCGAGCTCCGGTGCTACGCGGTGAAAGAAGCATTAGGGTTCCAGGCTTCATGCCCACTCTGTTGGGAAATCGTCACTTCACTCAGTCGCATGTTTCGTGCTTTTTTTTTAATTTTTAGGCGTGGACTGAGGCAGACATTTCTTTCATTTTTGAATTGTAAGATCGCTCGTGTTTGGGCAACAAATGACGCGCGCTTCCTCGGGACCCTGTCAAGCCGACGTTTGTTTTCGCTAAACGAAAACACATTCAAGGTGAAACTCATCAGGCAGTCGTATTTTCCAAACCTTACGTCTGGTGTTCATCAATGTTCCGTTGGGTCCGTTCCTGGGTTCTTCGATATCTGCGAAAAGAGGTCAAGTCGGTCTGACATCCGTCGCCTTTTTGCGATGTTCACTATGTGGAAGGACGTTGCCACACTCACTTTGCTTCTTCGTAATTAGTCTGGTAACATGCGCCTGGAAGAGCTGGACAACTTGGGAATGGAACTCAGGTTGCATTCCCAAGGTCTCTGCCAGTGTTTCACCGTGGCGTTTCGAATGCTCCGTTCCTGGTCAGGTCGCGGGCCGACGCGTGTTCATGAATTAGCAGCGGGTGCTTCGTTTATGATTCCCTTTTGTCTTCAGGCGGTGCAGCAGCCACATCATTCACTATTTAATCACCGCGATATGTGTTTTAGAGTGCAGCTCTTAGGCGCCCGTTTTTGCGTTTCTCGGTGTAACCGTCCCGCTAAATTTAGCGGGAATTTGAGTTGGTGTTGAGGTCACGTGACGTCAATTTTTAACCGCTAAATCTAGCGGAGAAACTGGATTTGTTCATAGGTGACGTGGCACGAAAGTCCTGTGGCGTCATTTTCCCTGCTAAATTTAGCGGGAAATCGAATTGGTGTTGAGGTCTCGTGGCGTCAATTTTCCAGCTAAATGTAGCGGGGAAAGTGTGGGAGGATGGGAAGGTACGGTGGAGGAGGAGGGGTATACCCTTCCCCTCCTCAAGAGCTGAGCTCTAATTTCGCATTACAGAGATTTGTAAATGTCTTTTCATTTTTATTCTATACTTAGGATGAGGCTTTGTTGTTCGCTGAATTGTTTGTCCTGTGGTGTGCATAAATTACGGTAAACGTGTTCGTTTCAAGGTCTTCATGCTTTGCTGTAGACTTCTGAACCTTACAAACCATAACTATATACAAAAAAAAAAAAAAAGTTTTGTCGATTTGGGTGACAGCTCCAATATCTGCGCTTAAACTCGACCCGACATCCACTCGGTATCTTTCGGGGCTTAAGTTACGCGGCATCTTAAGTAAGGTTCGAGCAGCGTTAAACCTCGGTCTTTTGGGTGCAGCGGCGCGGTTCGTTGCTTCCGACGACAAACAACTCGCGTGACACGGTCGGGCGCCCAAGCTGTAAGAAAGGCGTCGTAGTGTTTCGGCAGTTAGATCGCGCGCGCGCGCGCGTGGGGAGGAGGCGAGCGCGGGCTTCTTCTAATTCTTACCGTTACCTCCCACGAGGAAGACGAAAACTGTCGAGGCGTACGCTGGACGTGGCGCAGCGGGAGAAGCGCCCGTCTCCGGAGGAAACTGGACTGGCCAAGGAAGAATGCCGGGTGGAAGCACGGGCGGGCTTCCGAATTCCTCTCGGCTGTCGTCCGCGTCAGCTTAGCGTGACCAGATTGACACGCGGAAAAAAACAGGCTTGTCCTTCTGTCGTCCCGTCGATGTCGCGCTGGGAGAAGCTGCGGAACAAGGCTGCTTCCTGCACCCGCGGAACGACGCCTCCGCGGTAGTCTGACTCGCTGTGACCGCCGAATGCCACGAGACAAAGAACATCGACGTGCAAGAAACGTCGAGCACTTTTTTTTTATTATTATTATTTTTTTTTTTATTTTTTGTTCCGGTTGCTCGTCAAAACGCGGATTCTTTGCTTGTAAAGGGCCACCCACACTAGCGAGAAAACGCGCGTGGCACGCCGATCGCGGCAAGTAACAAAATGTCGCCGAAGCACAGTCAGCGCCACGTGCGCGTGCAGAGACACGCCCTTTATCTTGCCGCTTAACCGATTTATCGGCGCGCCGGGCGCGTTTTCTCGCTAGTGTGGGTGGCCCTTAAGATGCTTGGTGCGGTAGACGGTCGAGTGTTTTAGCTGCGAGTGTTGCGGCACCGTCCTTGCGTCCAAATATTTCGCCTACCAGCAGAGGAGGGTGGAAAGGGTGTGACAAGAGTCCATGCTGAGTTCCAGAGTGAGGGACTGGATAAGTGGCCGCCGAAATATCTTTGGCCCACCTTCCGAATGACACGGCGGAAGTGTGTGTGTGTGTGGGGGGCGGGGGGGGGGGGGCGATTTCTCGGTGACAAAGAGCTACATCGCTCTTGTCACGTCCTCATATACTTTCCGAGTCCAACTTTTGAGCCATTGGCGGAGAATTGGCATCTGGATCAAGTAGGTAATGAAGTTGAGTGGGATTTCAGGCCGACAACTTGCGTAAAATCAGGCCGCAATGACCGCCGCCCCGCGTTTGAAGTTTTGACCCGAGTTTTCCTTTGCACCGTCGTGACGCGCTTTGACTTTGGCGGTCGTCGTATGCGAACACTCCGGGGCTGCTCTGCGGCCGGTCGGGCACTGACCCCAGGAATCGCGATGGCTGGGGAGACACAACGAAGAAGTAGAAGAACGCGCGATTTTCGTCTTCGCTGAATTCTGCGCTTCGACTGGTGCTTTTTTCTTTCCTCTCGACGTCGTAGAATAGCGAGTGTCGCCCTTTGGTCCCCTTCGCTCGTCGCTTTTATTTCGGCGATGGCCCATCGTCGTATTCAATGCACTTCCAACTTCGTGCGTATTTTTCTTGCTGCCGCCTTTTGCTCCTTTGCTTTTCATCCGTCGACCCCTCGGGCTCGACGAGGTCTCGACGAAAAAACGAGCCCTCAGTCTAGCTGCTTCGAGTTGCTCCCCGTTCGGGTCCATTCGTGTTTTGATTTGCTCACAAATCTTTCCAAAGTTGGTTCGGTGTAAATACGTAGTTCCCAGATTTAATGTGATCCCGTCTTCACTTCACTTCCAGCGTCGTCGTCTCGTTTTCTGCTACACTGCAACGATACTAATACCCCTGTTACACGGGCACCCTTAACCGCGGTTAACTCAGCTTTAACTGCGGTTACGTGGCAGCACAGATGCCGCACTATGCCCTCGGACAGCTATTTCAAAAGAAGTGAAGAGAGCGCGTGCACTGCATTCATGGGTGCTCAAGATGCTCAAGCGCACGTTCGCCCATAGCTCTTGACTGCATCGCCGCAGAATGTTGTCGGCAAGTATTGTGCGCTAATTGTGGTTTAGCGTAACTGCAGTTAAGTGTGCCCGTGTAACAGCGGTATTAGTGTTTAAGAAGAAAGATACGGAAAGTCGGCGGGCACTCTCACGTTGCCTCCAAAGTCCACCCGCCCGAGAGCGAGCATACCCCGACACATCGTAGCATCTGAGTTTAAATTGTCTTATAGACTGGTTTGACTGCGTGGAGGGTTGTCGCTCGCGGGCGTTGGGAAGTTGCTGCAGTCGTCCCACCGCCAGCGACTGCAGCGACCACGTCTTGTTTGTCCTCGTCTTGTTTTCGTCGCCGACGCGTTCGTTCGTCCCCGATTTTCTTTCATTTGCCGCGGTTTTCCGAGAACGCGACTCGGCGACGTAAGAATCACCCCCGGCACGGCAAACAGGTAGGCGTGGCCGCCACCGGTACGTAACTGGGAAAGCCAACACTGGGCGAGGAGCGCGGAGGCTGAGAGCGGCTTGTTTGGCCCCCCTCTCCCTCACTCCAGCGGCGGCGGCCGATGTGGGTCGCGCAGGGACTTCGTGCTCTCCCCCCTCGGAGAACGACTCCCAGTGCCGAAACGTCGCCGTCGTCCGAGCGTCGTCTCTTCTCCAGCGAGCTGTGCATCGCCGATCACTTGGGACCGCTTGGCTCGACATATTTGTAAACCACCGTGGAGATCTCTTCGAGACGTCGCTGCGTCTCGGCTAAATCTTCGTGGGAAGTGGGTTGTGTGCGGTCCAACCGGATTATATCGAGCCCTCTGTCGCTAGTAGTGTCGTCGGTGTGCGGATTTTTAACGTGCCTCTTCTCGTTCGAACGAGGGTGTTCGGAGAGCGATGTGCTCCTGACACTTGCCACGAAGCGACTCTTGTGACCGTGCGTTCGACACCGGCCTGCTTCGTTTGGACGGGCGCAGGAGCACGCCGTACGCAAACATGGCTCTGGCGACTGTAGCCCCGACCACCGAAGCTATGGAGACCTGGATCGAGAACCTCAACAACCTGGTGATCGCCCTCAAACAGGTCGTCTACTTGTTTCTAAGCCTCTTTCGAGTTTCGCGCGGATGACGCCGAACTTGACTCGCGGTGTTTTTGCCCGGTTTTCTTCTGGTCGGCAATTGTTGGGTTTGTACGGGGTTTAATCCGCGGCTGTCCGGTGCGAAGATGCGCGCGACGGACGTCCTCGATTTCGCGCGTGTCTCCGGGCAGTCTTCTTCGTCGCCGGGCATTTCTGGATCCGGTGTCTGTTTCTTCGGGGGGGGGGAAACGGATGGCGCCAGATAAAAACGAAGAGCGAGAAGCGCGGAGGTAGCTTTCTGATACGTGAAGCGCTCGAAAGTTGGGAGAAGTCGCCGTGATCGTCGAACGATATAGATAATCTCGCTCCGGATTTTCGCGGTTGGGCGCTCGGCTTGTGTGCGACGCCAGCTTGAAAGTTGGTCCGCCCTCTGTCCGCAGGCAAGTCGGAGATTACGCAGACGTTGCCTCCCTGGTGGGAAGAGAGAGAAAAAAAAAGGCAAGACCAGTATTGAGAAGAGGACACGGCGGCAGGTAGCTCGTGCTCTGTCCCCATTCCGTGTGTCGCGAGAAGCGAGCAGAAGGCGAGAGGCAGGCGCGCAGACACACACAAAAAAATGAGTCCGCTCCTGTTTCGAAATGCGCTCGAGAAAAGGGGACACGCTGGAATGACGGAAAGAGGTCTCTGTTACCTTATACGACGAAGCTCGCGTCATTTGCGACTTCTCCGTAAGCAGCGGGCCGGGACTCCCTGGCTTCCACGGCCATTGCGTGCGCACCGTGTTCGCGTGGAGCAGACAAGACGCCTTCCACGCTCAAAATGGTTGAACGTAATAAAAAGCTGCAAAGCGCGATGCCGGCCGAAGAAGGCGATGAGTGAGATCGAGCCTACGATCAAGATAGCCTTTGTAGTGTCACTGCGTCGTGTATAATTTGTTGTGTGACGTCATTGTTTTGCTATAGCCCGCAAAACCGAGTCACTACTCGCACAGTAGCAGTCCGCCCCCCCCCCCCCCCCCCCCCCACCCCCCCCCCCCTTCCCCAAAGAAAAATTAAGTATAACTACCCGTTTGCATCAGTTCGTCGATTTTATGTGTTTGACCTTCTCGTAGATGTCCAATAATCGTACGAAAATTACAAAAAAAAAAAAGAAAAACGCGCGTCGGTTTTTATTGTGCAGCAATTGCAAATATGCTTTTAACGAAACCATATTTGTGATTTACGTGCAGTAAATACCATCGGTTCTAGAAAATAGCGGGGAAACAGTTTCCGCATTTTTGGAATTAATTTCGTGCCATTTTCTGTTGTTCTTTCGCACACGTGTTTCAGCCTTTAGTCCTGATAGCGAGCTTCCCGGGGTGCATAGTGTGCCGACTCTGACGGTATGAGCGCTGTTCTCAGCCAACACGGGGATCGCAAACCCCCGTTGAAGGCCGTCGGTGCACGTGCGCCAAAACAGTGGTGAGTGCACATTCAGGGGGGACATGTTGAATGCACAAGGAGACGCGGTTTCTCATGATGTACATCCCGAGCACAGTGTAGCACGTTGTGTCCAGCTGAATACATTCCACGATCGATATTTGCGAACGAGGGCTCTTCTCGCGCAGCTACAAAGAGGCCATGCAGGGCGCTTATCACCGCTTGTCCCGCCACGCTGGTGCCGAAATAGGGTACAAAGAGTAAACATTGCCCCTCCCCCCCCCTCAAAAAAAAAAACAAAAAAAAAAAAACACGAAGGACGAAAGAAATAGGTTAGCAATTACGCTGCCCTTAAGGTGAAACATTGCGACAGCTAAGGTCTGACGTCGGAGCCTCTAAGGTGTCACTGGAGCCGGTGCACTGAATGAACGGTAAAGGTGCGAGTGCGCACCATGGAGTCCGCATAGGCGTTTCGTTTTAAACCGAGGAACACACCGGACGAACATTCCATAGCGTTTTGGAACCAATGAGGGCGTATTAAGTAGAGGGCATTTAGTGAACCTGTTCTAGTTTTGCCTCGTGGTAATTGAAGAACACTTGGAAAATCGCGCGCCAAGTTTGAAATCCAGGGAACGACGAAACTGCATGTGTTTGCATGAACCGCTCCTTGTCTGTGTGAAGTGGCTGCCTGCCTGAACGTCTTATACAATGTTATTGGACACAAAACTAACACCGCCTTGTGGTCACTGAAGAACACTTCGAAAGTCGTGCTCTCAAGTTTCGAGCGTGTAGCTCCGCATAATTTCACGCTTTATTGGTTTTATCGTCCAAGAACCTTTCAGGCGTAATTAGCGAATACGCTTTGTTTTTATTGTTTCCATTGTCAGCAGTCTCGTGTTTATGTTTCTACGTGCCGTCGCGGGACGACGTATTGTCACTTGACGTTATTAAGTCGCGTGGCGTCACTATGCAACGTGACTTGACATGACAATGTCACGTCATGGAGTCAGCTGATGCCAGATAGCAAGTGACGTGTTAATGCAATTAATGCTAAGTTGCAGGCGACCTGGACAGAAGGAACGATCGTTCATTCTGTCCAGCTCGCCTGCAACTTTGCATTAATAGACCCTTTGCAAAAAATCCCAAAAGCCCACGCGCGCCGCGCGACGAATAATGGGAGTCATCGGTACGCCCCTCCCATCGTCTTTCCTCCCGCTACCACGTGACATACGCGAGCAGGCACAGGTTACCGAGGCAACAACGTTCGATTAGCCGAGTTGGACTCACCCGCAGTCGAGGAGGCGCAACGAGAAAGCGCGTGATCTGTACCGAGGGTTCCCAACATCCCCGAGGTCTATTGCATTAACATCGTAACCTTAAAATCCTGGCTGTTCACCCTGGTTTGTGTTGTACTGGTTGCAGCTGATAAAACTCGTGTCCTCTACTGACGTCTAACTCCGGGTTAACTCAGTCAGTAAAGATAAAACCCGTCTTTTAATTAAAAAAAAAAAAAAAAAAAAAACTCAGTCGGCAGAGCGTTTTACTGGAAATGGAGAGATCCCTGGTTCAGCACCAGGCTTTTATATATATATATATATATATATATATATATATATATATATATATATTATATATATATATATATATATATAATATATATATATATTTAGCGTGCATAAGTTATTATGCTGTGTTTGGAGATTTGTGTTTGTTCTTTGCCCCCGTGTTCCCCTTCTCCAGGGGGTTATTATCGTTTAGGTGACGTGATGCGCGGCGTGACGTCAATGTGGAATCTGGAGGGCTGCCGCAAAATGGGCCCGCGTGAATATGGAGTGCGATCGACGGCGCGAAACCCGCTGTTCGCTCTTCCTAATCATGTTCAACCACTCGCCCAACGTCCCACCGTACTGTCGTAAGGGGCTTTTCTTTAGGTGTGAGCATCGTTGTTTGGTACCAATATTCTTATCTTTACTGCATCTCATGAGTTGCGTGCAGCAGAGGCAAAAGCGCACAGGCGCGAGGGCCTGGCTTTCATATTTGCTTTCCTTTCACAAACACTCGCGAAAAAAAAAAAAACACATTTGAAAGTTACGCGCCCGCGCCAATGCCTTTGCCTTTGCTGCACACAACTCCTGAGATAGAGTATAGCCTGGCCTAGCCTGATTTTTCTCCTGCTTTCACAAAGTTGACTCGTTTCCGTGCCTCGGTAAACGAGAAATGTGTGTGTGTTTGTGAAGGGAGGAGGAGGAGGAGAAGAGCTGCAGCTTTGCTTGGCTGAGCAAGTCTTGGGGTCGCGGGCCGCGAAAGGGCGTCGTGTAGTGTAGCCTTCTTGTTGGCCTTTTGTCCCGGGGGATTTGCCCGCAGCTGCGTCGGTGCCCGTTTTATATTCGTACTTGATTTGCCCGAATGTAGACCCACGTGGACTTAACCCGGTATCGCCGGCTTTGTATAACACAGGTAATTAATCCCCTTGGAATCGGTTGAACCAACGAGTAGACACCGCTAGCGTAGGAGTGCGAGATGATTCAGCGATTGAGAAGGGAACCTTCGTTATGTGCGTTAGGTACGCTCGATGCCACTGCAACACTAATGATACGGCGTAGGCACTCTATTCGCGGGAGAACTTGACGTGGCCCTGTAGTCAAAGCTATGGGCACACGCGCGCTTGCGCAACTTGAGCACCCATCAAATCTGTGCACGCACGCTCCTCGCTTCTTCTGAACTGCCACGAGAAAGCTGTCTGCGACCGTGTGCACTACTTCTAGGCCTATGTACATACCTCGCGCGTTTTTTGTTGGCTGCCGCGTACAGGCGGGTTCGAATCCCGACCGACGTGCCCGCAATCTGACGGAGGGCTTATTGCGGAGAAGGCGCCATGGTAACCGAGCTTTCGGTTGCGCGTCAAAAGATCCCCAGGTGGTCGAAATTAATCCTCAGTCCTCCGCTGGGGCGTGCCAGATGCCCTTCGTTGGTTTGGCTCGTAAAAACCCCCAAATTTGACTTTTACCGCGTACAGACCGTTCGAGCTCGACTTTTCCATAAAATACTGAGTGTCGCCATCGCGTCTGGATTATACGAATGATACAAGTTAGAGGTCACCACATGATTGTCCGAGTTGCTTCGTAGCGTGAGCCGTGTTTAGGTCGTATGCCGCCGCAGACGCGAAACCTTCACCAGAGAGTTTTTAGCCGTCGGCGGAGCGAGTGGCCTCCTTGGCTTAAAGTGTCGTTTTGTTCTTCTCTCGTGTCTCCCAGGGCTCTGATCCCCGCGCAGCCACGTGCCGAGGCAAGCTGCAGTACCGGCGCTCCAAGATCAACCACGAGATCACCAAACAGATGATGATGCGCAATGGGCCGAGAAGCTCTTCAAGTGAGTTTTCCCCCCGCCTTCCATCTCCTTGGCACTCACGGAGCAGGCGCAAACTCACGGTGCTTACGGCTGCTCCCAAGTGCACGCACGCCCTCTCATTGGCATCGTATTTGCCGCGTCCTGTGTGTGGAACAGTGTTGGAGTTTGCCAATGAGTTCTGGCTACAGAGATCAGAAACCCCGCGTGGTCGAGATAATCCACCCCTGCCTCGTGCTTTTATTTTGTGTGTGTGTGTGTGTGTGTGTGTGTGTGTGTGTGTGTGTGTGTGTGTGTGTGTGTGTGTCTGTGTCTGTGTCTGTCTGTATGTCTGTCTGTCTGTCTGTGTCTGTCTGTGTGTGTGTCTGTGTCTGTGTCTGTGTCTGTGTCTGTGCCGAAGGTTACGGGTTTCTGGTTTTTCTCAATCACGCGCGGTGGCTGCGTACGCTCGGAAAACCTGAGTGACATTTTCACGCGATTCTCAGGTCGCGCCGCGTACGCGTTTCAGCCGGGAGATGGCGCCACATTGGCGTCTAATTGTGGCGCCATGTCTCTGCTGGAGCTTTTTCGATTTCTCTGTTTCTTTTTTTAGTATCGAGTTTTTAACGTGTAGTGCTGTAAGTATACCGGTATGGTTCTGCGGGAACAAGATGCACGAAAGTTCCCAGATATTTCTATCGCGTTTTCGCGGTCTGCTGTGCAGGGTGTGGTAACACAGTCGATCGTTCCCATGGCTCTAATAACGATACCCGAAACTCCGCCAACACTTTTGCGCGTGCATCATATACATCGTTATCGGAGGTATCGGAACGATCTACTAAAACTCTCTAATACGAGCTGGGCAAGCTGCATTCAGGCCGGGGCGGCACAAGAGCCGTGCGGGGGAGTCCCGGGTACATTAAGCTGTTAAAAATATGGTTGGAATGGACTGTCACGTTTCCCAATGTGGCGATGTGACGGTCGGTTCCATATCTTAGCGCGCCGGAAGCGCCCCGTGCGACGTTTTGCCCCTTTCGGCCAGCAACAAAACTGGACGGGAGGCACTCACTTGATCGAATGACGTTTTAGCGAACGCCCACGTTTCATCGAACGACACTTTAGCGAATAGTCGGACGCCGCGAAGCGGCGTTTTCGGGTGGGCCAAATGAGTTCATATTTTTGTAATGAGTTGCCGCAGACTGTCGCCGCGAAGCGGCGTAAAGCGCAGCGCGACGGATGGGTTAACGCGCGCCCCCGTTATTCGCTAAAACGACCATTCGCTAAAATGTCGCCGTTCGCTAAAATGTCATTCGCTCTTGTGATATGGACCCAAACTGGACCAGCTCATGCTGCCGCTGACTCTACTATCGCGGACAATAGGAGCTGAAACGGTCCTTCATCTTTCGCTGGCCTGCTGCCTGGCCTGCCTGTCATTGTCTGAAAAAAAAGTTTTTGGTCCAAACGAGTGGTGGAACGCGAAGTCTTACCTCCCGTTCTCTGAAATATAGTGTAACGAATGGAGAGACGAAGCGTAGGGGGGGGGGGGGGGGGGGGGGGGGGGGACCACAGATGCTGAAAGAGGACGGATTGGATATTCAACTCGTGTTACCCGCTGACTGTACTCTCTGTGCCACACGGTTGCTGGGTGTCGACAAGGCTGATGGGAGGACCCGGTCTGTTTACACACGACTCGCGAGCGCACGTGCTCGGGCCGGAAGTGACGCCACTATTTAGACGAGGCGTTGCCGCTGTGCCACTCGGAGCGCCGAGGAGGGAACTGAAGCGAAATAAAGAAGAAAGTAACCATACTAGAGGGTGGCGAAACCTGTCGCGGGGTTGCCCGGGCGGAAACAAGGCGAGTCGCCGGAAGTCCCATCCATCTTGTTCGGCAGGAGGGCAGGGAGGCTCCCAAGAAGGAACGGGGACGAGCTTGGGGGGCACGGCTTGGGGCTCGGCTGAGGCCTGCTCTCGAGCAGTTCGTGCGAGGAATGGCGATGGGCCTTGGTATCGGTCCCGAGACCACTCCTATCCGCGATCTGTCGACTCTGTCCGACGGTAGAGGACGAACTGAGTTCTCTCTCTTCAGACTAGGGTTTTCTTCCACGTACCCGACGTGAAAGAGAGAACAAAACACGAGTCCCGTGTTTTGTATTTGATATACAGTGATCTGATTGCTACGCCGAAGTTCTTGTTATCCCGATACATTTTACCGAGTCGCAAGGTCTTAGCGCCAACGTTGCCCCAGAAATTAATTTCGCTCTTACTAATTGGCGATGCAGCGACCAAATTGGTGACATAGTGATACACCAGTTTGTAATAATGAACCAACTCGCCTGCATCGCCACTTTGCTTAGTAATTTCTTTTTCTAAAAACTGATATCTCAGGACAGGACCCGCTGTATTGCCGGATCGTTGCGGTTGGCGATTATCGAGTAGAACAGTGGTTCTCAAGCATTGATGATTCGCGAACCCCTTGTGAATCGGCGGATATGATGGAGGACCCTGTTCGTGGTGAGGCGAAAGAAAATTTGTGGTTTCATTATAAAAGTGATTTAATAAATGGATATAACTAGGGGCTATTGTGGAGTAGACTTCTCTTATTGACATATACACGAGAAAACTCACTGGAAAATTGGAACGTTTCTTCTCAAGCGGAGAAAAGACAACTTTTATTGATTGATTGATGAGGCTGGGCTTCGCGGACCCCCATTTGAGAACCACTGGATTAGAATAACGTTTGATTTTGTCTTCGTATCGAGCACTGACGGTATGGGGTAGGGTGCCTTCATGTGCGCTTTGCTTAGGGTGGAGACATCTGGCCATTTTGTCTCACGCTTTTATTTTTATTTTTTGTTCAGAAGCGCGTGCAAGAGCGTGTCCCTGCACGCGTTTGTGGCGCTGACTGTGCTATGGCGACATTTTGTTTTCGTCGATTTCTTTGTATTTTACCCGTGAGCGCGTGCTGTCGGCATCGGGTACTACAAAGGGTGGCATCACCCTAAACAGAAGGACATTGAGGCACCCTAGTATGGGTAAGTTGTTTAGCTAACTAGCTCGACAGAGCTAGTTAACTCTGTTGATCGCGCTTCTGGACACTGCGGAGAAGCGACACCCGCGAAGTAGGCGTTTCGATCCTGCGTATGTTGCTTCGCCGCAGCGCAGTTGGCGTGCTTAGAGGAAAAAACACTCATCCGGAGTGGTATGGCGCAGGTGTGGTGTATTTTTTAGTGTTGATGTGATTTCTCTATCATGCCGTGACATTTTAAAACTAAAACTTCGACTACTATATAATAGACTACGGTATCCTGAAAAGTTAATTCATTATAGATATTTTTTTTTTCGAATTTAAGATTGAAGTAAGGTAAGTTGGTCATAGGGAGTTGATTTCTCAATAACTTGATTAGACGCTGCTGGGCACCAAGTACTTTATAGATCTAGCTTTTTTTTTTTTTTCTTCTTCTAATTTGAAATCCTTTTTTTGGTTACCACCTACATAGAGCTCCTCCAGCAGTTTGAGGGCGCAGCCAATGAAGTCGAAATATAACCTAAAAGAGCTTTAGCAGTGGACGCATGCAAGCTTTCAAATAACCTCGATGAGTTCAGCTGCGTTTTGTGAATGAAGGCCCATTTATCACCCACATGCATGCCGATTTTGCACCATCAGAAGTATCTCTACGTATAATACCATTGATCTGTATACTCAAACGATAAAAAGCGTTTAGTGAATTGCACGGTTTCATTGCAGCTTTCGGAGCTTGCACAAACCATCCAAGGTTGTACGCTATATGATTCTGGTGTATCGTTATGTCAGCGAAATAACTATTTGGTTTACCTTCGCTTGCATACCAAAAATAATAACGAGAACGAAGTATATTTTGCGCCAAAGGTCATTTTTACCGCCCCAACAAAACAAAATTTTTGGCTGCTCAAAAAAAAAAGGCTGTACAATGGCTCGAACCAGTCACATCATTCATTGCATATAGCGTCCCTCTGTCCGTCGTTGGCGAACCGCGACGTGCAAACAAACACCCGAAATTTTTAGACATACTTTCGCAACCTTGTCTCGAGCATTCATTTGGCCGGTAGGAGATGCACGAACCTGCAGTCTCTCAGATACGCCGATGTTCCGAACGTTGCTCATTTTTTGCAACTAGCGGTGAACTGCGGGGAAACTTGAATCGCCACACCGTTCTCGTACTGAGGCGTACTACGTAACAAGCTTCGATCACTCACACCAGATCCCGAACGTCTCGACCGCTGATCGAATCGGTGCTCTACCACCGAAGCGGTTCACCGAAGCTTGAAATCTGACCTGCCTGCTTTATTAGAACCCCCCCCCCCCCCCCTTTTTTTTTTTTTTTTCTCGTCAAATTTTTCGCTCCAGTTTGTCTGTTCAGCCAACTCGAGATACTTTGACCCCACGTTGCGTACGATTTTTTTTTTCTTTGTAGTTTAAGTTTGTTGCCGATACAGTTTGTACGGAAATGGGTTCCGGCTCCTCGATCCAATCCTTTGCCTCCATTTTGTTTTTCCCCCCCCCAAGAAACCGGGCCCGACGAGTTTGACCGGTGTTTGCCTCGTTTTCGACAAATCGGAGGCACACAACTAGAAGGCGCGGACGAGACGACGAGAAACTGGCGGGACTCTCCATCCTCGCCGTCCTAATTAGCCGAGGAAAACAGGCCGATGAAACCTTCGATTGGCGTTTCTTCCTCTCCACGTTTCTCGCGAACGTCTCGGTGTGGAAACCTGTTTGGTTTCGACTCGGCGCGGGGTGGGCCGCAGCGCTGTCGCCGTCGCTCATAATTACGGGCCGTTAATGCATCTGGCATGAAATAGCCGACCAAATTAAGTTTTGCGTTTTTTTTTTTTTTTATTTTCTCCCCTCCCTCTCCTTTAGCTCTCCTCAGTTGTCATGTTGTCTTACCTGTCGTTCGTTTGATCGCGATATTTGAACAAGCTATAATTTCTGTCGTTCAGACACTGCCGCTGATTACATCCGTTTCTCGTCCGGATGTTGTTTACGGCGTAAGAAAAGAGTTGGTTGTCGAACTCGACTCGGCCACGTTCAGGTTTGCGTTGTTAGGTTGAGTGTCTTGAAGGCGCAACCCGTTGACGCAGTGTTCTCTCGTGGTTCTTGTCCGACGGCAAGGTTTCCGATAAGCTCATTAGAATGCAAACGTTCCGATAGCGGCGCGCTCCCGTCCGTATGTTGCGCGAAACCCCCCAAAGCCGAGAGATCTGCCGCTGTCGTTCTCGGTGATGCGTCAGACAGCCGTTGCCTGGCGCACTCTCCAGAGAGCAGGCCTTTCGTCCGATGGTGAGGGATGTCCGATGCCCCCAGCTTCCCACCTACGGCATTCGGTAACAGCTATCGTGACTACAACTCAACGAAGCGAGTCTTCAACTCGCACTTGTGTACTCAAACGAAAGCAATCATTCGCCGAGTCTCTGGTGTTTACATTGGCAATCGACAACAAACTCGCTCCCGCCAGTGTGTGAAGTCGAGAGAATGGAATGGTTGGATGGGCGCAGGGCGTCGGTTGTCCGGCGCCTGGCGTCGTTCGACGCGGCTCGCTTCTTTTTGCGTTCACGGCACGCTCCTCGCGTGAATCCACGCGTACACACACCGACTGGCGTGTTTTGGAGAGGACAGAAATATGAACGTGTCGAGCAACACATCGGAGAACCCAGGGCGTGCTAACCAATGCATTCGGATGTTCCCCGTAGGGCCTCCATGCGAGGACGTTTTGAGCTTGCAACGTTCCTCCATAATGCACGCGACTAAAAACCGGGAATGAGCTGCATCGGTAAAGAATGCACGTGGCGGCTCATTCCAAACGTGTTTCGGGTCTCGCGCGCGCGGATATCCACTTCTCGTCACGTATCCGCGTGATTTATCGCACCTCATCGTGATTCGTGACATACCAGAGCTGATTGTTCACACCAAGCGGCGGCGTCGGGCGACGCTTTTGTACGCAACTTCGCCCTTGGGCGAAAACTCGCGCGCACACACGCACACACATAAACACCCCGTCGGTATTTCGAACTCACGTGTGCCGGCTCACTGGCCTAATTGGTAGTGTACACCTCGCGCGAGTGAGAAAATTACCCCGTTTACATAGAGGCGCGGTTTGTCGACCTTTTTTTTTCTTTCCTTTGCGTAACTACAGACAACACGACCCAGTTTGGTCAAGTGTGACAGGATGACTTTTTTTTTTTTTTTTTTTCCTCGCTCGTTGCGTACGCCTAACCCTCTTTTGCCTTCAAACTCTTTTTTTTTTTTTTTGTTACGGATAGAGAGACATTCTTTTGCTCCGGCTCAAAGGAATGCCCACAGCCGTTACAAGTGTGGAAGCTCCCGAGGTCGCGGCGTTTGTTTGCCGCGCCTGCATTCTTCCGCGGATAAAAGGAGTGCGGCCGCCGTTGCGCTGGCCGGCAATGGGGCGTGCAGGTCACGGCAAGCCGCGGCGGTTCACGGCTGGCGGGTTAAACCCGGGGGTGAGGAAGTACGGGAAGCACGTGCACGACTTGGTACGCACAAATATAACGGGCACTTCTTGTACTTCGAATTCGAGTAGACTCTTTTTTTGTGTGTGTGTGTGTGTGTGTGTGTGTGTGTTCGTTTGTTTGTTTTAGTGGGATAGGCGTTCGCAGCTTTCTATATGCGTGATAGGAGAATGCGCTCTTGTCTGAAAACGCGGGGGGAACCCTGATTCTACTTTGAATGACGAATGTAAAGGGGGAAGGGTTTGCTGCCCCTTTAGCTCTCCTTCGTCTCCGTCACGGGGACAATGCTCGAGAACCGTTTAAAATGCGAACTGCGTTGTGGCACTGAGCTCGTGACGTAATGTGGCTGTATGTCAACGTCCTGCAAGAAGGCGGCATTAGTCGAGCTTCGTAGGACGTGTTCTCCCTTGCATGCAGAGATGGTCTAGTAGCGAATCGACCTGGTAGGTTTCTCAATATTTTGCGTTATATTGAGTGAGCAATTACATTGCTCCAAAGTCAACGATCGACGCGCTGCCACGATTGTCGGTTGAGATGACAGCAATACTTAATTGTATGGCTGTTTCAGCCGATGATGGTTCCTTGCGTGCATATATAACGAACGGTTGTTCGTTAGGTTTAGATCGTCTTCTAGAAAGGAGTGGTGAACAGTGAACACACCGACGCCGCGCTTGCTTGACATTCGTGAATTGACATGTATTTATGCGATAGTTAAACGACCGGGAAGTGTAGAGCGGCTCCCAGACTTGTCGGGTTGATGGCCGACAAAAATCTGTGCTCTCCCGTTCTCATGCGACTCGTATCGCGTTCGCGGCGTTTCACTCTCGCTCTGGGGGCCTTCCTCTTCTGGGATAAGTATGTCGCCACGGATAAGATTCGCCGGGCAGGTAGATGGGTTCGTGTCGCTTTACTGCACAGCTGGGCCGTCGGCTGGTGACCACGTTCGTCCGACTGCCCGATTTGGGATATGCTTGCGATCCGGTGCCTGCTCTTCTCGTCCAAACTACGCCTGGTAAAAATATCGCTTTTTTTTTTTTTTTTGTACGTGGCGTTTGTTTTGTTTATTGTGGACTTCTCGAGATCGTAACTGCAGCGGAATGTGGGCCCTCTGGGCGCGTGCTCATTCAGCACTACTTGGAACATTCGAAGGCCTTGCACTAGAATTTTGACGTCATCGCAGCTGCGGCAGCGTTCGGCCTCGTCTTCAAACAGTACGTCGGAGGACGCTCGGACCCAATGACCGAGTTGGCGCCATCGAGGTGTGAAGGCGTTCGTTCGATGGAGGCAGAGAAGGCTGTTCATAGGCTTTGTTTTCGGTGGGGATGGATCAGTCCGCACACAAAGTGACGGCACGAGCACCGGCTAGGGGGACGCGGAGCTCTTGGGAGCATATACCATCTAGGCAAATCCCTTCTAGCTTGTTTTCCTCGCCTTCGGAACCGGGGACATCGAGGGCGTCTGTTCTCGTGCCGTCCACGCGGGCGCTGGGAGCGCGCTGTGGGAATCGGCGACGCAACGGGGTCCCCCAGACGGGTCAGTGGATCCAAGGCGAAGGAAGAGGAAGAATGGAAAGCTCGTCTCGCTCGAACGCCCGTGTGCTTCGGCCCAAACAGATGCCCCGTTTGTCTTTCTGCGAGCCTCCGTTTCCATTCGGGACGGCGGCGCCGCCGGCGGAGCGAACCCAGATGCGAGAATCCTCTTGAGCCGCGATAAATAATTCGGGCGCCGGCAGATTCAATTTAGCGCCCTGTCGGCTCGCGCGCGGGTTAGCTCGTCTTCTCTCGCCGCGCGGCGTGTACTGGCTCGCTTCCTCGAGTTTGCGGTTAGTTCGCGGCTGGAAGGAAAAGCCGCGGTTGCTCCGCGGCTTCTTTGGCGCCGCGGTGGACCGGTCCTCCCCGCTCGCAGCCCCCTGAGAGGAGACGTCAACGACCGCTGGGGAATATGGGACAAATCCGATTTCGCCCGGCCGTCCCCTCACCCCGGGCGCCGGGAGCCAGAAAGCGAGAACGCGCGGACGTTTAATTCCGCGCGGCGGCGCCCACCGCGGAGACCCCCGCCGATACGAGCTCGATCGAGGTTTCGGGGCCTGACAATGACCTACAGCTCTAGGCTCGCGTGAACCGCCGCGGTCGGCTTCGCTCGGAATCGTTAGGCAGGCAGGCGCCCAATGAGGGGAGTAATGAAAAGAAAGGGCCGCGTTGGGAGGCGCGCTGCGTTCCAATCCCACGTGACCTTGGACCGGGCGTCGATCCCGTGGTCCGGACCGCTTCGAAGAAAAGCGGGAGGCCCCTAGAGCGCTGCGCTAATCCCGTTGTCCTAATGTTGGACGCGGATCGGGTGCACGCCAGGCGCAAAACAGATCGATTAAAGCATTAATGAGAGCGCTGAGGAATGCGTCGAGGACGGAATGGCGTTGTTCTTGCTCGGTTCCCGTGACTGGAGTGGGTCATGCGTTGGTTTCTGCGACCCTGCGAGCTGCGCATGACACACGTCGTGGAGGTCCCTCCACGAGTAAAAACACGCAGTACGCGAGTTTTGCGTAGATTTTATATGCTGCAGGAAGTAGTTCTTACGAAATTTGGTGGTAAACAAACCGTCGGTGTTTTTTTTTTTTTCTGTGTGTGTGTGTGTGTGTGTGTGTGTTTGTTTGAAATCTAGATTTTTGATCAAATAAATGAGTGATCCTGAATCCTCGCAAAATTATGTTAATTCGGCACATAAAAGAGGTAATTAGTAATGCTTCGCTGGAAGCCTAGTTTTTTTTTTTTTTTTTTTTTTTTTTTTTTTTTTTAGATGGATGACGGGCTTTGGTTGGACGTGGGCACGGATGAGCTTTCCGACCCGCATGCCGAGCATTAGAACAGCCGCATTCCCGAGTGGAAGCCGATTACAATCTGGTCTTTCGGCCTCAGACGTCTAACCTTTACACGTTGACGTTTATTTTGTTCCCGGCGGGCTGGTACTGCAATTTCGGGGCCTTTGTTGAACTGACAACGTTGTTATCCTTGAGAAATCGCGCGCGCTGTTCTCGCATCGCAAATGGTTTCCCTTTTCTCCAACACCGAGGTCGTGCACAAACACCCATTGCCTCTGAATTGGAGTGGACAGGAAAGTGGCAGGGAGTAAGTCGGGCGTTATCTCCCTTCTCAAGCTCCCGGCCCTTCGGAGAGCGGCGATATTCCCGCGACCGTGGGGTGAGCGTAGACGGCGGCGAAAGAACTCTAGGCGCGAGCACTCCCATGGGCTGCCATCACGAGAGTACGCCAACGTTGCTCAAGGTCCATCGATGCTCGATGGATCCTGCCCTAGAAGCGGCATGTTTCCCTTAACCACACCGAACGGCCCTGGCGAGGCGAGGCTTGTGGCTCCCACCTGAAACGGGAAGTCAGACTGACTCTGAAGGTAGTGGTGGTCCACAGTCTACTCAATCACGTCTTCTAGCTCGAACGATGCTGAAGGAACGAGCGAGCCAGCGATTGTGCATCTTTATCCTTACTCCGCATCTTGCGACCATTATGTGTTGTCCTCTTTGTTACCCTATATGAAGTTGTCAGTTGTTTTTGTGACCCTATAGCTGAAGTTTTGTGGCTTCCCGAGGAAGTCGAGCGCGTGTTCTTCGGAGAATACACACTTTGGGGGGAGCTACACCAGAGTTGGCTCGTCGATGGGCTGTTTCGAACTCCCAGCTGCGCGGAAGGTTCGGAGACGTGTCACTCCAGGCATTTCTCTCCGTGGGCGGCCGACTGACGGTGGCGTCCGTGCCTTGTGTGCTGCCCTCAGTGCGGCGAAATCGGGGTCGTGGCTCGAGGGCGGGGTGGCTCATTGCGGTCGTCTTGTAATTGGTCCGGTGACCTTGAAAGAACCCTGCCCCGAGGGCTCCGAACGACTCGTCAATTTGCATGAACCAGTTCTCCATCTGGGCCGTCACGCCAGTCAGCTGGACCGCCTAGAAGACAACAAAGGCCTGCTCATGACGTCATCGTTAGAGGATCTCCGACCCAAGCGGCACCGCCTTGGCGTCGCCGCCTGCTAACGTCGCGCTCGCTGTGATGCTGACGCATGCTAGGCGAAGCTGCGTGGATCCAGGAGTGATATCTAGGCCGGCCCCTTGACAGCACGTTCGGCTAAAGACTCGGAGCGAACCTTCGCCGCCGCTGGCTGCCGATGACACGCGGAAAGTGCGTGCTCGACGACGCGTTTCGCAGCCCGTATTCGGTGTGAATCTGGCCCAGTCTCTGTATCTGTTTACGTTATATTTAGTTACTCTAGGACTGTGAGGACAAACAGCGTCGCGGTTGGGCGACCTTCTCCGCGAGAAGATATTGCTGGGAATGGTGCGTCAATGATGGGCTGCAGCTGTGCGATCTCTCTGTCGAGTCCGACACCTTTTTCCTCCTACTCATTCCCTGATCGACGAAATTCGCGTTCCCCCTGTAATCATATGGTTGAGCCGCCGGTGTCTTCTCTCTGCAGCGAAAATACATCGTGGCTATTTCTAGCGTTCGCTCTTTCGCGAGTGTCAAAGAAAGCTTTTCCCAGAAACAGTTGTGGCATTCCGTATCTCCCGTGTTAAAGTGCGTGTTTTTTTGTTGTTTTTTTTAATATTGTGCACGATATTTTTTATTTTCTTATCGGGTGCGCGGCCATGGCGATGAGGAGGTTGGAAAATAAGGGGGGGGGGGGGGGGAAGGGGGGGGGGGGGGGGGGGGGGCGTTATGAATTATTGATTTTAGCAACGGAGAAACCTTGTCTGAGGAATTTCGTTTCCACTTTCCCAGTAATGTCACGCGGCAGAGAAAAAACAAACTGAGCGACGCCCGTGTCACTTTTATCAAAGCAATGGGTCTGGACGATTTGAGCGAGACTTGCGCAGAATTCTCGTCGCCCAAGTGGGGCCCGGAGGCATGATAATGAAACATCTCCACCCGAATTGCTGGGCCGTCTCCGCCGTGACGGCGGCTCTGAAAAGGCGTCCTCTTCTTTCCCGACCTTCTGCCTCCTGCCGCGATCCGGAGATAAATGGTCGGATTCGGAACGGTCGCCTCGCAGAAATGCGTCGGCCGAGGGCTTTTTCATCCGCCACGAGATTCTGCCCGGATCGGAGCAGTCGTGGTGCGCGCCGCAAAACAGGCCCCTGGAGTCTCCCGCCCGGGCCGGCCTTGGCACGAACTCGGCAGCGGCGACTAAGCGCGACACTTTTCGACAATGAGGACGGCTCGCCTGGATGGCCCCAGGGCTGCTTTCAATCGGCGAAGGCTCGCTTAGATTCGAGATAAAGGAACTGCGCCGCTCGGCGGTACCAACGGCCGACTCGCTGGCGAAAGGGCCATTTATTTATTTGTTTATTTTTTTGCGTAACGGACGGCCCCCTGGGGAAAGTGTGCACGCGCTTTTTTGACGCTGCGGAGATGGTTACGGCGGTTGCACGCGCCTGCCGCCGCGATGTCCGCGAGCCGTTTACACGGCCCAGATTCCGCGATTGATGGATTATATGTAGATATATTTTGTGTTGGTTTCCGCCAGAACTTAGCTATGACAGAAGGACCGGAAGAAACGGGTCTTGAGGTGTGTTTGCGCGCTGATTGTCGCCCCCGATTAGGAGTGTTCGCTTATTTCTTATCGCTCGCGAGAAAAATGCAACAGTCAACACAAACGCGCTTACGTAAAAAAAAAAAAAAATAAATAAATAATGCATGCGTTGAGGTTGCGATAGCTGCATGCTAGCATTCGGGAGAAATCGTTTTGAAATCATAGTCCATCCGGGTTTCATAAATGAAACATCTGATTGTGGCATTGCTGGGCATAGGTTTACTGCATATAGTATTTTACTCGACAGTGTCCTTTTTTTGTTTTTTATCTTCAACTCTGATATCTTCATTAGTGATTTGTCAACCCTGTTCGTGTTCTTGTCGGTGGAATTTTGCCGAGTGTTTCCGACAGGTGGGCTGTTGGTCGTGCTGATTTTGTCTAATCAAGTGGTAACATGTTTGCCTAGTCATTGGTGTGTGTGTGTATGTGTGTTTGAGGTGAACAATATCTTGCTCCTTGCAGTTATTTTTCTCTAATAAATATATTTTGACAACTAAGTCAAACACGACTTCCTCAGTTCTGAAGATTATTGACTCGGCATGACATTAGGGGACTTGGAAGGTGTTTGAAGTCATGACCTTAGATGTTGCATCTTTCTTCCAATGCGTCGTATCAGAGGCTAACTGGATGTTTTTCTTTTTTTTGTGTGTGTTTTTGTTTCTAGGGCCACCACAAACAAGAAGCTGAGGGAGACTGTGGCCCTGGAGCTGAGTTTCCTGAACTCCAACCTGCAGCTACTCAAGGAGCAGCTGGCTGAGTTGAACAGTTCTGTGCAGATCTACCAGAGCGAAAAGTATGCACTGCTCTTGCTTTCATTAACATTCCAGTAAAGGACACCATTGAGCAGTAAGAGATGGCAGTAGAGGGGAACTTATGGTCATGCTTCTTTTTGCTAAGGTGCTTTATTCATTAGCTTTCTGCAAATGCTTACAGAAAAAGGCTGAAAGGTTATCTCGGGAGCCCTCACCCTCATTGCACAAACCAAAGTAGTATGTGCTACAGTGTGTGCCAGTTCTGGGTCATGCTAATATATGGCAGTACTTCAGTTTTATCTGGAATGAGTCTATTTGCCAGCTTTTCTTTGGCAGCAGGCTTAAAAGAAATCTCCAGCTTTAGAATTAAAAAATAAAAAATAAAAGGAGAAAATGTAATTACATTTTGAAGGTTCTTACCTCTTCCTTTGTTTTTGACTGCAGCCAGTCGCAGCTAGTGCCAATGATTCCACTGGGTCTGAAGGAGACCAAAGACATTGACTTCAAGGAGCCGTTCAAGGCAAGTGGGATGCTTCAGTTTGTGGCTTAATTTATCCTTTTCTATTCCAAATGCAAATCACAAAATGCATTTACATTTTGATTTTTGTTTGCTTGTAGTTGTTCAGAGTCTCCAATTGTTTTTTTTTGTTTTGTTCTCCTTTTTTTTCAGGATTTCATTATGGAGCACTACAGTGAAGACAGCTCTGCGTACGATGGTGCCATTCAAGAGTTCATGGACGTCAGACAGGTGCGTGCCAGTCCATTGATTATTGTTTTCTCGATAGACTTTCTCCTCCATGTTTGTTAAAGGGGCCCTGCAATCATATTTAAGCGTCTACCTTTTTTGCGGTTTCCACGTCTCTTGGGGTTGGGGCAAGCCAGCGGGCACGGAGAGAGTAACTAAATATCAGTGCGTCATATTTTAACCGGACGACGCGGAAACCTCCTCCACCGACGAGGGCGACCCGCGGTACCGAAAGCGCGCAAAATGTGACGTCTTTGGTCCTGGGCTTGTCACTGGTCAAAACCGCTAAGAGCTTTTTTTTAGTCGAGATACAAAATATAAGTGTCGCGAACCGTTTCAATTATGTATGAAAGTAGTTTTTGTTCACTATTTTAGATTAGAAAAGAAACAAATGCAGTTTAGAAAGTACGGAAACGAAAAATGACCCGTCGACATACCCGCCACCAAGCGGCGGAAAAAAGCGGCGCATACTAGAAAAGGCTAGTGGGATGAGGCTACGACAAACGAGGAGCGTAGAAAGGTCCCGGATGTACGCGGCGGCGCTGTGGTCGTATACCGGCTCAAGAATCCGACCGGTTCCGAGCGTTCCGAAGGCCTTCGGCGCGGGCCCTGTTGGCGATTTGGCCATTTGGCGGTGCGTCAGCGCGAAGTGGCTCCCGTTCTGAACTGATCTTTACTCCGTCTTTGCTGTCGTTTGTGGCCAATGAAATGTTATGCCGAATTAGTGTTTAGTCGCGCTGCAAATGCAATACGAGCTGCCCTGGCCGCCCGCTTCATACAGCCTATCCAACACTTGCTTTAGTGGCGCCCTCTCGAGCCGTTGACACGGAGTGCGGCAGCCGTGTGCGCACGATGAGCTCACTACTCCTCCTCTAGTTCAAGGCCACTCAAGGCAGGACCTACGACGTCATGAAGGAGGTTATTTCTTGCTTGTTTTTGTAATTCTAATTTGCCTATAACTTTTAAAATAAAGCGAAATTTGAGAAAAGAAAAGTTGGATTAAGTTACTACGTTCAGTACGCTCAGATTCAGTGCAAATTAAAAACCAGTCAAAAAGTCATTACAGGGCCCCTTTAAGCAGCCTGGTTTCGCTAGTAGTTAAATAGCATAGCCCAACATGCTTTGCCATTTAGTTCTCACAATCTTGAGCCAAAAGTTCCAAAGCTCTTCGTATCAAGCACTGGCAGTACTTGGAAGTTCCACGAGATTTCTTTTTCTTTGCAATTTCTCGGGCGAGTCAGTTAGCTGCATTGAGTGCACTCCTCTCAGCGCATTGGTGCACTGCAGAGAAGCAACACTTGCAGAGTAGACATTGCGATCCTGCGTGTGCTGGTTTGCTGCATCGCAGCCTTGTGCTGAAAAAGAAAGACTCCTCCAGAGTGTGATAGTGTGTGTGCATGCATAGTATAGTAATAAAAAGATGGAACTTGGAACTTTATTATGCAGTACAGTTCTCAAAATCAAATCTCTGCTAGCGCCTATCATAGATAGACAGCGGAATGCGGCAGAAGAATTGAGACCAAACGTGCGTGTCGTTGTTGTCTCTTGCAGGCTGCTAGAACTCCAACAAGAGACCAGGCTGGTGTGCAGTTGCTGTACGAATACTACAATCTCTTGTACTTCGTCGACAGGCGTTTTTTTCCTCCAAACCGCAGCATGGGCATCTTCTTCGAGTGGTACGCTTGTTTTTCTGCTCTCCTTCGCAGTTTGTCTGGTGGTTCTTACTATTTATACCTCTTAAGTACAAGGAGGCTGCATCTCAAATCATTCGGTTACTCCACTGACTGTTCTTAAAGGGATGCTGAACCGAAATTTTGATTCCACAAAACATGCGGTAAAAGCGTGCAACGGGATGCTAAAAACACCAAAACATCACTCATGATAGCGATATTTCGAACGTATGACCAAATTTTTCAAGAGAAGGAGGCGCATTTGAGAGAGATGATGTTGTCATGTTTCTCCAAGAAGGAGAGGAAACGGCCTCGCGTCTTCTTCGCCTCGCAGCCTTGAGGGAGCGAAGCGAAGAGAGGAGGAAACTCGATATATTGACGTCACGCGCCTCGTCGGCCTGGTTCAATCTCGACCTCTTTTTCCAAAAATACGGCCATTCATTCGAGATGTCGCCTTACGAGTAGTGGTGTAGGGATTGTAGCGTCCCGCCTACGTTTCCTGCATTGTTTTTTCTGATATCCAAATTTCGGTTCACCATCCCTTTAAAAGGGGTCCAACTCTCTCTCTCTCTTTTCTATAGGAGTTGCTGCTGTACATGTTCTGAAATAAGTTAAATGTTTGTAGGGGAAAAAAAAAAAATCTAAATCATTGTAGGTCTGCTGTGAATGAGGCCTTTCCATTGTTCATATCTGAAGGGGCCCCACCAGTCGTTTTTATTGTGACAATCCCAGTGATGCGATTGCCACGCCATTTGCGCCAAACTGCCACAAAGTTGCTACATTTAGCCCAAATGTGAGGAATTTGCACCAGCTTTGCGGCAAAACTTGATTTCACTTTATTAATACTGAAAATGTAATGACTCGGGGCCCCGCTACACGTCCGGATAGTTATGGTAGGCTTGGGCAAATTTTTCAGGATATTAGATTTGAGCGTCAAATAATGTACTATCCTATTTGCTTTCTCTTGTCAGTGTAAATTACTGTTAGTACTCGGAATGTTCGCAATCTCTCCTATGTTCCTAGTCTGCTTGTGCATGCAAGTTAGCTTTGTTGAGTGCGCTTCTCACCACGCTCTTGTGTACTGCAGTGAAGCGGCAACTGCGAAGTAAGCATTACAATTTTGCTTACCTTGCTTCGCCGCAGCACATCAGAGTGCTAATGTCCCCAGAGCGGGACGTTAAACAGAGTCGGGTGTATTAAGAATAGAACTTTGTGAGTGTTAGTGGAACAGCTCTTAGTTGCAGTAAACATTTCTGAATTAAACTGTGACTATTTATGGCAGACTAAGGTATTCTGGCGATATCTTTTCAAATTCAAGATATAGCAAGGGTACTCGCAAGGAAATTTATATTAACTGCTCTTTAGGTTTATTCTTATTTGAACTCAGTTGCTTAGTTGTCACCTTTATGTATGTTTTATTTTTTGAGGTACAGTCAACATAATAAATTAAACCTCAATTAGGTGAAAGAGTAGAAGGGAGCTTCGGAATAGCTTTAATGACTTTGGCTGGACTGTTTTAAGAAGGCATACTTATTGTTCACATGCCAGTTTCTGTTATTATGAGGTTCTACGTACAAAATGTCCTCGATTTTAATTAATTCAAAATAAGTTGTTTTTTTTTAATCTGAGCTAAGAATTTTTGTTTTATTACAATTTTTAGAACTTGAATGAAACATCAATTTGTGTGCTCAAGATTATTCTAACATTATTTTAGTGGAATAGGCTATTTCATTTACATTTTATTTCATACCTAAAATGACCATTGACAGCAGTCCAAACTGTCCTTCATTGATCAACATCTTGTTGCCATGCCTAGTGCTCCTATGTGCTATTAAACGGCTAGTTGTATCTTTGAGAAAATCAAACCTCTTTTTGCACTGAAGTGTAAAGGCAAAGCATGCATATATTTTTTTTAGGTGGATAGGCCAAGACATGAATCTTAACATATAATATTGACAGTGGTAGGAATAAAAATAAAGTGTGTGCTTGTGCTCCAAAATTACTTCTTGTTGCTTCATATTGAACTTTTGACTGCTTTTAAAGGTGCTACAAAATGAGTCTGGTCAATCACATCACAGCAATCCTCTGTGAAAGAACTCTTTCTTATATCTAATTGAGAGGTGCTGCTAAGCTTCACACTACGATGATTTTAAAAGGAAAGGCAGATAGCATTTGCACAATTCTCCCATCTTAAAGACTGTTGGTAAAATTAGAAATACAATCGTACTGCAAAAGAGAACAGGCAACCCCTTGAGACATGATAATGCTCGCTAGACATGTGCCAACTTTCAGGCCCCTTTTTATTTGTTGCTTTTTTTAGCGATATAAGTTAATGCCAAGCTGAAATATTGAGGCACCTTACAACAAAACTTATGAGAAACCTCCAAGTCTTTTTAACTGTTCCTAAGAGTACTAGGGTAATGCAGCTAATTTTATTTTGGGGTTTCTCATTGTTTTATTTTATATAGAAAAATGCAAGCATCTAAACATGTTGAGATGTAGATGTATTGATAAGTATTATGCAAGGGCACTGTTTGTACCATTGGAAGCTGACAGGATCATGCCATCAAGTTGCATTTTGGTTTCGCAAGTACAACCCTCGGGAAAAGGGGCCCATGAAAGTGCTGCTAATTCTACAATCCAGACTAGTTAATGTAAAATGTTTCATTTGTGCTGCTTTCTAGGTTTGACTCACTCACAGGAGTTCCAAGCACACAGAAGACTGTTGCTTTCGAGAAAGCCAGTGTCTTGTTCAACATCGCAGCACTGTACACACAAATTGGAGCAAAACAGGTGAGGATGAGTTGGTGTGGAAGTTTATTTTGCAACCTGGCAACTCCAAAAACTGACTTGGGAGAACACAAATTTAAAAGAAAAGTTAGTGATAAAACAGGATTATAAATGGACAATATTATAAGGAAGGGATTAGTTTGAGTTTTCTTTTTCATAGATAACATTAAATATAGCCTTTTATTTGTTAAGTTTTATAAGAAAGAGGTAAGTGGCTGTAATTCAAAGAATTGTTAATATGAAAAGCATAAGATTAAAGGGATACTACAACGAAATTTTGACGCTCATTTTTTGGTCTATATGTGTTCAAAGGAGCAGTATCACATCGAACATACCAATATCTTGTTAAAAAAGTCACGAAAAGAAATTTTAAAACAATTAAATGATTAGCAAAGAGCACCTGGTGGATGTCACTAACGCCTCGCTTGTAATGCCTGTCTAGGAACCTTGACAGCTTGTGACTGAGGTTGTCTCGCCTCCGGCCACGAAGAGAGAAGAGGGGAAGGAGGAACTCCCCTCTTCCCGAGAATGCCTTTTGTGTGTCGCAGAAGTCGCTATTGTCCCCCTACAAGATTATAGAAGATTAACCCGTCACTCAAAATTCGTACAAAAGCAGCCGCTTCGGTGGCTGGAACGACTAGGCCATCCTCTCAACGTCAGCCTCGCCGTAGCTTTGCTCCTCCCGAGACGACCTACGTCACGATCACGATTGCGTTGGATGTCACATGGTCTCTGCTGGGCCTTCTCTGAGCGCTTGCCAGAGTGGGCCGTTTATAACGAAAAATACAGCCACCAGGCTCAAAATACAAACGTGCGATTGTCATTTATGGATATTGTGGATCATATTCAACCTATTTTTGAACACGACGGGAATATTTCAAATTTCGTTGAAGTATCCCTTTAAAGCGTTACTAGCTTCCAAACACAAACTTTCAAATGACAGTGCAGTCCAAAAAATAATTTTTTTAACTGTGTAAGCAGGCCACACATGTCACAAAATGCCCCCCCCCCCCCCCCCCCCTCTTTCTCTTTCCAACGAAAAAAAGCAAACGAAAAACTTTGCTGCAATACTTATGCATTATTAAACATAAATACATGCCATATATCTGCAAGGTTCAGAAAGGACCTATTTCTTAACTTAATTTTATATAGTTTTTTGAGTTTGATATTTTAGTTAATTTTTCATGAAACTCGGAGGGTGCTTTTCGCAGTTTATTTTTTTGCTGAATAATCCGAGTTTGTCGGAGTTTATTTTTGTGAGATTCCCAGTTCTCCAAAGTAGGGAGTTTATTTTTGCTATATTTCCATATTTTCAAGATTGAACATAAGAATATATATAAACCATAACCCTGCCCTAGATTTATAAGAACCCACACGTACAACATGACATTGACACCCTTGCCATTAGTAATACCAGCTGTCCCACAACAAAAATTGAAAAAGGCCCATTAAAATCACCAAACTCTTTGACGTAGTCATTGGAAAGCTTGTTTTCTGTTCATCCTATTCTACCGCCTCTCCCTGTGGCTCCACGGGGTGGTGTGGTGGGACAGAAGCCTCAGCTGTCCCTCCCATGAAATCTAAGAGTTCATAGCTTTCATAGTTATCAAATCGCAACCGTACCTTCCTCTAACAAGTTCAATCTGGAAACCAAAACAGTGGTTTGCGTCGTAGCCCACAATTACAATGCCCCATTATCCTGAACGAACCCTGACTGGATAAACGGTGAACCTTCTTTGGTCAATATTACGAGATTTTGAGGAAATCTGGGGAGGCCTCTCTTGATGACCGCTGTGTCTGTGCTCTGACCACAATTATTTGTAGAAAACTGCCTTTTTTTGTTTCATCTTGGCCATCGTGACCTCCAAATTCAGAGTTTTTCGGATAAATCCGAATTGAAGAAAGTTTTACTGGCGGGTGTTTTTTCAGATTTTATCGGATTTATCCGAAAACATGGTACCGTAGTTGTAAGAGAATGCTGCCGTTCCCTGCCTTGTTTAAACTTCTGTTCTAAAAAATTCAAAAGTGAAAACATCTAAAAAATTTCTAGAGGTCTTTTAAAAGCACCTTGTGCACTTTATACACATTTAAAATAACTTAGATTGTGTACGAAATCATATATAGGGACTTACTTACGAATATGAAGTAAGGATTATCTTTATTAAGAGAAGCTAAAAAGAAGATAGAAAATTGGCCCATCTGGTTTGCATATTAACAAAGGCAGCTTTGTGAGACCGAGTGACATAGTTGAATATAATTAGTTGTTTCCTTCACGATTGTATAGTTGCATTTTTTTAAAGCCAAAGTTGACAATGAAGTCTTGACACCCTTTGTCCACCCTTTTCTAAGGACCGAGGCAAGAGCGCAGGCATCGATTCTGCTGTGGACAGCTTCCTCAGAGCTGCTGGGATGTTCTGCTATATCCGAGAGAACTTCAGCAAGCCTCCCAGCATGGACCTCAGTGCTGAAACCTTGGAAGTGCTCACGCACATCATGCTGGTAAGTGCTCTTTCATTTCTGGAGCTTGCATAGGCTATGTGAACATGGCAGAATGATGGTTTCAGTAATTTTGCTTGTGCAACTAAGAGTATCAATAGTACACAATTTTTTTTTTTTTTATGAGCAGGAGTGTTTGTGAAAAGAAAGGGTTACAAACCAGGGCATTAGGTTGTTCACCAAAGTGATTGATTTTAGCCTAATATGTATGCCACTTTTGCATGAATATTTTTTTGCATTTGTGACATTGGGACAGTGACATCTGTTTGTAAGCTACAGTGTTCATAACTGATTTGGTCAGCCAATAAGCTGTCTTATATTTTGGGCTCAGTGTCCCAATGTTGCCCTGGAACTACACACCAGAAGTCACACTTGACCCCTAGCTGGGCCAGACTGCATCCACCTGCCCATTTTATCAGGTCTTAAATCTGAAAATGTAACAGTTCCTTTTTCGTAACTCAGCTTGGGTGGTTTGGCTTAATGTCTTTTAGCAGAATATGTGTTTGTGTAAGAGCACTAGTTGGTAGTTATAACAGATCTGGGGGCTTGCTAGTGCATCCTTTTGAACTTATAGTGAAATGATGAAGCATCCTTTGTGTGTGTATTTTCAGGCTCAAGCACGAGAGTGCCTGTTTGAGAAGCTTCTGTTGAGCAATGTCGAGAAGCAGGGTGTCTTGGCGTGCATTGAAGTTGGCCAGGAGGCTGCAGAGGTGGGCTGCTGCTTTCTGCTTTTGTTTTATTTTACATCATCATCATAAGCTGTTGCACTGTACAACATGGCACGAAAGCATGCTGTTAGTTTCAGGCAACAATTTTCTAAAATAACATGTAGGCCACAGACTATTGTCGATCCTGAAAAACAAAATCCTGAGACCAAGAAACGCACAAAGAGAAAAGCATACAAAGGTCTTGATCTGGCATGTTTGCCGTCTTTTGTTGCAACAGAGTTTTGTTTCTAAAGGTCACCAATCTTTTTTATTGGTGGTTACTACTAATATGTAGTTGTCAGTTGTTTTATATTAACTTGGAGACTGAGAATTACTCACGCTGACTAGAAACAATGGCTATACAGGGCTGGCCCTAGGGGTGGGCACCTGGGTGGCCATTGTTTTTTCTACATATCTAGCGCAGCTGCACAAGAGACACATTAAACTCAAAACTTGAATTAGTTTAATTGTTTTATGCAAGAAATGCTCATGAAAGAACGCTTTACTATTGCAAAGTCAGTTTATTGCATGCGCGCGATGAACACCGCCGATCAGCATGCAGGGCGAACGTCTTCCGTGAAAGCCCGTTTCTAACACCACTATGTTCTCGTCTTTAGTAAAAAAAAAAACAACCAGGCAGAACGAGCTAGCAAAATAAGTGAGGAAGAGCGATGCTGGGGAAACGGGAAAGCCGGCGATCGCGTTGCCAAATACTTTGGCGTCAGGCCAAATTGGGCGCCTTGTCACTCACAAGGAGCAGGCCGTTGTGCAACTTTCTTGTTTGGTGCATACAAGAGCTGTATAAAGAGAGAGTTTGGCCATTCATTGAGAAGTATAGGAATCCAACGAGGAGGCGCCCTTGGCCGAAAGCGGGCGGGGCGTGTTCCAGGGCGTCTTCACAAATTCTAATGTAGCCAGCCAGAAGCCTTAAATAATACTGTGGCGGTGGTCGCAAGAAACAAAATTAATAAGTGTGTCGAAGTAACTCTCGGTGACTGAAAATATGATGCACATGATGCTTCGATCACGGTCATGAAAAATCATTGTGGAAGATTTGTTAAAATGTAGAAGATACAAAAAACGTGTGAACGAATGGCGTAATCCGTACACCAGGTGTACGGATTACGAGCAAAACCGTGAAGAGTTACTGCATTTTACTCTTACGCACTTATTAAAACTGTTTCTCGCTACCACCACCAGGGGATTATTTTCACCTTCTGGTTGGCTAAGAGAGCTTGTCAAGCCCTCGTTCTGCGTCTGGTGCACGTCCTGGCTCTGCCCGCTCCTCCCATTGACCATACTCTCTCTATATACGGCTCTGGTGCATACATGCGTGCGTCCATGCACGGCGTGCTATCAGCGAGGTGGCATTGCTGCGTGGTGTGGACAGCACTCACAATGGGACGCTTTACAAACGTGTGGCAGTAGTTCCAGCAAATCTTTACTCACCCGTTGGCTTTGTTTCAAACATTGCACAACTTTACCAACCGTGGTCGCAATGTTCTGGGAGAAGGACGGGGTTTGTGGTGACCATATTTCGGTGGAGGCTGTCTTCGACCTTACATCTTTGACCTTACACTCCGCGGTTACGTTCCAGGATATAGGGGTGTTCGCTGACCTCGCAATCCCCGTATGCTTCTGTTATCTTTTTGACTCTTTTTTTTTTGTCTTAACAATCTTTTTCTAGGCAAAACAAAGTTTTATTCTGTTATCTCTATTGTTTTCCTTTTGCACGCATGTGCTCCGACTTTGGGGTCACAGAAATCGGAAAGGAAATGGTAAACAGAGTGGAATGTCTTTCCCTCCTTCGTTTTACTTCGTCACACGTATCCTCCAACTGTAAGGTCCCTGGCCGCATCACTCGGGTAGGATGAATGTTCACAGATCGCGGAGTCCACGTTGGGGTATTTGTAGGGGTGGGCGATCACTCATGTTTTTTTGGAAATGGATATTCGCCCAAAAAGTGGGGTGGGCAGTGACTCAGGGGATGGGTGATGAGGGGGGGGGGGGGGGGGGGGGGGGAAGGGGGGGCCAAAGGGCAAGAGAGAGTGTGCGCCTCAGCTGGAGTTTGCCTAGGGCGCTTGATGCTGTAGGACCGGCCCTACGGCTGTATATCCTATCTGTTTTCGCTAATTGTCTCTTTCCAATTTTTTTTCTTTTCTTTTTTCTTTCTTCAGGTTGCCGAAGTTTATGCGCAGGTTCACAAGCTAATATCGATGCCACCTGTGAAGGACTATGTGCCCTACTCATGGATCAGCCTAATCCTCGTTAAGGCGGAACACTATCGTGCTCTGGCACATTATTACATTGCAGTCGGCTTGCTAGAACATGTCGGTGAGTTGGACGACTTGTTTTCTTTCCTTTCTGTAACCTGAAAGCTTAGATATGTTTGTACCTCCCCTTTTGAGTGGGAGAATGTTGTAGCTGTAATGCAGGTCTCGCTCAATTTCTGCAGTTCATTAAAGCATGAAATGCATTCTTAATGTAGTCGCTTCAGCAGTCGGCACCAAACGAGTGTCCTAAAAAAGCATATAGACGAACACGCGTCCCTGACGTCACGCAGCTGCGGTGGCGCTGTCGACGGCACTGCGCATGCGCAGACGCTTCACTTCACGCAAATCCGGTTTCTGCGTACGCGCAGTGCCCACACCTGGTGTGGGCAAACGCGGGTTTGTTTGTAAACAGCGTGCCGGTCTATAGAAAACGGCAGCTTCCGTGGAGTTGGTCAGCTGCCATCTTGATTTTGTCTCGGTCCAGTTACATCACATTGTCTTGGCATGGCATTTTTTAAAAAAAGAATGGAGAACAACCAGGGATGGGCAAAATACATGCAAATATGTATCGAAATACAAATACGAAATACTTCATCAAAAATGTATTTAATTACAAATCTAATTACATTTCCAAAAAAGCATTTAAGTACAAGATACAAATACAACCAAATGTATTTGGTCTCCTCCAAATGCTTTTCCAAATACATTCCTCAAAATTTGCGTCAGCGACTTCAGGGCACCTGCAACGGGTTTCTGGGTGTCTCATTTTAATTTTGCATCGCACACTCGGGAGTTAGCGTGCGAGGCTCTAGTAACGTAATAGAAATGTAATTATAAAAAAAATGTAATCAGCTGGGACGTAATAGGTGAAAAAAGTACAGAGCTTCAAGCAGCTTTTTTTGTCGATTACATTTTGGTATAGACAAACAAAAAACCGAAACGACCAAGACGCGCAGCACTAGCTAGAGAATTTTTTTATTGTTGCAGCTCGCACCAGTTACGAAAATCTGGACGACCCGCGCATTTAGAATGTTCCAGGCAAAAACATGAATGGAAATCACGCTGGAAAGCATCACAAGTTGTCACAGGCACTTATTTAGCCAGTCTGCCTGTGATTGTTGATTTCGTCACTATTCTTGCCCTGGACTAGCACCGTAATCACAGTCACTATACGCTTGTGCTTGATTGAGAGACGCTGCATTCGGTGCAGAACATAGTTTTCTTCCTGCTCTGGACAGTGACAATAAATTTGAGGGATGTATTTTCGCCCACAAAATTGTATTTAATTACAATTGTATTTGAAATACCCACGTTGTAGTATTTAAATACACACGTCAAATACATTACCCAATTTGTAATTAAATGCAAATGCAAAATACACAAAGTATTTGAAATACGTATTTCAAATACTTGTATTTGAAATATTGCCCATCCCTGAGAACAACAATAGTTGAGGGGGTGGTAGAGGATGACAAGGCTAGGCTTCTACGTCGCGTGTCAGCACACCTCTCGCTCCAGCTGCGCCTCCCGTAGCCTCAGAAACACTTTTACCCTCTGTGACTTTGACGTCTTCAATGAAAGCATTTCATAATTTCGGCCAAACTCGATGTCGAGGGCCGTGAATTTTTCTCAACATGAGATTAGTGAAAGTAGACTCGTTCAAGTTGTTTGCGACCTCTTACTAGGAAATAAGTTCTAAAAGCTTGCTGCACCAAAGAGCTAATGAACAAGCCCCTGTTCCGTTGGCGGTCCCAGGTGAACTGGACGAAGTTGTACGGAGGTCGATGGAGTTCCTCCACGTCCAAGAGCAGAGTGGATCCACCTGCATCGACATCAGGGTCCCCCAGACACTGGAGGAGCGCAGACTGCTGGGTGAGCCCCCGTCTCCCCCCTTTTGCTCGGGCACAAAGTGTTGCAGAGTAATTGTGTCCGGTGTCACTGGTCATGAATTAAGGACTCTCCGGGCTTTCCTCTATCACTAACTTGGCTGATCGCTGCGGCCCTTTTGAGCCAATCAGAGTGATGGAGGTGAAGCATGAAGCCCTTATGAAAGGTACAGCGACGAGCGCGTTACTCGAGCAGTTGGAGATGAGAGGAAGGAGGGACTCCCCTCTTACTACCCGGACCCTCTTTTGTGTGTCCCAAACATCACGTTTCTTCCTAGAAGATTAGCTCGTTACTAAATATTTGTACAAAAGCGCCTTTCCTCTCTCTCGCCCGTAGCTTGGACGGCACTACGCACAACTAGTGAGATAGAGTATTTTAGTCATGTGTCTTCCTCCGACGTGCCGATTGGCTCGGCTGGCTTGACGGTCCGGGTGCCGTGCAGGGAAGGCGCACCTGCGGGAAGCCCTGCTCCTGCACGAGGAGGCCCTGCGGCTGCACCGTATGTGCCGGCAGTTGCGCCAGGTGGACAACCTGCTTGGGCGGCTCAGGGCGGACCACGACGTGGCACTTCAGCGCTATTCCGACCTCGAGGAGGAGGACGATTTCCAGGAGGTGCTGGACCCCCCTCAGATCCAGGGTCAGTCTGCTTTCTATTACGGCGGGCACTTCTTGTGACGGAGATCCGACGACTTCGCCAGCCTTTGCTCGAACTTCGCATTGCAATCGGTGATTCTGCCCCAAAAGAGGCTGTACGACCGTTAGTGTTTTTCTCGATTGTCTGTAGTGGCTGTTTAGGTGTCTGTGAGACCTGCTAGAGTGTTGAGGGCCCAATCATACTTTCGAACGGTAAATAAGTTTTCGTAAGAATCGACGCACATCTTGTTTGCCCTGGTCGTACAATAAAGCTTATGTACCCCATTATGATGGCATACGAGGGTAGATTGAAAAGTTTCCAGAATGAAAATGAAAACAATGTATATCTTATTTAAGTTATACTTCATTTTTTTACACAATTCCATCGAAGCTCGACACACTTAGTCCCACGTTTCCCCAGCTTTTCGATCCCCTCTCGGAAGTGTCGTTCTTCAAGATACCTAAAATCACACACACCCTCCCTAAAATCACAGCCTCTATCACCATTCGGCAGAAATATCTTTCCAGCCAGAAAGGTCTTGAGCTTTGGGAATTGCTGGAAGTCCGAGGAGTCAAATCGGGTGAATACGGTGGTGAATACGGTGGATGCAGAAGGAGTTTGAACTTCAATTCTGTCAGTTTTTGCTGAGCGTCTGCACTTGAATGGGCGGGTGCATTGTCATTGTGAAACAGCACCTGTTTCTTGGCCATTCCCAAGCGTTTTTCTTGAATTACTTGTTTCAGCTTGTCCAGAATTGTTATGTACTATTTGCCAGTAACAGTTTCTCCCTTTTCAAGATAATCAATAAGCAAAATTCCTTTGGCATCCCAAAAAACTGATGCCATCCCCCTGCCAGCCGACTGAATGGTCTTTGCCTTCTTCTTTTGTTTCTGGCGTGTAATGGTGGACCCAGTTCTCATCCATAGTCACAAATTGTCGCTTGAAATCCGTTGGATCTGCCTGAAACACTTGCAAACTGTCGGCTGACACTTGGGCTCGAATGCGTTTTTGCTCCTGACTGAGCAAGTGTGGCACCCATCTTGAAGAGAGTTTGTTTAGTCCCAATTCTTGAAGAGAGTTTCTTTAGTCCCAATTCATTCTGTAAAATATAAACAACTCGCTCAGAAGAGATGCCCACGACTTCCTCAATTTCACACACTTTTATGTGGCAGTCTTCCAAAACCAAGTCATGGATTTTATCTACAATTTCTGATGTGGTGGTAGCTGTTTTTGGACGTCCTGAACGTGGTTCATCACTTGTGTCCGTAAAACCACGCTTGAACTCCCAAACCCAAAAACTCGCGGTGGAAAACAAAGGTGATGATTCCCCAAGAACAGCATTCAACCTGGATTTAATTTTAGTCTCAATTTTTTCCTCCAAATAAAAAAAAATTTATGACCGCTCGAATTTCGTTTTTATCCATCATTGAAAATGTTCATGGTTGCTGGACTAGGGAATGCTTCTCAAAGCCAAAATTTTTTTAGATATCAATCTGACACTTTATTCGAAAGGTGGCCAACGTAGCGACATAAAAATAATTTGGAAAAAAAAAAAGTTCCCTAACGGCGATTTCATAAACTTTTCAATCTAACTTCGTAGTCTATTGGTGAAGCTGTTTGGGCATTTGGTTAATTGCTTTATGTTCTATCGTTGCTGAAAATCTGGGGACCTTCATCAGAGCCGGTCTAACGAGTTTCATTCATCGTAGCATTGATGAAGCTGTGAATTGAGCTTGTGAAGTTGCAAGAAAGTATGTTGGTAAAGAAGAACAATGTTGTTTTTATGAAATTAGCAGTGACTGGTATAGACTAATTTATATTTTATTTTAAGTGGGTACTTTTATGTTACTACTACCTCAATGCACTGTTGCAAGATTGTTTTTTTTTTTTTTTTTTTTTTTTGCAGACAAGCAAACATTTAATTGAATGCTTGTCTTGTCATAGATGTCTCCTTTGTTTGCGAGGTTTTTTACTTTTGATCTGTTCAGCCGAGTCAAGTATGGTACTGGTATTGTTGTGACCGTTGTATGACATTTGTTTTCCAGCTTCAACGAAGTACCAGCTCACGCTCACTTCTCCAGACTTCACACAGTACAAAGTCAAGGACTTGTTTCATGGATTGGTGAGTGACACTTCCCAGTTGCAGAGCATCTGAATGCGGCTGAACTAGCCACCTTAATCTACTTCAATATCTAAATGTTTGCCACTTGTAATATTCCTTTTCAAAATATTTTATGCACTGTAGTTGCATTCATACTGCATAGTTACAGTTAACTATTGATTTCATCTTAGTGAAGCAAACACTGCTTTATTATGCCGGAGAGTGGCAAAAATAAGCATTCACTGCCAGAATACCCAAAGGGCTCTGCTACAAATGAGATGCGAACAACTTTTTTTGAAGAAGTTGCATACAGAGTGGCGTCACTGAAGTCAGCGGCACCCGGGCCTGCCGCAAGCAGCCCCCCCCCCCCCCCCCCCCCCCCCTCCCTCTCTCTCTTTCAGTGACGCCACTGGCCATACACCATTGGTTGGATAGCATTCTTTTTTTGCTAGATTTGTCCCGAGTGCAATAATCGCAAATAGAGCAAGCAATCCGAAAAGCGCAACAATGCAAGGCTTCTGAGGTGGAGGTTGGGGGTAGTTACATTTATACTTAACTCATAAACAAGGTCTCACTGAATATCTTTAGGAAGTGATAAGGAACCAGTGCAGTAGAGTACAGTCTAAGCTCGTTATAACAGACCTTGATTTTGACCAAGATTTCGGTCTGTTGTAGAAGCAGTATATTGTATGCAGATATGAAGTTGAGTCAATGGTATGTAGAGGGAAACCAACCGAACTTCCAAATCAGTATTTATATTCAAATGTCTGTTGTAACCAGGTCTGTTGTAATGAGCTTAGACAGTATATGTACTTTTTATTTTATATGTGTGTAGCTGATGGATTTCAAAAGAATTCGGTTTATTGTCTGAATGGTGGAGGCATAGGTCAAGTGGATGAAACCCATTTTTAAATAATCTGCCAACGTGGCTCTCGTAAGACATGAAATCGAAATTTGTCGGATGGATGCGACTTGTTGGTGTGTTTGCAGTGTGAAAGTATTCAAGATGCTACTTCAATAAAGAAATTAATAATAAAAGACCTATTTTAAGTTGAGCTTATTCTCCATCAAAGTGAAAAAGGTTTCTTTGAGCCACATATGGATTTCATTTGGCAATGCGGAAAACACGCAGATTCCGAAAAAGATTTCTGCATTAACTTTTTGGTCTTTCGACAATGTGCAATCGCTCAAAATCTTTTTATCATCTTTAGTTTTAAGGCAGGCTCTACCTTCAATATTTTCACAAAATAAAGTAGCTGCACCTTAAAGAAAAGTTATATTGACCTACCTTGCAAAACTGAATTTTCACAACTTATTTGAAGGCAGTTCACATACAAGCAACTTTGCTTTTGTGGGCCAGTGTGCTTGTATATTATGTGTTTTTGAATTATATAAATGCATTATTATTATTATTATTTCAGCTCGCAGTATGTTAAAAGGGTCGAATGTCTGGTTTACAATTTCAGATGCAGCGTTCATTAGACCTTTGAATCCTCTAAACTTGTTTAGTTTCCAAGTAAAACATGTCGAGGATATGCCATACAGTTCCCAGTACTTTTAACGAGCATCATATTCGTTACTAAAACAAGTTCCGAACGACCCATTTTATACTTTGTCCGGAGCTGAAATAAATAACTTTTTTTGGAGAACGCTGAATCGGTAACCAACAGTCTAAAAAACGGAGCGAAATCAATCTTGTACCTATTATAGTTGCCTTATCCATGATCGTACCATTCCTTTTTTCAGTTTGATTCCCAGTTTTATTGAGTAGGCAAACCGTATGCCAATTAATGGGGCCATGGGTTCTTCTTACCCTGCAGGGACCCATCAGCATCTTTTCAGCACGGCATCACTGGTCAGCTTCCAGAGCAGTCCACCTCACCAAGAAGGGCAAGGAAAGCTTTGGCTTCAGTGTACGAGGCGACTCTCCAGTCATAGTTGCAGGAGTGGAGTCTTGCAGCTTGGCAGAGGTTAGTCAACACTTACTTCAGCTCTGCCAACTTCTGACTGCTAGAAGTTGTCTAAGCTCGTGCCAGACAGTTATTGGATGTAGTTGGCTTCCCTTTGCAACAGTCGCAAATAGATGCATGCAGTTTTGGAAAGCTTTTCAGGCTAACACTAACCTTTATTGTGAGAGACCTATGGTTTGCCGTTTGCGGAGGCCCTCGATCTGTCATTTCCGCTGTCATTTCCATCCGCATTCACTCAGGTTAAATTATGTAGTGTGGAGTCCTGTCACATTCAAATTAATGCATCTTTTTTTTTTTTTTCTTCATTGGAATGTATAGGCACCCTCCGGGACTCATGAACATGATCGAATTAAATGAAAGTCGAATTAACTGAGGGCCAATTGTCGCAAGTTCACTGACTGGTGCCTAACAATTGTTTTGTTACATGGCAGCCTGTTGTGGTGCTGGAATGTTATTACATTGGAGCAAGGCAGTGTTACTATTGAGGGTGCTGCAGGGACCAACCCTTTGACAGTCTAGCTTTTTTTCCCAAAAGATTTTTCCCAGTAGTCGGGTTTTGTTTCAAAGAAATATTGTAAGAAAAAGGTCACTGCACAGTTTTTTTTTTTTTTTTTTATTCAGTGGGGGAACACACAGTGCTTGCAAGTTGCTTAAGATTAGAAGCGTCTAAAAGTATTGATGGCGAAAAGTAGTCTTCTTCCATTCGGTTTCATTTTGGCACGTCCGCTTCTGCGACATTCCAGAGGCTTCAGATTCCTAACCGGAGGTACTTTACAGAGCTTCCCCGTTGGATGATGAGCTCCCATTTTCCAAATTTAATCCCTAAAAGTATTAGAAGTCTGAATCAGAAGAGCCATTGCTACCATTGGCACTACGGCCAGAGCGGTCGGTATGCGAAATGAGCGTCACATGCGCGTAGCGTCTAATTTGAAAACTATAAATAGCCCAACAAAGTGAAACAGCGTGCATAAATAACGTTTATAGTTTGCCGAATGCATGACAAATAGCAACACCTCCCATGGTGCACGCAGTTTTGCATCTAGGGGGGCACTTTCAAATGTGTAAACACTGCCGTACATGTACGGTGACGACTCTCAAAAGGGTTAAAGGGGCCGTGCAACACTCTTAAGACTTCAGTCAAATAATTGTGTGAGTTGTTCTCTGTCACGTCAGAAGTAAAGAACCAAAAACCAATTTTCCCTGCATGCATTACAGTTGAATCTAGTCGATTCAAACTTGAGGGGGTCCGAAATTCTGTTTGAATAAAGCGAAGTCTGAATTACCGGGAGTTTCCTCCCATAGAGGCGCATAGGATGGGACCTGCATGTTAGCTTGAATTATCCGCAAGTTTGAATTAAGAGAATTTGAATTAATGAGAGTCGACTGTAGTTATTTTTGAAAAAAATTGCCAAAAATCGAAGCTTTTGAGCGCCTCTCAACCGCTTTTAAGCCTTACACCATTTTCCGAGTCACGTGCGTAACGACGTAGCCGGGTGGCACTGGGGACATAGTGTTTCCGGTTGGGTTTGCTCTCCAGAGCCTCCAGCACGTGGTGCCTCTTCAACTACCAACCACGCTTTGCCAAAACGCTGCGCAGTTGGCAGAGCGGCAGATATCGCTGGCCATTCGCAGTGTTACGGGGGGTCGCATGACAGGAGGAGAAACACTGTGGGGAAGCTTGTGTGCATAGGATGGTGTTTTCACGTTTCGAGCATATGATACACGGCAAAAATACACAGTCGATTTTGGTTTCCTGTGTTGGGTCCTTCCCTTTCTGCCAATTTCCTGCTTCAGTGGTATGTTCAGCCTTGGAGGGGTTTAGCCTGTGTGTCTGGGTTCCGTGAGCACTTTTTGTAAGGTCGAGTCTCGTCTTCCTTCTGTGTTGGAATGTGTGTGCATTCGCATTCCCTGGTGAATAACTCGAATGTGTTTGAGACAATGAGCCTTAAAAAAATGCTAAGGCCCGCTACAGACCGGGCAATTTTCCCAGCAATTTCGGGGTTGCAGGCGAGTTGTTCCCTACGATTCTCTAGATCCTCGTGCTGCAGCACAAATTGCTGGAATCGAGTACGGCTCGAAACAGCCGAGCAACTCCAACAACTCTGAGACTTTTGAAAGAAGTGGCTGGAGCCAACCTTGAACGGAATATTTTCGTGTGGGGGTGGCCTTCTGTGGTGGTAATGATGGTAACTGGAGAGGTTTAACTTAGTTATGGTTTGAAAAAGATTGTTTAAACAACAGAATTGTTTCAGGGAGATGAAATATATGCTCAACATGTTTAAAAGATATACAAACATGTTAAGGGTTTTCACAGGTCCTTGAAAACCTTAAAAACCCTTGAACTTGAAAACTGCATTTTCCAGACCTTGAAAGCCCTGGGATTTCTAGCGGTGCTTGAAAACCCTTGAATTTCCCAATAATAGCCAGTTTGTTTTGTTTTTCTTTGAAATAATGAATTTTTTCACAATATTAAAATATAATTATTCTTTTTACGTGTATGTTAACATAAATTTCAATGAAGCTTTTTATATGGCACATTTAGACACATTTAGTGGATGCCTGTTAAGCGCCTGGCCACAATGGTAGCAGTCCCCATAGTTCCAGATCTGGTCTCGCCCATCCGCCATCTTGAGAGCTTGCCCCTCGTTCGCCTTGTTCTCTCGCATAATGTTTGCCAGCTACTCCTGGTTTGTTTGTTCTGCGTCTGTTTTACGCTACACATAGTGAACGTATTTTAAATTGTGCACGAGCGGTCGTGGCTGGGTCACGACGACTGCAGTCGCTGAGAAAGCACAGGCTACAAACGACATCACCTACATTTTTGCCGTTTTCCTTAGGCTGTTCGACTTGATATTGTCAAGAAGAACAGCCTAAGGAAAACGGCGAAAACAATGATGCAAGAACTTGTAAACATCAACGAGGAAACCAAAGAAACGTTGCAGTAGCTCTACTGAACCCTTTACTAGCTCCTCTTTGGCAAATGCGTATTGTCCTAGGTATCATGCAGTAAAGAATTTTCGCAGTGCATTTCAAAAAGTTTATATTATAAATTTACTACAGTATTTTAAGTGGTCCTTAAAAATATCTGCAGGCCCTTAAGCGTCCTTGAAAACCCTTGAACTTTTTCCTTTGAAGCCTGTATGAACCCTCTGTTATTAACATAAAACTTCACATCTAATTAGTGCAATGTTTAAAATTTTTATGATTATAATAACAAAACACAGCAATTCGAGCTTCAGGAGTTGCGTGTTGCTCATTTTGCAGAGTCAAAACGTTGGAAAAAATTCCCCCTCCCCCTGGTGGGCCTGAACAAATACAAATCAAGATTGTTTATTAGTTTTTAGTATGTCTCTTTTTTTTTTTTTAATTAAATAAAGTAAATTATAGATACGACAATTAGGGGATTGAGGTGGGTATTAGAAGCCGCTGAAACCCATTGTGTGTGTCCACTTGATACGAGCAACATTGGGCCTTGCAGCGGCGGAAAACTCTTATTGTCGACACACGTCAAAAAGAAACCTCGAATCACTGCCGCTAACAGTGCTGTTAGCGGCAGTGATTCGCGCGCAGAATCACATCGTCGGCGAAGAGAGCAGTCCCACAAGAAGTGCAGGTAGCCCGCACATTCTGATCCAACCCCCTAACCACAGTAGCAGGGCTTGGCAGAGCAGAGGGAATGGTTTTGTGCCCCTTGGGCAGATGGCGCTACTAACACTTAGTATAATAAAATTATATTGAGGGTATGAGGCTTTTGACACATTTATTCATGTTGGAAGAAGATCTATAAAATGTAACCTTCGATTAAGCAGAGAAAGACTCATTTTACCAACTGATTACAAGGTACCCGGGCTGACGTCACGCCGTAGTTCCCGTGACTGCCACTCGCACTCAAATTGTGAAATATCCCCGTCTTTTGCTTTGCTATTATGCAGCGGGATTGCAATATTTGCAAAAATTGGAGTCGGGTTCTGTACCTGTTTTACCAAGATACACAATGTAAAAATTACAAGCTGCATGTTCTTTCCTAGTTAAAATTGTCACATCGCCCCTTTAAAGTGTTTTATCAAGGGGGAAGTGTAATCTGTCATATTTTTGTAGTCCTAATGGAAGCTTTGAGTCTAGTGGCCAGTTTTCGCGAAAAGCGTTCGAAGCACACCGCCATTGGCTTTCGGTTGCACGTCAAAAGGTCTCCAGGTGGTTTAAATTATTCCTCAACCCTCCGCTGGGACGTGCCAGATGCTCTTCGTTGGTTTGGCACATAAACCCCCAAATTTACATTTTGCAGCCAATTGAAATACTTCTCCAGCATCCCTGTGGGGTCTCCATTTTGTGTTGCGGAGAACCCTGCAACTCTATCATATAGATCCATTTTTGTGAAGAGTTTTGAAGCGTGACTTAGTGTTCGATGTCTCTTCCAGTTGGCAGGTGTCAAGGAAGGCGATTTCATCGTTGCCATCGGCGACCTCGACACAAAGTGGTCGACGCACGAAGAAGTGGTTCAGCTCATCCGCAAGGCGGGCGACGAACTGACGCTGCGCGTCATCACCCCTATGGACCGAAGCTACCTGCGTCAAAGTCCAGCGTCATCCACCACGTCTTCATCGGGAGTAAGCTCGAGCGGATCGAGCCGGGTGCAGAGCCCTAACGGGTCCATTGCGAGCAACAAGAGCAAGGACAGCCACAAGAGGCTCACGTGGAACTTCTTCAGGCGAGGCACCTCCAAGGAGAGGAGGGAAGCTGGCTACGACGCCAACATATTGCTGCGCTGATGCCTCTGGGCTTGAAGGACGCTCGTACAGCTGTTGGACCGATCGTGAAGAATGTGGGGGTCAAAGGAGCAGGAGTCTGTTAAGTCGACGCAGATGCAATGTGACAATGCGAGAGGTTCCCTACAAGCGAGCGTGCGTGTGTGTATAGTGACACCAGAGCGAAACAAACTTGTGTGGAACCGACTCGTGCGAGACTGGCAAAGGAGGTGGAGGCTGACGTTCACATCGATGCTGGCGTGTGGGATGAAAATGCGATTGCAAAGTGAGGCTATGTATCGGCGCTCAACTTCCTTAAGTTCCTTAAGAAAGCTAGAGTGAATGCACTGTAAAGCGTTGCTCAAAGCATAGGCACGTGTCAATGTGAGCCCCCTAGAAACCACAGATGCCAGTGCATACTACGTTGGCAAAGTGCCGTCCAAAAGTCACCCGGGTTCAGTAGAATCTCGTATCACTTAGCGGTGCACTTGGGTATAACTTGCAGGCAAAGTCTAAGAAAGCCTTCTGTCAATGGCAGCGTGTAGGTGCTCCAGTCCGTTGGTGTATTTTTACTTCTGTGACCGGCCCGAAGACATCTCGCCAGTGCAAGTGTATGGATTTGGTGGTTTTCCTTCGTGCTCTGCTCACTGCGTCTTGTGACCGGACGTAGCTAGCGTGTGGAGTGCGATTCTTATGCTATACTGGAAAGTGTGAAGCTAAGCTTCAGTACATGCTGTTTGTTATGTTTGTTTACTTGTTACACGATGACTGCTGCATTCCCTGTTGGTGTGTGTGCTATTTCAGAGGCTCCTGGGATAGCGTCTACCCGCAGCTATGCTGTGGCGCAGTGATGTAAAGAGTCTTGCCGCTTTTGCAGTGCTTAGAAATTCTAATTGGAGATTCTTTCGGAGTTCATATAAAAAACAATGCTAAAGGTAAAAGTACAAGATGCTGCACCAGAGCAGAAGGCCAAATGGGTTAATATTTTACAGCGGAGCTGTTAAGGGCTAGTTTCCCCAGTATCGTGTCCGCGGACCAGCAGCGTGTCGACACTAAACTCCAGACAGCTACCGGCGTCTATGAGCGACGGCGGCAACCAGACAACCAGCTGGTTGCCGCAGTGAGCGACTGCGGCCTTTCCAGCCTTTCCACTCTGGTTTTCACCAAAGTGGAAATGCTGAATTTCTCTAGGCGTCGTTCTAAAAATCATCCTCGGGGACGACCCCTAGAGGACGACGTCCTCTAGGCGTCGTCCTAGAAGTCATCCTTGAGGTCGTTCTTGAGGTCATCTTAGTAGTCGTCTTCGAGGTCGTCCTAGAAGTGATCTTTGAGGTTGTCCTCGAGATCGTCCTCGAGGTCATCCAGAAGTCGTCCTAAATGTCGTCCTAGACATCGTCGTCTAGGCGTCGTTCTTGAGGTCGTCCTCTAGGCATCATCCTAGACGTCGTAAAGATAACAGCTTCGCTGGTCTTCTTCACCAGAGTGGAAAAACTGAAAGTTTTTTTACATTGAACTTGGCTGGCTTTATAACTTGGATGCGACATTAGTTTGTGTATTCGGGTATTTTTCATGCAGCTAGTATTTCAGTCTGTATCTAGGAGATACATATCTAACATATATTTAAAACTTGCTGAAGACAAAATGGAGGAAATGCATTTGTGAAGCTCATTCAAATTTCACTTGCGCTTGTCTTTGTTATTTCAAGTAACCTCCTTGTGTATTCAATCGGTACACCTTTGAGTACTTACAAAAACACGATTGAACTGGGTCTACAGAGAACTCCAGCTTTAAAGTAAAGCATTTTTTTTTTTGCGTGTGTGTGTGTGCAATATTTATAAAAATGCAACTGCAGCTATACTTCTGCGAGATACTAAATCGACTATCAGCATTCACATATTTTTGGCCAAGCACAGAAATAGTTTTATTGTGTACATATGTACATACACAGAACAGCCGACTGCATACTCTTTTGTGGTAAAGAAAGTGTTGTGGCACATACTCTTGTAATGCCACTTGAGAAAGCTGCATCATTTTATTTAATGACGATGTCTGCAAGCAGAATACATTAAACAAGCAAAAACGTGTTTCTGGACTCTGTGCTTATTCAAATTCCCTCATAATAATGAAGCCAGCTCAAATGCTGAGGCACACCTGTACCCCAACTTGATGAGACTGCTATACTACTATTTCACCTTACGTCAGGCCGCAGCAGACTTGCTATACTGCGTTTTACCTTGTCATATGGCAGCGGCAGATGGTGCAACTTGTCCCAGCCAGTTCAGCTCTGTGAACATAGCCTATAACTACACTTCCTGTGCTTCCTCTCGAAGGTCACTATAGTAAGTTACAGCTCAAGAAGGTAGGGCGAGGGAAAGAAGGGCTGCGGAGGAAGCAGACAGAATGCTGGAGAGGAGAGTGGGAAACCTCCTCTCTCCAGCATTTCGTCTGCTTCCTCCTCCCCGGCCTTCCTTTCCCTCGCCCTACCTTCTTGAGCTGCAACGGACTATAGAAACTCTCATGGCCCTAGATCGGCTCCGAGGGCTCGTAGCATCCACTGCGGCCAGACTTGAGGGGAGACATAGGTCTTTGGTATCAAAAAATCCCTGAAAAAGATTTTTGGGGGGGAAACGGCAATTTCAAAATCCACAGCTATTTTTCTGCAGATCTGCCAAATTCTCATTTTGTGTATCGATATTTGAGTCATAATATGAATGCATATCTATGTAGGCCGAAATTGCATTGAAGTTGATGCTAAAATGGCGCTTTTCTTAAAACTCGAACTTTTAATTCTGCAAATTTTTAAAAGGGATATCTCAGCATCTAGGGCAAATTGAAATGTAACATGTAGCTAGATGTGCAAAGTATTTCAACTGAACTGTTGTTTTATTGCTTGGTAGCCATAAATTCAGCACGAAACTTGCACGTGTTGTAAAGTAACTAATAAATTGGTTTAATCTAAAAAGTACTTCTAACATTGTACGCTTCATACTTCGAAGTATCTAGCCACATGTTAAAAAATGATACAAGATTTTCCCTTGTTGTTTCAACAAATACAGCAATTTATAATTATCCCTGAGGACTAATCTACTTCATTAAAACATGACCAGATATTTAAAATCTGCACCAACATTGGAACAAGCTTGAGCAGTTTCATTGGGTTTGGGCAAAAAATAAAGAAAGGTCCTAACCACTGTTCCCACCTCAAAGCCCGACAGTACAAAAAGGTTTTCTGCAAAGTAGGAGCATCCTCGTCCCCCTTCCTATTTCCCCCTCTCCTACTGCTGTCTTGGACGACTAGGACTCCTTTTGTTGGGGTTGGATAAGCCAAGAAAAGATGCCATTCCACTACCTACAGAAGCATGTAATGGCTACATTGGGCTGCCAGTGGACAAATTTAACTGATTGCATAGGTTTATTTAAATCCCAAGCTTCTTTTTTTTCTCCTCAAATTAAGGTGGGAATGTAGAAATTGGGTTTTACTTAATTTGAGATCTAAGATTAAAACATGCCTAAAAGGCAGCCCATGAAAGCTTATCTGTGGGATACATTTAACAACTGTCCACTTTGCTGCGGCTTTCTATTGCTTTCCGCCTTTCATCTTTGCCGACAGTGGTCAGCTTCGGCGCTGGAAGTTAGATACTGGCTCTGGATAGGTAGAGAATGCCACTGATAGCCCAGTTGGTCCCTTTTAGAGTCGTGGCACAGCGATTGTGCTAAAGAGTGGAACATGCATATTTAGTTCCCTGGACAACCGATATACAGGAACTTTATTGATACAAACGTGCCATGCAATACATTTACCTTCAAGGGCCACTGACAACCCCAAAATCGAGAGATTTTCTCTTAACGCTTCAGGAAGGCCCAATATAAAAAAATTATATAGTGAAAACTTTTCTATAGTCCGTTGCAACTCAAGAAGGTAGGGCGAGGGCAAGACTGTCTGGGGAGGAAGAAGCAGACGGAATGCTAAAGAGAGGAGGTTTCCCCTCTCTTCTCCAGCATTCGTCTGCTTCCTCCTTCCCGGCCCGTCTTGCCATCGCCCTACCTTCTTGGAGTTGCAACAGACTATAGCGTACAAAACAGCCCACCATAAACCCGTCTCTCTCACCCCCAAGCTAGGCTTTTTGCTTTTTTTTGCAATGATGTAGATGGCAAAGGCACTTCAAGGTGTTGCAAGTTGCACATCTTTAAAAATTATTGATGACATTAATTGACACTATTGCAAACAAATTAAGCCACTGATTTCAGAATACAAAAACTCTGAGCTTGGGTGTGCTAGCGACCAGGGGCGGATGCAGGAATTTCCTGAGGGGGGGGGGTCAGGTGTTGGTCAGCGTACCATATGTTTAGGAACCCCCTCCCCCCTCCCTCGTTTCACGCCCTAAATTTTACACATGCAGAAACCAAGAGGGAGGTCAGGACATCCGGACCCCCCTCTAAATCCGCCCCTGCTAGTGACGAGCCATCGGCCGTGTCCAGGTTTTTTCCTGCTCTCAATGTGGTGGCACCCAACGGCTGTACCAAGGTATTAAAGGGATACTACAACGAAATTTCGGCGCTCATTGTTTGGTCTATATGTGTTCAAAGGAGCAATATCACATCGAACATACCAATATCTTGTTAAAAAAGTCACGAAAAGGAATTTTAAAACAAATGAAACGATTAGCAAAGAGCACCTGGTGGATGTCGCTAACGCATATTCAGCCGATTTTTGAAGACGACGGGAATATTTCAAATTTCGCTGAAGTATCCCTTTAAGGACAACGAGGAGGTTGGCGACAGCTTGGACGAGCTGTTTTTTTTTTTGCTGCCAAATAAACTCTCGGACTTTGAGGGTGAAATTGTCAAGCGATCACCTAAGCAACTTTGCCCCTCGTGTCACTCATCAAAGTCTGCAACGCTTTGTTTTTCTCTATACCCCTTTAAGAAGCCTTTTTGGCTAAGTAGAATAGAACACTGCTCAAAAATGAAAATCCAAGTGAGAAGTGACATGAGAAAGAACACACGGTTAGTGCACAGCAAAATGGGCACATGGTTTGTCAGCTCACAGGCGCACAAGCCCGCGATTGATGAGACGGACGAACAGCAAGTTGAACAGCACTTGCGGTTTCAGTCGTCCAAAAAGGCGAGGCATGCACCATTTTGCCATCTAGATCATTGACTCAAGTAGAAGTATGAAATCATTTTTTTTTTTTTTTTTTATTTCTCTGCAAGTTTGTCAACCCGAAGCTTACAATCTTTAGGACGACGCTTCAGCATCATTTCTATTAGTTTGCAACCATAAACAAAACATACTGATGTTGGGATTGTAAGTGGCCCTTCACACAGTGGATCTTAAGTCATCACTAGGGGCTAACAGGAAAGGCATTTAGCTCCGTTGCTTTTGGATTAACCTATAATTACTGCTCTTGAAACTTGCCGGAGTATCCACATAAAAGAGGTGTAAATATGCATTGTATACCAACGCCTACTGGCAACAAGGTAAGGGATTTGGCTTTATTGCTACCTCACACAAACAATTGTCTAACAAAGATTATGATGACCGCTTGTTATTGCACAAGTACGATCAACAAACCACTGGAAAAGATCACTACATAAGGTGGCACTTCCACCACCATGACAAGCTTGTCAAAAAACTAGGTTTGGGAGTGACTAGCCTGTGCATGCACTGTGGTGGAATTCAAAAGTTATATTATAGCTTAAAGAATTTAGGTTCTTCCTCTCAGATTCTGCGATCTGGGGTGCATGTCTGCAAACCTGGAGAAAAATGCAAAGGTTTGTAAGCATTTGGCAACATCTTTTGTACAAATAACAGACGATTTAAAAACAATATATCACGGCACAATATATCACGGCATCTTGAACAGATATATCACAGCTGCTGTTGTACAAGGAACCTCGTATAACTCACAAATGTAAACAGCTCTCCCCCTTGGGAAAACAATAACTTGGCTAGAATATATCTCCATAAAACCGATGCTGGCAAGTTCGAAATGTGTTTCGACATGACATGACTGGACTGAAGCACTGAATGTGAGCAAGAGCGTTGTATGGACCTACGGAATAGACGCAGAAGTGTCAGGGTAATGACAGCATTGCAGTACCCCCAGCACTTTTGCACATATTCCACCTACTTGGAGTAGTCAAACCCAAGATGATTCACACGCTGGCTAAGTAGAATGAACCAAGGAATACATAGAAGGGCCCACTAGGCTCCAGGTAATACCAGCGAATCGTCTCGATCCGGGCAGGTGTTGGGCGGCAGCTCCGCGAGTAGCCTCGCCATGGACGCGTCGAAAAAGCGGTAGCTTTCTTCCAGGGCGGGCAGCTGGCTGACCAGCTCCCGCCAGACGTTGGCTGCGGAACTCAGAGCCGCCTCGCAGACTGCGGTTTCCGACAAAACCGCCAGTTCCTCCGACGCCAGAGCGCCCTCAAGCAGAGGCCAGATGCGAGTCACCGGGTTCAAGTCGGAAGCGCTCCGTGGTATCCGGAGAACTCGGTGTCCATGCCCTCCTACGACTGTGTGCAGCCTCGATTCACGAACACAGCCACTGTGTCGCTTGACGAGTTCAAGAAGTTCCCAGCGCGTCGCGTGTCCGTCAGGGGTTAGTGCTCGCTCCGACAGCCAGCGAAGAATCGCTACTTTGGGCGTCACCTCAGAAGGCACTTGCTCCGCAGGGGTGGCGAGCCACGGGATGTCGACGAAGACCAAGGTAGATCTCTCCGAGAGGTCGCGGGAAAGCTGGCTGACCCAGGAGATGAAGGCGTCTTCGACTTCACTCACGCTCGGACGCACCTCCAACTTGAAGACCACGTCCGAAACTGCGTTTGCGGTGCCCGCGAACGCGACGATCTTGGACTTTCCCCCCGGCCTGGGGTCGCGTCGCAGGCGCCTGCCGCGCAGCCAGCAAACGTCGATGTAGACGACTGTGGTTTCTTTCCGGGCGGTTTCGATTTCGTCGAGATAGCGAGCGCGCGCCTCCACTAAGCAACGTTTCTCAATGGGCACCAGCTGATTATTCCAAGGCTGTAAGACGAACCCCGCCGTCTCGAGCATGCACTCGAGATGCTCCAGCGCGATGCCGTGCGGATCTTCGCTCGCAATTCGAACCACGTTAGACCAGTACAGAAGTTCGGGCTGACGAAAGGCACTGCCGAGAATGGCGCGAAGTTGCTGCCCCTCCAAGAGGTCCGCGTTACAACGGCGCGCGAGCAAGTTGGTTCGATTCCGCACCTGTCCTTTGCTCTTTTTTAGAGTACGGTACACCATCTTCTTCTTGACTCCGGTGGCCATTTCCGTTGCCGCGAACGGTAGCTGCGAGACGGGCTCGGCGGCTGACTTGGCGCGTGTACAGCTGGGGCACGTGCATTTCAAGTCTTGCACGAATACGTCGCGCTGATGTTTGAAGTAGTTGTGAACATTGCGCACGATTGCCTCCATGCGTCTGTGCGCAGCACGCTGGGCTACAGTCCTGGTCGCCGATGGCCTCACCTTAGGAACACTTTTGGGTTTCTTCATACTCCCTTTTGAATTCGGCAGCGCCGGGAGACGTGACCGAACGCCACGAGCGGTGTCCATTTTCAAACAATAGAGAGAACTATGATGACCATGGTGGCTAAGAACGGATTTGAATGCCGCTACCGCTATGGCCGCTTCCGCCACAACAACCGCAACCACCGCAACTGGCCACCCGGTGGAGAATGGCCACGCCGCGTACACGTTTCTGTAGCTTTAGCAACATTAACGCAAACGTTATGAATTTTTAAATTACAAATAATGATATTTTTTTGTATAAATTATATCATTTATTTCCAACTTCTGGCGCTGTACCCAAGGAGGCTGAACTCTACGAAATTTCACTTAGTTTCGCTTACTTTATGATGTGGTCGTGCGGCTTAGAATTGCTGGCCTGTTACAACGATGAGCAGCGCTGGCAGCGCTCGAGCGGCTCGCAATGATTGTTGGGGTTCGTCGGGTCCGTTATCTGCAGCGCGTGCGATAGCGAAGTTTGACAGCTAAAGAGGAGACAGGAAAAGGGAAAACACGGCTGAAGCTTCGGAGGAAAGATGAGCATCAACGGCACTCGATCTCGAGCTCGTTCGTGCAGCAGTCTGAAGCCCAAGGCGTTGTTTCCGATGTCTTCTCCCGGAGCAATCAATTGACGTCCTGCTCACTGAGCTGTGCTCGCGCTTTTCCACATTTTTACGTGATCGTACTTGGTTTAGACGAGCTGCCTTCCGTCTTATGAAGACTTCCCGGCACTTGCACCGTTGAAAAGCGAGCCTTATGAATGGCGTTCGTAGACGGGAAATGTCCGTTTTCTTGACAAGCTGCGCGGCTGTGAGCGACACGCGGCGAGCATGAACCGGCCCACGCAGAGCCGCAGGCCCAAGGTGCTTCTGGACCGAGACCTGCAGAACCCGAGGTTCGACGCGGGCACGCTCTTCGAGGTGCTGGGCGACGACCCTTACGATGCGAAGATGAAGGTGCAGTCCCTGGACCCCGGCGACTCGACGGCGATCTTGTGCCGGAGGGACGTCCTCAAGGAACTCACTCCTCTCGAGGCGCTGGTGCTCCTGCCCGTCAAGCCCGTTCGGAACAGGCTCAAGATCTACCGCGACGACGACTGGCTCAAGGAGATACCCGTCATCTGTGAGAACAAGCGCGTCATTGTAAAGGACAAAGTCGAAGGGATCGTCAAGTTCAAGGGAGTGGTGAAAGAGTATGGACCAGGGATCCGATTTATTGTCGAGATACAAGTGAGTTTATTTACTTATTTATTTTTCTATTGTGTAGAAACAACGTTAAACACCCGAACACCGGTCTAGGAAATGCTAAGGTTAAGGCACCGTAGAAAATGCGAGTGTGCTGTCTTGTCTGTATGCTGCTTTTAGGGAAGATGCCCTCGGATATTGACTACTTCAAGCGTACAATGTATTGGTTGCCTTACCAATTGACCATGGAGATAACCATAGACCTGCAGTTTCCCACTGTCAAATGCTAAGATAATCGGGCCGAAAGCGAGGTGCCCTGGTGACTATCTTCGTGGTCTTCTGGACCATGCTATGCCGAGTAAATGTCTATCTGTGTGGATCAGTGGTTCAAAGCATACCCCTTCTTGACTCTTATTGTCACTGACAGGGCAAGACGCGCAGGTGTCTCTTTCGAATGCCCAGCCTCCAGCACGCGGTCGTTGCTTTCCGAATTGTGCTTTGGTTGCACGTGCACGCCCGAAGCTCACGAGACGCCCAAGTATCATCGAAGGTAGGATGGTCGTGCTGGAGACGGGACAAGGACCTGACTGCTGTTTTATTCTTACACCCCATCTTAGCCATTTTTGGCCACATTTATAAAATTAAAACTAAATTCCCGCAAGTTTTCTTTTTCTTTTTTTATTGTGATTAGAATAGTGCAAGCTGTTAAAAAGACAATGCATTTCACCATAAACAAATGCTCCAAACACATTCTAAACATGAATAAATGAGTTTCAAGCTCATCGTACATAACTTTGAGCTGTACCCACCATGGTCCCGCAATCTATGAGTGGCCAGCCTCCGACACCAACCATCTATGGGCTGCCCTTTGCTTCCAGAACTTCCCAGTTTCCCTTCTAAACTTTTTTCTTTTTGGCCTGCTCCCCCAGTGGGAGTCCTAAAAAGGAGGCTTTTGAAACATAGACGAGGCTCTTCCTTTGCATGTTTACACAAAATATTAAATGTTCTAAGAGCCTGCCATCACTGTCCCAGTGTTGTAGCCTGGAAATTCGGCATTGAAGGCAGCATTACTGCCCCATTGGTTTTACCAGAATGCACAAAAGGAGGTCACATAGCTCTATTTTTCTTCTCAGAGCTCAAATGTGAAAGTATGCTTGCATAAATCTTCAGGTTGGATGTGAAGTGAACATGAGGTGACATGCAGATTCTGCAGTTCCAACCATGCACTGTTTATGTTGTAATTTTAGAAAAACCGGCAAAAAAAAAAAAATGGCAGCTTTTAAGTGTTACAGGCAGTGCTTAAAGCCTCCCATAAGTTGAGGGGGGTCCCTGCAAGAAGGGGGGGGGGGGGGGGGGGGGGGGGGGGGTGCGGGGTTCGACGAGATGTATTAGATGCACATAAAACAAACCCCATTGCTGACTCTGCCCACGCTGTACCTGCAACCCTCAAATTGCTAATCTCTAAATGTCACATCCCTGAGAACAAGCTAGTTTATCGCAAGATATGATTTTGATTTCACTAATGCTGGGGCTGTGGAGGGGGGTCTTAGACCATCCGTTAAAATCAGTAAGGGGTCCGAGACCCCCTGAGACCCCCCAGACTTTAAGCCCTGGTTACAGGTGCTTAGCAGTATAATGCATCTTTAGGTTTGTTTAGACAGAGGAAGAAAATGTGTATATTGAAATAATGAGAACCTAGAGAACTTAAAAGGAATAAGTATTGTTCTATGAGTAAATCTTTACAAGTGCTCTTTCAATCACTCTCGAGTGTGTTAGTGCAATGCTTGTTTTTGAAAAGCAACCTTTGTTGGTTTTGTGTATACTTTCCAGGCTGAGCCGTCTTTTTTATTGCTCCAGTTATTGTTAGAAATATTTCTGCATAAGTTTTAAACATTACATTAGAAGGTTTGAGGAACCTTTGATCATGATATGCAACCTCAGTGGCTGCAGCCAGTAAATAATAAACTGCGTTCTCATCGATATTTGATACATATTGTGTTTGTACCTTTCCTTGCAGGATGGAACCAATGACCCCATCAAGAGGAAGCAGTGTGTCTCGATACAAGATCTGCGACTTCTCGATGGTCGAGAGATTTATCATGGTCAGTGCTCTGTGAGCCCGTATCTTTCAGCTCACGATTTTGTCATTTTTAAGTCTGTGAATGAAAATTTCCTAACAAATAAAGTGCCACTTTTGAAAGAAAAAAACAACAACAACAACAACAGTGTTTTAATAAAATCAGAAAGAGCAGCCAACATAAAAAGAAAATAACTGCAAAAAGCGTTAACTACCCCCCCCCCCCCCCCCCCCCCCTCCCCCCTATCCGAAGACCCAAAGAGATTCGAGAATTCATTTTAGCATTTTAGAGGGTGTAGCCTCCTATTGCAGAGCATTCTTTTAGCGGTGGCAATCACTGCATCCAACGACGTTTCATCTACAGATTGTTTCATCAACAGCTCAAATTAGTTTTTTTTTTTTTTTTTTTTTTTTTTTTTTAATAAGCTGCAGGAGTGTGACTCCGCGAAGCGGGTTGTACGGGTCGGTCAGGTGGGTTAACATTTTTGTAATAAGCCGCCGCCGCAGACTGTCGGTCGCCGCGCGCAGGCGAGTGTCGACGAAACGTGTGTCCATGAAAGTTGTCCACGAAACGAGTTTCGACGAAACGATAGGGACCCGTGAAACAGGCCGATGTTGAAGCTGTTTTAGGGGGTCAACTAGCGAGATTATTTCAGGGTCTTCCAGCATACGGTTCTTCGGTCGGCACATCGCACAACAGCATTTTATTTCAACCCCGCGACACGCACATTCCGTACTCGGTCGTTCGCTCGTACTTCGACGCCGCCGCTTTTGACGTCATGGCAGTGGGACAACCTGAGTTCCGCCGTTTCATCCTGGTCCCCGATTGGTCGCATTTTCCCGGGAAGCGGAGAGCGAGGCGCCCTCGTGTTGACATCGCGGGCGCTGCGCACGTGCCGCGCTTTGGCAATGACTGCTTTCGGTTTAGCAATGGACCTTCGCTGGCGCGTCGCTCCACCAAACCCACGGCACGCACCAACCACAGCTACGCTTTGGTTCGAGCCGCGGTCGTTACTTAAGGCGACGTGGTAGAAGCGCGGCTAATGTGCCGAATATGCAAACGCAATGGCTGCGGGCTCGGCCCAGGGACGGGCCACGCGCGTGCGCCATATTGGGGTCACGCTCAGCGAGCCGGCCGTTTTTCGCCGAGGATTCTTCGCGCGCGGAATATTAATAGCGTGAACGCTTTTTACTGGTTAGTGGACGCTGGGACGCGCAGGCCCCTTTGTTGTGGACGCGCGTTTCCCGACCGTCTGCGGGGCGTCCCGAGGAGGAGGAGGTCGGGGCCTCAAATCTGGAGTTCCCAGTTTAGCTGCTCGGGTGGCCGCCTATTTTTAAGCTTTCGCCGAGCCGGCAGAGTGGCCCCTGCGGCAGGCTGGTGGAAGCGCGGAAGCGGCGGGCCCCGGCGGGCGCTTGCACGGTTGACGGGCTGCGTCGACGACAGCCACGCTCCCGTTTGCACGCCGAGCGCGGTGCGGGCGCGTACAATGGGTCGGCACAAAGAGTCGGATGTTGCTGCTACGCGAACGGCTGGTGTCACGGCGTGCGCGATCGGCGCTCGACGGTGACGTTGCCGCCCGCTGGCGACTACGCCGCACCTACGCGGGGGCTCGCCGCCGCTACGCCGGCGTTCCTGCTGCGCGCTTCTTGTCGAGCGTCGCGCGAGCGCCAGGCACGAGAGCGTACCAGTGCTGGCGTGGCCCGACGGCCGCTCGTGTTCTTCGTGTGGGCGCTCGCCTTCCCCCGGGCCCTGGTGACGCACGCTCGGCGGGTCCGCGCGGCCGCGCAGTTGGCAGAGGGGGGGAGGGGCCGGGCCACGCGCGCCTGTTCATGAACTGCATGTGCTCGAAGAAGCGGAGACCCAAAGATGGCGATATTTACCTGCCCCGTGAGTTGCCCCTTTGCTCCTCCTTATGGCCACGTGTGTGGCTACCGTGGGCTGCCCCCTGTGGGCGTTGCGTGTTATCGTGTAGGGGAGGCACCATCCACTGGCTGATACAGCCCCTAGGGCAGAAGCTTGGTCCAAGCCGCAAACTTGGCATCTTCGGAAGCCTTCCCTGGCTGGATCAGTGGGACTAGCAGTCGGCCGGATTTCCATTCACCAAACTGTTCAGGGCATAGACTATTGTCAGCCAGCTCAGATGTTGTCGTATGATATTTGCTCATGGAGCAGTTTTTTCTTCATTCTAGTCCAGAGGTTCTCGAGCTGAAAACCACGATCTGGGCTTTCAGTGTCACATGTGGAGCAGTAATTTCTTCTGGGAACTTTGCACTCAAATCAACTTCAATTTGTTGTTCTGACAGAAAACCTGAGTCGGTCACAAAACGACAACTTCATGCCAAAGCAGGTTAGGTGCTGACATTGTGGCGGTTTGCAGACGACCGAACGGTGTTTAAACAAGCATGTCAAGCAGGGAAGGTTGAACAAGTGCATTCTTTATTCCTTTCTATCTCAATCACTCTTGCACTAAGGCAATAATGCAGGGAGCTTATAATCTCAACAGAAACACACCTGCTTCAAGAGATGCTTGATCGTTTGGCAACTGATTCCACCTGCAAAATGTTTTAACGAGAAAGGCTGATGTTAATGATCATCTTGGTGCTGAATCGAACACCACAGGCACCCAACAAGAATTTACGAGCGAAGTGCACAAACCTATGGTGCCCCCCCCCCCCCCCCCCCCCTCCTCTCTCCTTTAACACCCCTCAGATTGAGGGGATGTTAATTTAAAGGGGTGTTTGGACTATAATGAACTTGGACCCAGGTGTTCAAATTCAGCATAAGTAGAATATCCAGCCTGGAGCTTTTGAGCACAGTATAGACAAACGTCATTTATGTTTCTTTCATTCCAGCTACTGCATTGTAGTCTAATTGTTGTCTATGGCTACAAAAGTGCATTGATTGCTAATTTAGTTTCTGTTGGTAATTTATTCTACTTTCTAAAGGGATGTTGTAGGTGCTATTATTTCTGCTGGTCAATGCCACTTCAGCAGCTCTGCAAAAAATTGTACAGGTTTGGGATTGGCCATGTAGCATGCTGATTTGTAATCTTGGTTGAATGCAGCATTTTGATTTATAACAAGAAACTTGCACTGTAACTTTAAGTGTGAAGAATCAATCATATGTTGGTTGAGAGGGCTTTTAGTGAACATAAATAAATAACTAGATGTGATGGATTATGCCTTTAGCCAGTGTAAAATTGTCTTTTTGCATTCTGATTTATACTAATGAGGCTATTTATACCCCAGATAGCAGTTTGTTCTTATTTATAAGCATCTTTCATAGACATGCCATTTACATAAAAGGTGGAAAGATATGCAAAATTCAATATTTAATTAAAAATATATTTTGACTGTTTACATGACTCTGTCAGTCATTTGAGGCACATTTGCAAAATGTTGGCTGTTATGCATCTTGTTCTTGCTTTGTTCTTGCTTTGTTATTTTCATGTGTTTATTTGTTTTACTTGGGTACACCAAGTGGAAGCCATATATATATCTAAGGGATTGACTGCATATTGCACAAAAAGGCAGACAACCTGGAAAAGTAGAACACAGTGTGCCATTTCTTTTTTCCCCTTGCCTTTCTTCAATGTATTTTCCTATGTTACTCAATTGATAACGTTAGCTAACCCTTCAATAATTTTAACCCAAATGAATCATGGTGCAATTTCCATGGAGGAAATTGCACCACTCTTTATTTGCCAGTTGATTGGAGCATGTACACATTAAAAATATCTCTGGTGTTTGCCATCTTGAATTGACCGGAGTAACCAGAACAATTCTGATGACAATAAATGGAGCCTGTGTTTGAAATTCTAGCTAATGGAATTTCCAGTAATGGTGTAATTTGGATCACCTATATCGTTGCTCCTTTGTTCAAAAAAAGAAATAAACTCGTTAAAATGTAACCTGTTGAGTAACTCCATCAGCAAAAACGTGCAGCTTGCAAAAATATTATACTGCAAAATGCCGGGCAAGCGCCCACTCAAAATTTAGAAATAATTGTGGGAGATGGGCGCTTGTCCGGTCATCAATTTGACATATAAATGTACTGCGCATATTTCCTCATATCTTACAAATTTGGAAATTGGCGCTTAATGTGGAATGGGTGGATGCGCAATATTCTACAATACTTTTTTTATGTTTACATTGCTTGGTTTTTCAAACCATTCGTCTATTGACAGGCGTAAGGAAAAGCAACAAGGCTTGCAGATAGGTAGTGCCTGGGTACCCTGTTGTGACAAACCTATTCTGTGACTTCCTTCTTTTGCATCCTCCCCTCATTCAATCAACTTGGAATTCATTCTGGTGACGACTTTTTGCATTCTTTTGAGTCACAAGAACAATTGCAGGTAGACAGGTTTTGGGAGCCACCTACCAGCATCTGTAAAGATAAGCTTTTTTTTTTTTTGCCCCTTTTTGTTTTACAATAAACACACGACTCAGAATAAAAATTATTGCATGAACTATGATAAGTTCTATAATTCTTGATCCATCCATGTATTGACGTTTTTAACCCATCTTTTATTGCATTAATAATCTCTAGAACTTGCTCTGCTTCTTTGCTATGCATATATTGTGCATCATTAAAAATATGAAAGCTGTTCACAAGCGCAAAAAATAAACAAATGAATGAATGAATGAAGATTGGAAGTCATGTCGGGTGAAACCGTTGTTAATGAAATCCTTTAAATCAACTTCAAAGCGTTCCTCTGCAAGGATATTTGTTTGTAGAAAAATTAATTTGCAGGTGAAAGTATTCTTGCATATTATGTCCAAGTGATATTGTTACATATGGTGCTAATTTTTATTGCGCTCGTATAAAGTAGTGATAAAGATTAATTTTTACCACTTTGGTAGTTGTACCAGATAACACATCTCACCGCACTCATAGTTTTGATGGAAGTCTTGTTGGCAAGAGAAGAAGAGGAAACACAGGCCTTCGCTCATTCCTGCCGTGTCCTGCTCTGTACAAGGGGTACACAGAAGATTTGCGAATTCTTTATTTATGTGCTGTCCATACTCTGTCCGTTATGTGTAATTCTTTCGTATAATTTGATCCACTTTGTTGCCATTTAGAGAGAATGGTATCATTTGATTCACAATTTAAACGGTATATAATAGTTATAGATGACAGGTAGTTAAAGACTAAAGGGGCTGAGTGGGGGCTGTGTGGAACACCACCTGGGGCGGCATGCAGCTTGTGAGCTTAGCTTGTTCAGCTCTAAAGTATACTAAAACACAGTTTTTTTTTTAGAATTATATTGGCATACGAAAGTGAACCATGTTTTCTCCACATGATTAGACTGTATTCGCTGATCATGGATAGTCTTGATGTGCGCGTCTACTGTTCTTGGGTGCAGGGCCCAACTCTGTGGCTCCCCGGTTGCCTTCCAAGAAGAAGGTTCTGCCAGGCGTGACTCGCTCGGATCCGCCGCAGCATGAGCGCCTGGGCTTGTGCGAGCTGGCCCTGGAGGTGCCCCTCAGGGTCAATGACCGCGTGGTCTGGGTGAGCGACCACGGCCCCGAGTATGGCACTGTCCGCTGGCTGGGCCACCTTCACGACACCAGCCAGGACCTCATGGTCGGAGTCGAGTTTGTGAGTGGCTCCCGCTTTGACGGCGCTCACTGGTTGCACGTGGACAGACGTGCCCTGGTCCCCTAGGCAGATGCCCACACACCCATGAATGACACGAGTTGCTGTCTCAAGCTATGCTATGTAACCTGAGGGTCAGCTAACATAGTCAAGTGTGCATTGTCTAGAGCTGGTCCCCTCTCACCGAGTGACCAAGCCAACATGATCTATTGTTTCTGTAATTTAAATAAATATTTTGTGCATTACTAATGCTGTCATAAATTTGATGCTAGACTACATTTAGAAGGTGGCAAAAAGGTTCACCAGATGGAGATTTAAAATGAAAAATGTTAATTGGAATTTACCTACTTGGAATATTTTAAGCTCTCCATTGCGATCGCTGTCAGTTATACAGAGTGAACTGGTTGGCTCCTCCTAGAGCTACTGCACCTGGAGATGGTTCATAGAAATCAATTGGGGTTGTCATAGTCTGCCAGTCCCCATTAAAACTGAACTTTTCTGCAAGTTCAGTCACTTGCACTTTGCTTTGCATTCTCCAAATGCAGCTTTGGGTGTGCGTTGCATGAGGCTAAATTGCTTGTGGCGAGGAGGAGCCAGTTACGTGTGGTGATTGGCGGCTTTGATTTGACAGGACAACCGGGTGGGCACGGGGACGGGCAAATACCGCGATCGGCAGCTGTTTGAGGCCCAGCTGGGACATGCCTCTCTCATCCCCCTTCTGGGTCTTCTCAAAGCAGACGATTACCTCGGGGAGCAGACGAGCTGGGGTGCTCCCTTTCCAGGACAAGGTGCGTCCTGGTTTTCTCCTTCTGGCTTCCGTTGTTTCATCTATCTTGGAGGGCTGGCATTTGTCTTTTGATTGCTGTTTGTGCCTTTGCTGTTGCGGAGAAAGAAATTTGCATATTTTTATATTTGGCTTTTACTGTTGCTTGTTTCATTGAAGAACGACGCCCATTTTAAAGATGCCGCCTGCCGCAGATGTGATTGTTTAAATTACTGAGAAAGCTTTGTTCATGTTATGGATCCTCATGGATGCATCCTTTCTTTCTAGTGGATTATGGTAATTCAAGCTTTTACTTGAGTCGACACGAGGGAAGGCCAAGGGTGGCTCTCCCTCCCAATCATTTGCAAGGTAAGGTCATTGCTTAGTGTTTCTGCATGGGCAGGAAAACGTGCCTAGTCGGTTAGATATGTAGATATTGATTGATAGTCTTGCAGGTTTCTTGGCTGCAAACAGCCAAGAAGCCTGCGTGGAAGTACACTTTGCCTTACACAGAAATTACAACAGTGTCGATACCAAAGGCAGTCAAAGAATACATGTCACGATGGAGCTCTGTGTGTAAAATTCTGTACTAACATCAAATTGTATGTTTGTTGCATTTTATCTCTGCCTTTTATTTTGTAATTAGGCTTTTTATTTGTGCATTTGGGCTAATATTGTTTTTGGGGCTGAGCTGAATAAAGGAAGGGTTGTCTTCAGCATAAACAGAAGGACAACTCAATTAGAGGTGCTGAGCATGGTAGAGATTAGTCGTTCCCATAGCAAAGCATTGTTACAAATTATTAAATCTTTTGTTACACCTATTATAATTTAGGTGGCAGGCATAGGAGTGGATATAAATTGGAAGAATTTCTTCGACCAATCTGTCTTTAACCACATGGATCAATAAAATTGCAGCCAGGTCTATAAGGACTGCCTAAAAATGATCCTGAAGACTTGGTTTTGCAACATTTTCACAAGTTCCTCACATTGTTAAATCATTTTAATAGTATGATGAATGGTGCATCTTTCTTTCTTTTAATGTAAATTGTTTTGTTTTTTTGCAAGCTTTTTCTGAAAAAGCCTTCGGTTTTCCTTAGCTGCTTTTGGAAGACCACAGGAATAGAAAGCATTTCTCTGCCGATCTCCCTCTTGGTTTTTTCCCCTCTCGCCCTTGTGTTGGCACTCGTCCCAGCTTGGGTACGCCACAACAAATTTAGAGTGTCTCTCTCTGTGGAGCTCCCTCCCGTCACCCTCCAGTGCATCCCGGTTGCTCCCTCGCCAGTGCTGACTGTGCTCCAGTTTGAGACAGGTATCCAGGCGGGTGTGGGCTGTTTGGAAACAGGAAAGGTCAAGCGCAAGGCGTGCGTGCCACTTCTGCGACGTGCTTGTTTCTCGTGCGCGTATGGGCTGCAAGTTCTCTTAAATGGTTCTCCGCAAAGTTTGACTGGTGCCTGGAAGTGACTATCGCCGAGTTTGTGCGAGCGAGAAATCGAGAGGCTCTAAAGATGTTCTGGCTGAGGCAGAATGTGTTGCCACTCTTCGAAGACAGTCCACCGCGGGAGGGCAGCCCGGGTGCCGAATCATTTTGCTCCGCACTTTCCGAGGGAGCAGAGTCCTTCTACTCGGCACTCTCAGATCAGAGGAGCACCCACAGTGTTTACTATGACGCAGAAGCTTCGGAACTGGAATCGTCAGATTCAGACTCTAGGTATGCAGATGCGGATGAAGAGTTTGCTCCGGAACAGGTTGTGGTGGTGCCCGACGACTCTGACACTACTGCTAGTGCCAGCGGAGTTGCCGACGACGACTTTGAAAGCTTCAGTTATGGAAAGATTTTTGAGGATGTCTATGGATCGGTCATACATCGGCCACCTCCTGTCAAGTCTCAAAGGAAAGGTGATGCTAGAGAAAAAGACTTTGGTAATGAGCCTGCTGAAAATCTGCCACAACGACGCTCATTTCCACGTGGTGCATATAGAGCTCCGGCAACCGCGTGGATGTCAAGTGAACTACCTGGACAACTTGGCTTCCTTCGGACCGAGCAGCCATCTCCTTCTTTTGAACAGGAGGCGACTGAAAGAGGGAACACTGAAGTACTGTTGATGTCTCTGTTGGAAGAAGTGGCAGACGAATTTGCCGAGTTTATCATAGATGAGGCCCTTCTCGAAGCACCCAAGAAATATGGCAACAGGTTATGGTGGAATGAGGCTAATGACTCAGAATGTGAAACTATAATTAAGGACGACAACACTGGAGTCAAGCTTCTTGGCAGTCGAAGGTGCCTAGAAGAAAGCCAAAATGGGCATTGGGAGACCTTCGAGCATGGTTCCTTTGTGGGCGAAGAAGACCTTGAGAAAATGTCAGTGGAAGAGCGGGACATCCTGGATGAATTTGACAAGCACTTTGAGCCCTGCCTTGACTCTGAGGAAGAGCCAGACAGCCATGCCTTCGATGACGTGTCTGAGGAAGAGCTTGAATCTTGGGGGGAGTCTGAGAGAGAAGAGAAGGGACTATTGAACAAGAATGCTCTTCTGGGGAAGTTCAAGAGGTTCCCACAATCTGGTGAAAAGAAGGGAGCGCTCAACCGTGGGCACTCGCTGTCGGATGGGTCGAGAGACGGCAGCACTCCCAAGTGCTTTCCATTGCCTCCCGTCCCAGCCACAAGCTCAGCCGGTGAGTTGACAGGCAATGAGTGGCGACGACACAGTGCTGACATAGTGGACGAAACCTCTCGGAGCGGCAAATGCATGCTAAATGGGAGGGCTGTAGCTCTGGATCATGAGCTTAGTGCTTCTTCGTCAGTCCTTTCTTTGAAGAGTTTGACTCATGGAGAGAGTGTCCCAAATGGTACAGCAGTGCCACCTTCTATTAATGGCAACGAAAGTAGAGCTTTTTACGCTGTTAGACCAGCTATGCAGGCTAGGCGTGAGCCGTTAAAAACAATTCAGCCCACACCTGCGCGACCTACACGTAAGCACTCTTACAGAAAACAATGCACTGGTCCAGGCTTAATGCTCGCTCCCTGCCCACAGACTTCGACGTGCGAGTCTCTAGTGCATCCCTCCGAGCATGATCACTTAAACAGTAATCTGGTTTGTGAGCAAGAACCTCATTATATTGGCTTAGAAACAGCTCCAGCCCAATTTGACCGTATTGCAAGTGACCATTGTGTAATGGACAAACCCAAAGAGGCGATAGAAGCCCCAAGACGTCGTAGAAAGGTGCATGGTCGTACAACTTCCGAAAACACAGACTCTGCCTCGGACGCCCTTTGTTGGGGCATTAAAACTCGGGAAACAGTTGTTTCTCCTTTTGGTGATGCAGCAAGTAGAGAGTTACTGAGGGAAAAGCAAGAAGTTATAGTGGATGATGGAGAACAGCGACATTCAATACAAGACCTGCAACCTGTTCCCACCAAACGTCACTCTCGAAGTAAGAAGTGGACAAATGGGCATGACACTACAGTTTGTCATGCAGACTTGTCAATATCAAGCACGAAGGAGTCTAATCTAGAGCGACCCATTCCACCCAGACGGCACTCTCGGAGAAATATATGGGAGAACATGGAGGCTTTAGCAAGTCCCTGCCAAGGTTGGTCAGCCCCGGATGAAAAGTGGTCAGAAGCACCGGACAATGCTCGAATAGTACACCTTCCGTTCTCTTTGTCAGAACTTACAGGGAGTCTGTTTGATGACAACGTCCCCCTCGATGTTGTGTCTCTTAAGGTTGTTGACAACTGCGATTTTTTAAAGGACTCTGACGACATGTCACCACCTTACGTGATGAAACTCGACCCGGGAAAGGACTTGTCTGCTTTCCTCGTTGACCCCGATTGTTCCGAATGGAATCGCTCTGATGATATCGACTGTGCAACGCCAGAGGATGTTTCGAGGCATGCATTGGAAGTTGATGCAGGCCTCAGCTGCGCTTCAGCTGATTGCGAATCGCTGTCTAGTGCTGAGCAGTGGGACTCGGAAACTTGGATTGGCTCACCTTTGGAGGGAGGTTTCCAGCAGCAGCAGCAGCAGCAAGAGCTGAAGGATTTGTTTGAAGCGACCCCCCCACTCTCTCACACGGGATCTTTTCAAGGAGCAGTAACTTGTGCCACTGATGAGGGACGCCCAAGCTTGACTGTGCAGCCAGCAGACAACACGAACTTATCGGGGGAGGCCTTATCAGGGGATGTCGCCCGTGGCAGCGGGGAGATTCCTCCTCTCCACTCGACTTCCTGCCCCCCTTATCATGACAGTCTCCCCGCAAATGGTGGAAGTGTTGCCCAGACGAACTCGGATTGCTTTGACGTATTTTCTGAGACTAGCAATACGTGTGCAAGAGCCTTTTCATCCGTTGCTGCTCTTCAACGAGACGTTAAGGATATGGCTCCGGAGCGGATTGATGGACAGGCTTATCTAGAAACGATAGAACTCGCAAGTCACGCCGATTTGAAGAGATACTTCTTAGAGGCATATGACGGAAGACCTGCCGAGGGGAAAAAATCCAATGGTAAGCATAGTGCCAAGCTGTTATAGATACCCTGATCCATACTTGGTGTACTGCGGCTCCACCCGAAGCCGCTGACGCGAGCGTGTGACTCGATCTTCCGGCGCAAGAGACGTGAAAGGAAGGCGTGGACTGCGTCGATGGACTATCGTTAGCCGTGCAAGCCAAAAGTGCGAGCTAGTTGCTTTGGATCAAGCCTCGGCGGCTGCACGAGCGCTCGTGCAGCGAGTGCTGCAGTCAAGGCCAGCCGCTCACGCTTGCACAGCCTTCGCAGTTCATCCATGCGCGCAAATAGCGCGAGCGGGTAACTTCGACTTGTGCCTCGTGCAGCCGAGGCGCAATCGAATGCAAGGAGCTCGCACTTGTGTCCGGATCCGCCATCACTGTGAAGGGATTTCACGGCTTCCAACAGATGGCAGACTTTCGAAAGACTTTACAAATCAGAGCGTGCTGGTAAAGTTGCGGGGATAAAGGAAAGCAACTTGAACGCCGGAAGGATGGGGCGTTCATGTTGCATTCCTTTATCCCCTTCTATTACCAATTGGGTCGTAGTCCATTTGAGAGTGATAAAGAACTAATCCTGTCCATTCCGCTGTGCACAACTATGCGCATATCGGTTCCTGAATGTATGCAAATATATATTTTTCTGAGCTATCTTTTAGCAGCTTGATTTGTTCTAATAATACTTCCTTTTTAATTGGACGTTTGTGTTTCAATGTTTGCTTGATGGCAATTATTTAGGAAAAACCTTGGATTAAGTGCTGAACGTCATGCGAGCAAAAGCAAACACAGATGTGTAGAACCGTCATTTGTAAAGCGTGTTTCACATGCAGCGGTTTTGGCCCTAGAGCGGCGCGATTTCTGCCGTCGCGGCGCTCTGGCCAGCACCAGCGGTTGAGCGGCACGAGCGCCGCGACGGCAGAAATCGCTCCGCTCTAGGGCCAAAATCGCTGCATGTGAAACACGCTTTTGGCAGTGCGTGTTGGAAATTCGAAGTTGACGAGGCACCAAAACATTTTAACGAGCTAAAAAAAAAACAAAAAAAAAACTAGCATTGCATTTTTTTTTTTTTGTAATTTGCAAACAAGGTCCTCTAGCCTTCGGCGTGTTGACGTGGGCACGCCACGATACGCATGCTCTGGAAATCACGAACGTATCGTCAGCGTACTTTAAAACAGCCAACGTGACCTCTGCATAAATCTGCAATGCTCATTAAAAAAAAAAAAAAAAAAAAAAAAAAAATTACGATTAACCGCGGGCCCGTGCACCTGTGGTTGTACGGGTGCAAGGCTGCCATGCTTGGCTGGCGGCGCATTCACACCGGCGATGCGATCTAGTCGCGCATCGCGGGCAAAAAGCGACGCGATTTGAGCAGTCGCTTGCTGACCCGACTTTTTTTTTTTTTTTTTTTTTTTTTTTGCGATGCGATCTCGTATCTTGTCGCGGAGCGGCTGAGCCAATCAACGGCGTTCGGACCGAGAGTTTTCGAGAAACGACATACACTATTGGCTCTCTCCTCCCCCCCCCCCCTCCCCCCTCCCCCCTCCCTTAATTTCTATCGCAACGCTTCTCTCTCTGTCGCCAACGAAGGCGTTGGACTCGCCATCGCGCACGCCCGTGTGACCATCAAATCTTTTTGCGATGCCATCTAGTCGCATCGCGTGACTGCTTACATCGCCTGTGTGAATGTGCCTGTTAACTCATCGCAAAAGCGACCATCGCGGAAAAAAAGCGACGCGATTTCAGCAGTCGCTAGCTGACCCGACTTTTTGCGATGCGATCTAGTCGCGGAGCGGCTGAGCTAATCAGCGGCGTCGGAGCGAATTTCCGAGGAGCGACTCGCACATCGCACATGCCAGTAGTCGCATCACGCGACTGCATTACATTAATGACGAAAGTAATCCCTGGAGAAGGGGAACAAGAGGGACAAAGGACAAACATAAATCTCCAAACACAGCTAGGTGACTGGTGAGCGACCGAAAAAATCCGCCTGGTCCGGGTATCGAACCCGGGACCTCTCCATTACAAGTGGAGCGCTCTACCAACTGGGCTAACCAGGGGTTAGACGTCAGTAGAGCAAACGGGTTTTATCAGCTGCCACCAGTTGAACACCAACAAGGGTGAAGCTTGCAATTTAAGGTTATAATTATAATGCAATTAAATGCAAAGGTGCAAGCGAGCTGGACAAGAATGACGAAAGTAATCCCTGGAGAAGGGGAACAAGAGGGACAAAGGACAAACATAAATCTCCAAACACAGCTAGGTGACTGGTGAGCGACGCTCCACTTGTAATGGAGAGGTCCCGGGTTCGATACCTGGACCAGGCGGATTTTTTCGGTCGCTCACCAGTCACCTAGCTGTGTTTGGAGATTTATGTTCGTCCTTTGTCCCTCTTGTTCCCCTTCTCCAGGGATTACTTTCGTCATTCTTGTCCAGCTCGCTTGCACCTTTGCATTTAATTGCATTATAAATGCATTACATTGCCGGTTTCCTGTTTGTTTGTTTTTTATTCTTTTTTTTTAAAGGTTGGGGGTGGGGCTAGTTTTGAATGCCGGTTACCTACTCAGTGTTTTCCGAACCAGGCTAAACAGTAACCGCCCCCTCCCCCCCCCCCCCCCCCCCCTCCCAAAAAAAAAAAAAAAAGAAAATGGCTTTAATAGCGCTGATTTCCACGAATAATCGAAATTAAACTCTGAATGTTTCATTCGTGCTTGCAAAGTATTGGTGTTATTATTTTTTGAATATATTGAACATCTCTCAAAGCAAAAGTGAGAAGGAAAAGAAAGTCGAGCCATTGGACATTTTAGTTACTAAGAAATTAGTGAATACTATTATTTTTACTTCGTGAGTGAGCAAAAGTTTTTTTTAAATAGTTTCACACTAAAAATGCACAGCTATACTTCCCTACGAGACCAATGTTTGTGGATTTTTTTAGAAATGTGTTTGATCTAATGATTCATGGTAATAAAACCCGAGCCTCAGGAACACAGAAGGGGACGAACACAATGAGACATTGTGTTGTGTTCGTCCCCTTCTGTGTTCCTGGGTTTTATTACCATGAATCATCACCAGCTCGCTTGTTTTTTAAGTATTGCAGTTGGATCTAATGTTTGGAAATGCAGTTTGGATCTTCTGTATTGCAGTGTTGGGAAGTACTTAAAGTGCATTGTACTTGAAGCAGTACCGTAAAATACAGAGCATGCACCCCCTCGTGTAAGCGCCTCCTCCCTTTTTATGAAAATTTTATATTTTTGTGGCCGCCATCTTGAATGTTATTCCCGAGCCGAGTAAGGGCCTTCTCCCTTTTGATTAGATAATCTCTAAATTTGGAGGGGGCGCTTGCTCACTATTTTACAGTACTTTAATTTAAGAAGGCTTAGATATCTTGTACTTTACTTGAAGTACTTTTTCTAAGTTTGTACTTGTACTTTACCTGAAGTATTTTTTCTGCTACTTTGTGAGGAAAGTACAACTACCAATTTCAAATTACATTCTTCAAATTTGATCATGTTATATTTGTATCACAAAATGGTGCTTTGTCAACTGAAGCGATTCTGGGAGTGATATTCTACTCACCAGAAACGCAAGCAGACGACGCATCACTTATATGGTCATTTCTTTGAGTGAACTAATGGTGGCTATAAGACCTATACAAATGAGTGCCTTATAAATTGATTGTATTAAAATAGTTTGTCAGCGGGAGTAAACCAACTACTCTGTGGCCTTTATTGAATATTCGCCGTCATTTTTGAAAATCCCCGATTAACGATTACGGAATGAAAGGGCGTTATGGGGGGGGGGGGGGGAAGATTGTATGAAAGACTTTACTTTGAAAGCACATTGTATTTATAATACTTTACGCCCGGTGTCCATTAGTATGTTGTATTTATAGTACATTGCACCCGGTGTACTTAGTACTTTACTTGAAGTACATAACCTCTCATTTACTTTGTACTTTACTTCAAGTACCTTTTAGATGTACTTTAACCAACACTGCTGAATTTGGTTACCTACACAAACAGAAAAGTAAAAACTAGTCTGCCTCGGTCTCTCATTAATTGTGCAAATTATTCAGTGAGACCTAGTTTGAGGGTAAATGAGAAGTCTAAACTGGAGTCACCAAACTTACTCTGTAATGTACAGGTGGGGTGAAGTATAAAAATTGTATAGCAAACGAGCCCGGCGCCTACGCTCACGGCGCTCTTCATCAGCTAACACGTGGCATATAAACTTGATAGCAGTTCCTGGAATGAAGATACTGGTGCCAGTCGGGTTTGAAGCCTGGCAGTTTTCCAGAACCTTCCATACTCACTGGAATCAGCCAATCAGTGTTGATCACGTGACCTCTTCACCAGCCAATCAGCGTCGAGCTTCACAATCAATTTTTTGGGCTTTACTAAATCTGGCGATTCCCCCCCCCCCCCCCCCCCCCCCCCTTAGCGATGCAAAGAGTGTTTCATGTTAAAATACTTCACGACCTGTTCAGCTGCTTTCTTGCTACACTCTTGGCATTTTAGGGGTCGACCACTATACTCCATTTCACTTTAAGTGTTTGCGTAGCAGCAGCTATAAGAGCAAGCTCTGGACTTTGTGTCCCTGCCAAGTATGTGCGCTCGTGCAGTGCAAGCACTATTCAGGACCACATGCTCACGCTTGTAGCATTGGCTGCGTCCAGACTTGAGTTCTAGGCGAAGTATACATACATTCATATATTATATTCGTCAAAGATGTGGCAGAAAAGAATGTCATTTCCATGTAAAGCCGATGATGTACAGCAAGTTCTCAAAAAACGAGAACAGTGTTTTTTGGCGCGGCTAAATGAACAATACATCCCAGAAAGCTTAAACTGCTTGAGAATGTGACGCTAGTGGTTGGGATAGAACGCGAATATGTGAGAACATGACATTACCTGGATAAAAAGGTAATTGAGAAAACAGTTTTCTGTTTTCTCAATTACCTAATATTACCTAAGCCTAATATTGTCAAAACAGAACTCGACATTGTGTACGCTTGTGGGATTTATGTCAGTAGAAAACACTTGTCGGCAAGAAAAAGAATATTGTTTTCTTTCTTGCTGACAATTTTTTTTTTCACTGAAATGGATATTTCTTTTTTTATTATCTTTTTGACACCTGTGATGATTTCCTCAGCATTGCAGTGTTGCTGACGTGAGAAGGAATATTGTTTCTTTTATTGTCCTCCACCCTTAGATGAGAGCAAACAGTTTGTTCCCATGTCTTCTACACTGAACAGTGAGGGAGCTGTTGGCATTTATTAGAGCAGAGTCCTTTGGTCAAATGTTGATATTCTGGTGGGCAATATTCATTTTGTCAAGATTAGGTGTACTAATATGCATCTACCTCAGTAAGACCAAATGATCTAATTATAGCTATTTATGATGGACGCAACTCCAGGCCGCACAATCGTTGGAACATATAAATGTGGAAGTAAAGGGCAGTTCATCTAAACACAACTACATAGACTGTGTACTTTGTTTTGTTGTGTGAGCCTTTCATGTCACCCCAAAAGCAGAAGTGGCGCAATTAGCGTCAGTATTAATATTCAAATTGTAGTCCTGACGTACACGTATATGTGTACATAAAAATAAAGTAAAAGCAACGAAAACGGGAGGTCTTAGTTTGAGGTGTCCATCAGAAATACAATTCTAGAACCTAAAGAAACGGAAGCTGAAACATACACCAAGAAAAATGCTTAGTCCGTTCTAGTTTTATGCCTTTTTTGACTGCTGATCTTTTTCTCTGACTGATTATTTCGGGCCTCTTTTAAGCTCTGCTTGTGCCATAAAGTATAGCTTCTTATTTATTTTATTTCTCTTCGGAACAATATCTTGTTCAAAGCAAAATTATCTTTTATTTGTCTCACTTGATGTTAGTGTTGGATTTCATCAGTTTATAGAGATGTACAACACGGTTGACTCGGATGCTTAAATTTTTTTCGTATGGCTAAGGGCTCGCTGTAAAAACTGTTAATGTGGTGTGCAGCTTAAAACATGCCTTGTAAAGTTTCCTGCTAGGCACTAGCCTGCATGATAAAAACGTGAGTGCATGCCGATCGCACAGTTGGGCTTATTGTATAACATAGACGATTGCGCTAGTTGGTTCAATCTTAAGAATGAACCATCTAGCGCAATCCTTATGTAATGCTCTCACCCCTTATGTAATGCTCTCACGAGGGCCTTTAAGGGTATATGAATAAAATAAATAAAAAAATACAAATGGTGCAATGACATGGACAGAGTAAAAGAAAGCTGACGGACAACAGTGCTACTGCTGCCAGTCTTTTACACTCTGTGCATTGTTGCACTGTTTGCTTTTAGGGCTTAATGTGTTGCACCCTGTACAGTTGTATCAAATGTAAGCTTCCAGCTTTTTAAAATGATTCCTTTATCATAAAATAATTTTAAAGGACCCCTGAAAATAAAAAAAATGTTTTTTCTTAAACAGTCTGGGTGGGACACGCATGTCAAAAAATGAATTTTATGCAAAAAGAAATTTTTTTAGAGCAATATTGATGGCGAGAGATTTATTTTAAATTCTGCGCGCGAAGTTTGTGACGTCACGGGTCATTCCAGAATGACCATCTCAGTCGTGAAGGCGAAGCCGATCGACTTCTCTTCCATGTGCCCAAAATACCGAGAGAGAAAACAAATGGAAAGGAGGTGACTGCCGACTAAATCGTGTCTGGCGCCGTCAATATTGCACTAAAAATTTTTTTTTTGTGCGTAAAATTAATTTTTTGTGACGCGTGTCCCAACCAGACTGTTAAAAATTTTTTTTTTTTTTTTTCTGGGACTTTTTAACGTCTCAAATATTCGTCGTGGTACAACATTTAGAGATCTGCTTCGAATCTCTTTCTTACCCAATTGGAAGATGTTGTGTATGTTTTCCCCTTCTTTTTTTCTCAATCCTTCCCATAGTCATTGATGGGAAAGTACTAGATATAATTAAGTTTAATCCATCGTTCATGTCTGGGATCCGATTGCAGTGGTATATATAGCTGTGTTTGAGACGTTCTCCTTCTCTTCCTTCTCGTCGTCTGTCAATACCTCAGTCTCGGGTTTTGCACTTAAATGTTTGTATTGCTTGTCGTCGTCTGTCAATACCTCAGTCTCGGGTTTTGCACTAAAATGTTTGTATTGTAGGTCACACAAAAGTTTGTTCAGTTGTGATGACAACGGAAGCTTTTTACCTTCTTGCCTTTCAAATCTTTTTACAGTTCGATGTCCCCAGTTATGTGGCCCAACTGACCCTTTTGAACGTGAACGTGAGTTTCTGGGTAAATTTATGCTTTGTGAGGATTGCATTAACATTGTTCTTTTTGTTTCCTGCTTCTGAGCTTGGCAGACAGGGCTGCTTAGGCAAATTCAGTTAAATCGTTCAACTTTCAAATATTAATGTGTATTAACAAAAATAAGTCCAAGAGGAGCACTTCAGTACTGATATAAACACTTTAATGTTGTAGTGCTTTGTGTGATATTGCAAGCAAAGTTTTAAATTTGACTGTGCTTGCCTTGTAAGGAGATGTGTTTCTGATGTCTGTCTGTTGAGCTAACATTGCACTATAGACATAAATATGTGCTTCCTTCAAGACTACTTATTGACCCAATCATCTAACTATACTCCGTTCAGCCGTAAGCTGAGACTGCGCTTGAAGTTGCGTCCTCATTGAGCCGGTTACACGTTTCTCTTTTGCCATCTGATCACGCTCTCGCCCATACCAACGCGCAAATTCAGATCAGTTGATGAAAGGGAGGCGGCCGATTGGTCCGGTGGGCACGTAGCTCCCACCGCAGTCTTAGCTTAGGACTGAACGGAGTATAACCACGGTAGCGTGGGATATTGTAAAACCCTCAGTTGGTAGCTATGAGCTCTGTTACTTGCATAAAGCCGTGATTATCACCCTGAAAAACTTAGTACCAATGACTAACACTCAGTCTTGCACCTTCCTTTTAGAACTAACCTCTAGCAATGCCTTTAATCACGTCAACCCACTTTACGAAAAGTGCAAAGGTAACTGCAGAGTTAACTGCATGCTGCATTCAGGTCTGCATGGAAGGCATGCTTGCTCGCTCTCAGTTTGACAGTTTTTTGTTTGTTTTTTTGTCACACTGGCGCAGTAAATTAAAGACTCGTCCAGCAGCAGGCAATGTTCCCAAGAGCCTTTTTGGTGTTATCGCTAGCAGGTGGCACTGCTCATTATTATCTTTTCTTTCTTATTGGAAGTTCTACGCTCATCTGTTTGTTCTACCATATTTACTCGAAAATAGCTTGACCTTTTATGAACAAAGCCAACATGCATACTCCCCACCATGCATATGAAGAGATTATTCATTGCTATTTACGAAAGGAGACGAGCAAAGGGTGCTGCACTGGAAATGTTGGGGCTCCAAAATGTGATCTGCTCTGAAATTTTGAGCATGCAAACATCATGCTCAGTGCCCTGGTGCAGGTTCCATTTTTTTAATCCAAGCGTGACCTTTGCCTCGTCATTCGCTGGAAGTTTTAATTATCCGTCGCTACACACTCAGTGGTAAAGTTGATGTGGGCTCTGTTCGTAAAAAGGTCAGCCAGTTTGTAAGTAAATATGTTTGAGTAGGCTAAGTCTGTATCAAGTTGAGCATACATTTTTTTAATATTGTGGTATCTTGATGTACAGTGGCTGGAAAACTATTAAACTGGACATAGTGTTGTATGGCTTCATCAGCCAAAAGCCAAATGGCATTACTAATACTATAAGCATTGTAAGTTCTATTTAACCCCTTAACAGTTTTGGACGAGCCTAGCTTGTCCGCCTAGAGCCGTCCCCAAACCGTTTAGGATGAGTGTAGCTCGTCCGCGCACCCTACCTTGCCCCTTGGCTGTTTTGGACGACCCTGGCTCGTTCAGAGCTTAGTTTGCGGAGTTGCTGAGAAATGAACCGCACATGCAATAAAAAGAAAAAAATAATTAAAATCAAAAATTAAAAAAAAAAAAAATGTTAAGGGGTTTTATACTATGTGTAAGCATTGTTGGTGTGTTGCATTCTATGGAAGTAGTTTTCATAGGTGCTTGCTTTGTGTTGGTCTTTATGGAATTCTCATAATGAAGATTAATTGTAAGTGCAATATCTCAGGAGGCATATCTTCAACTCCAAAAATTAATTATGTACGGCACGGAGTTTTAAACCGATAAAATGAATTATATTAAAAATGTATATATATATTGTAGTAGCTGGGAACATAATAGGGAGCACTGCAGTGTGCTCTGAATAAGGTTGCGGGCAGGAAATAGAACACCTACATTGCATGTTCCGGAATAAAAATGGTCATCAGATGTCTCTAGTCAGAGAGTGAGACCAGCTTCTAGTGCAATAGAATTTGAGACATTTTTATAGTATTGTTCTCTGAATATTGTTGCGACAATGACCCTTTTGAAGTAGAGGAACCGAGTTCTGGCTGCATGAGCATATACCAGTCCAATTTGGTCAACTCTGGCCCGTCAACATCTTGGATTATGGAGGAGCCTCGTGCCATGTGCAACCTCGGAGCACAGTTTCAGCATGTCATGTTTGCACTGGTCCATTCTGGTCTGGTTGCTTCAGTTATTGCATTGCTTTCAGATCTGCAAAGGCATGACTCCCAAGCTAGCAACGCCTCACAGAAGGTAAAGTCTGACCATGCTGCTCCCTGTGTCACATGCAGCAGCCGTAAAGAACATCACATTTGGCATGCCTTGCAAAATTAAAATTCCAAACATACATATCTGAAATCGGGCACATGTTTGTCATTTTGCAAGAAGTTTTATGTAAATATTTTTAGAGCTCAACTCGGAGGTGATAAAATATTAGAAATAAAGCAAAAACGGCGGCCACGCATTTTCTACCTCCTATACCAGCCTGTTCGTTGTCTGCACAGTGATTTGCGAGCTCGCTCCTGGGTGGCTTGCTGAACTCAAAAGCGCTGACAACGTCTTGTAGAATTTGGTGACAAGCAGGATAATTGTGATAAGTAATAGTTAACGAAATGAATGAACAATGACCACCTGGGAGCAAACTCCCAAACCAGTGTGCAAACAATGAACAGGCTGGCATAGGACATAGGAAATGCACAGCTGTGGTTTTTGCTCTATTTTTAATCTTCCACCACCTCGGAGCTGAGCTCTAACAAAATATACTTGAAACTTTTTGTGAAACAACGTTTGCGTGCCTAATTTGAGGTATGAACGTTTAGAATTTGAATTTTGTAAAGTTGTCGAATGTGCTGGTCCTTATGGCCTCCCCCTGTGCTATTGGACTACAAGATGTAGGCATGGATTAGATTTTGGAAAAGTCCTTCAAAAGTCATATCTCAACTTCCTGCTTGGTTCACTTTTTTGTTCGATTACAACGAAAGGTGGAAGCCAATTTTCAGTGAAAGGAAAAGTGTATGGTTTATATGCACATAAATAGGGTGGTTTTTATTATACTGACCCGGTGGTCTTCAGCTGAAAAATATAGTTTTTTCTGTTTTCCTGCATGGTACCTCGTTGCTGCTAAATATTGCTCGTCGTATCAAGCATTGAGTGCGCATTTTTTCTACTCCTCTAGAAAAAGTTGGTGTATCCTCGAACGAATGACTCTGGGAAAGACGCAAGTTGCTCAGACTCTGTACAGAAAAAATGCGAGCTGAAAGGTAACCTAACTGCACGAGCCAATGTGAAGGTTGGACCTTAGGGTGGTTGATCAACTGGGCCAATCCTATTGCAGAACGGAGCTGCTCGCCGCAGGAGCCACAGACTTGGTTGCCCCTTGGCCACTCGGCTAATTGCCTTCAAGACCTTGTGGGCAGAGAAAGGGGCATTCAGGGCCACCACAACTCGTGCTACCTGGATGCCACGCTGTTTGCCATGTTTTCGTGCACAGACGTCTTCGACAGCATGATCCACCGTCCAAAGAGAGTGAGCGACATTGACGAGTACAGCGACATCCAGAAGGTGCTCAGGGATGACATCGTGAACGAGCTTCGCAGGTCTGTTGCGTTTAGACTGAGTGCCCCAAAGAGCGTACTAGTGCTTCTAGTAGGCTATGGGCCGACTAGTGTCTTGACATTAGAGCGCCTGGACAAACTGTGCTGCAACGTTTTTAAATGACACTAGCCTCATGGTTTTTTTGTTTTTTTTTTGCTTCTTTTTCTTATACTGCCAAGTTGAGGTGTTTTGGTTTAAAGTACCTAGGAGGTTCCTTTTTCGTGGAGCATGAGATGCATAAATGCCACCTCAAGGGCATTGCACCAACTGGTAAATAATGAGGCTTCGTTTGCAGTTGGCTGAAAATGAGAGATGTGTATGCCAAAAAAAATGTAAGCCGTTTACAATTCCCTGTAACGCTGAATTATAGCGCAGCTTTTGAGGAGGAGGAGGAGGGAAGGGTACTGAGGGGAGGGTGTACCCCTGGTCCCTCCTCCTCACCACCTCATCCTGTCTGCTACTCCTCCCTCCGAGTGGCGTCGCTGTCGCGTCACGGGGGTCACGTGACGATGACAATGACATCATCGTCACCGTGATGATGTCATCAGTGACGTCATCGTGATGACGCCATCGTCATTGTCACTAATGACGTCATAGTCATCAGCGACGTCGCGCGTCCCATAATGCACCGCGCAGTTATGGCGACGCCGACGTTGCTCAAGCTGGAAATGGGCGCCTAAGAGCGGCACTCTAAAAAGTGATAGCTGGCAATCGGGGTGGCTCCCAATGGGAAAAACTTAAAATTGAGGGGGAATTTAACGAGAAGATTGGAGGGGTCCATGAAATTTTTAAATAAATGTTACCTGAATGCATACACTTTCGTTAGCTTGTTCTGTTCATTCGCAATTCAAACCCAACTTTTCGGTGTATCGGTAACTCTCAGTAAAATTTAAGAATCATGCAAGTATGAATGGAAGAACACAGATCTAATTTTTTTTTAGTTTGCAGAGGGAAACTGTTTGCAATGATGCATCATTCTCATTAGTATTGATCGTTTTAACCTGGGAAAGCCAGGAAATGTAGAAACATAATTACAATGGAGACTCCACAGTTGTATGTATTCTTCCAGTGTACATTTGCAGCACCTCACCTAATAGACAAGTTTTTGACACAATTGTTGCAAAACACAGCGAATGAAGGGTGTCAACAGTGGCACCCTGTGTTCAAAGCATGTTTAGTCAACACACAATTACTTGCTGTAAAATAACGAGCAAGCACCCCCTAAAATTTAGAGATGATTCACTGAAAATTGATAGAGGGCCCTTTGTTGGATCAGGACCCAAAATTCAAAACTGAAGCCACAAAAATTGTGTAGAAAATTGCTGGGTAATTGTGTTAAAAACGTTCTGGTATCACTCTGGAACGTTACCAAGACCTACGCCTCACTGCGCTCTTCACTAGATAACTTCACGCGTGCAGTGATGGAAGTGCTGCGCCATTTGCGCCAAATTGCGCCATGAACGAAAGTCTGCTACATCTTGCGCCCAAGTCCCATATTCGCTAAAAATTGACGAGACAGGCTTAAGCAAAGCAAAAAGTAAAAATATTTTATTATTGGTCGTCTCTAATGTTCAGTGAAGTAGGAAGAAAGGTAAAATGACGCAAATATGTATTTCACGCTCTCTCTACTCGCCGTTTAGTTTGTTTCATCTTAGGACAGGGCACAGTCAAAGGCTCAAACACCTACAACTGCACATACTAAAAGCACAAGTCACGGGACATATTCGCTGTACTTGATTGGTTTAGTTCATGAAGAACATGTAGAGGAAGATTGACGAATGCCCTGATGTAGTGCTTTGGTGCTGTTTGCTTGGTCCCATTGGCTCTTAGCGTCGTCTGCACTTTGAATTAATGTGAAACGAAGAGATTGCTCATCAACCGTGCTGGCCGGTTGATGCGCCGGCGGGTTGATCGCCGACATTGTCTAAATTTCCAGACGATGTCAGCGATGGCAGGAATGAAAAGTCACGAGAAAACATAGCAAAATAGTAGGATGGCAGCTGCTAATGGGGGGTGGGGGCTAATAAGACAGAGCCAGTCTTGTACTCCTGATGAGATCGCTTGATTATTGTGTCTGCCGCATATCTCCGTGCGCCTCTCACCGCCTCTCACCAGCGCGCGTGTCGAGCTTCACCGCTTTGCACCGCAGTGCTCGGAGCTGCGGCTGACATGGGTGAGCTCCTGGGTTAGCGCAATAGACTAGGAAATTATGTTCAGAACTATTCCAGGTGTATACCTTCTTTGGTCTTGATTCTACCGTAAAATCCCGAGAGATGCCCCACCCGCGAAAGGTAACCCACCCCTATTTTTGGCTTGATTTGCGATTTTCTTTTAAACACCAAAAGATAGCCCACTCTTAGTAATCGTAGTGTTCGAATCCATGATGACCTTGGCGTAAATGTGTCTAGTTAGCTATGGCGGGATAAAAGCGAGCATTGCTGACAGGGAAGTACAGTCATCTTCATTGCCCCTCGCCGTGATAACTTTGACAGAGACACATAATCTAAAAGTAGCATTTTTTTTCCCAACGTTTCTTGATTGTACATTGAAAGGTAGCCCACTCCTTATTTTCACCTAATTTTCTCTCAATTTTAGGTGGACTGTCTCTCGGAATTTTACTGCTGCGTGTTCTCTTTGTGGGTGGTTGTTTTTGCAATTTATAATATTAGTACCTTGAGTTTGGTGTGCTCATAAATTGGGGAGGGGTTATTGATAGACATACTTTAGCAGATATCTGTTTTTATTTTAGTCCTTGTACAGAAATTATATTTACAAGCTAAATAAAGTACCGGGTGTAAAAGTGACAGGGGAGAGAGAGGCTTTATCTCAACTGAAGTGTTGCGCTATGATTCATCCTCAACCATTTTTTGAGTGCCCATTGTAAATGGAATCTCCTCTGACCAGAATTTTATTTATAAAAAGAAGGCTCCATGTTCCTTTCAAGCCCTATCTACTCTTATTATTAAAGATAATAAGTAATCTGGTACAGTATCAAAGAGGAACCTTCAATAAGTATCAAACATTAGCTCATTTAGCAATGCAGTCACTGTCATTTTCGAGTGATGTGCTAACAGATGATGGCATCTGCTCCAAAAGTGTCGTTGACTGCTCCAAACCAATATTTCGCCTGCTACAGAACCTGCTACAAAAGGTAAAATGCCGCTTCCATCACTGCACGTGGCATATAAACTCAATAGCGGTCCCTGGAATGAAGATGCTTGCGCTAGTCGGGCTTTAAAACCTGGCAGTTTTCCAGAGCTTCCCATACTCACCGTAATCTGCCAATCCGTGTTGATTATGTGACCTTTCCACCAGCCAATTGGTGTCGAGCTTTGCTTTAGATTTTTGGGGTCTTAACTAAATCTGGCGACCGCGATACAAGCCAAAACATGTGTCACGTTAAAAAAAAAAAGCTTCCAGCAAAAGTAAAACAATGTAGTCTAGTCTGCATCATTTTAACCCCTTAACCGTTTTTAGTTTTTGGGAATTTCTGACCCTCAACTGCTTACTTGTTATCTTCAATATAAAATTTGTTGCCTTCAAAATCTTATTTCTAGCCACGAACAGAATAAAAGCAAAAATAAAAAAGTACAGCTTTTTTTTTTTTTTATTCAATACTGCAATTTTATTGAGGTTTTAGCAGGGCACTGTGGTACAGCAAAGTACACCAATCTTCACGAAAAAGTACACATAAAAACACACTGCAAACTCCGTCCTGATCACCAAGCCGGTTCGCACAAGTGATTATGATACACTTATAGAAAACATTTCAAAACACCGTTCAGTAATTGAAAAATATATACTTCCATCACACTGACAAAAAAAGGGGAAAATAAATATGTATAAAAGCAATATTCATTTTTTGGCAAAGCTGCAAACTAAGCCATGAGCGAGCCTGGTTAGTCCAAAACTGTTGAGTGCATGAACCGGGAAAAGCAGACGAGCTATACTCGTCCTGAACGGTTTGGGGGCGGCTCCATATTGACGAGCTAGGCTCTTCCAAAATGGTTAAGGGGTTAAAAGGCTAATTTACTAATGCATTTTAATCTCTAAGTGGAACGTCGTAGACGACAGAGATTGCGCGGTAACGACAACACGGACCGCAACCTCTGTCGTCTACGACACGCAGTATCCTGCGGGCGCACCTACATAGGGCAAACAGGCCGCTGCTTAATGAAATGACCGTGCTAGAGAATTCGCAGCAGATGTCTAACAGATGCCATCTGGGCATCTGGCCGTATATTGCGATCGATGCCCGTGCACCCCCTTGTTTTCAAACACAACCATCCTGGGATGACACAGTGGAAAAACAACTAGGGAAATACACAAAGCATTTGTCGTCAAAAACAAGGGGTGCCATTAAGTGTATCAGCGAACAGTCTTTGGCACTGTTAGATAAGGAAAAGTTTATTTTTAGAGAGAGAGCAGGGTGACTGGAAGTGACGTGGTTTTAGTGAACTGTTTAAGTATGTGTGTTTCTAAGAAACTTTCAGTTGCGAGTGCGCTTCGTGTTGTCGTTGCCTCCTTAACTTTGTCCCTGTTGGCGCTTCAATGCAGTGGTCGTGCAGCTTGCCATTTTCGAACACGGTCCAGCGCATTCGTGATCTCGCAACCCTTGAACGAGAGTTCTGCTATTTCTTTTTGGGGCGGCAGCCCACACCTTGGTTACAAATCCCAAGACTCACTGCCGTGATCATTATCAATTTTCCGTTCTGCATGCACATGTTCTGCGTTTATGCATCTCCATTTGCTTTGGGTGGGAACCTACACACAGCATGGAGCAAAGCTAGACTGTTTTTTACACATAATTTTTGGCAACAAGTTTTAACTAAAATACGTAGTGAAGCCAGGAAATCCTGTTGGCAGAAAAGTCCAAAAGCGGCAAGAAGCGGGAGGGCGCTTACTTGGTACTATTGCACAAAATTGTGAAATTCACGCAAAATGAAAGGGGGTGCAAATGCAAGCCTGCTCAGTATTTTACGGTGATATTTTTACGGCTGTGTGATATATTTGGCAGACATTGTTTTATAACTACCAAGAATTAAAAAATATAAAAAAAAATAAAATAAAAATAAAAAAATAAAACAAATGAAAAAATAAAATAAAGTACATACCTTTTTTTCAATGCTTTTTTTTAATTTGTTTCCTATCTTTTAACGTTAATTTCCCAAATTGAAAACTTTTTTTTGACTAATTCAGTGACGCTGAGGTATCCGTGCTCTATGTTCTGTTTTCCAGAAAAAAATTTGTGTCCCACGAAAAGGTGATGAAGCTGCGCGAGCTTTTGGACGCTCAGGGAGGTGTGTCGGGCCTGACTACCGAGGAAAAAGGTGGGTCTTTGAATTTGTGTTTGAAAGCTTCCCTTCCTTTCAAGATATGCGCTGTGTACAGATTTCATTGAAAGTTGGTCACATTACCATAACTCGATTTCTTGTCCTCTTTGTGCAGACCCAGAAGAATTTCTCAACTCTTTATTTAGGGCTTTGGGCGTAGAGCCTTACCTGAAACTCAGGTAAGCAAGACATTTTTCTAACAAACATGATGCCCTGTTATTGTACACAGCGCCCTGGGCCTTTCCAATAAATGGGTGTCGTATTTTGTCCAGTTCTGGTCAAGGCACACACTTGTACCAGCTGTTTGTGGAAAAGCACGAGCTTCTTGACGAGCCCAACATTCCCACTGTGCAGCAGTTGTTTCATCACTCTATCCACGACTCTAACATCAAGCTAAACGAGGCGAGTGACGTCATGCTTGCTTTGCTTTCCCTCTGCCAAACTCCAGACTCTGCTAGCCAATTTGGAGTCGCATATTATTTTGGACGGCAAAAATGTGTATAAACCTTTTGGTTCAGAGGCCATGTACTCTCAACTTTCTTAGTTCACCAAAAAGTGAAAATGCTTTTGCAATTCAGCATCGTCAACTTTTGGTCTCTAAAAAGCAATTGGGTGCATACACAAATGTTTACTAGTGAACATTTATTTCAGAATCTAATAATGCAAAGGTGTGTAACCCTCTGCGACAGCGAGCAACGTGCTTTCATTCTAGATCCCGTCGGCCCTAATCATCCAGATGCCTCGGTTTGGAAAGCAGTTCAAGGTGTACCCTCGCATTATTCCCAGCCTGACGTTGGATATCACCGATGCCTTGAAGGACTGTGAGTGTTCTTTGCTTGGCCCATTAATTAAATTTGGCACCTTTTTGCTAACATATCACATCGAACAAGCTCACCTAACATACTTCCAAGACTGAGGTTAAAGGAAGAAAAAAAAAAGAACATGTCTTCCCTCGGCCAACCACCTTTCAAGGTTATGCACATGCAGATATATCTTCCAGTGCATTGTTAAAGGAAAGCTACAGCCACTGGTTTCTGGTGTTTCTTTTCGTTGCAATTTGGCACAATACTTTGTGAGGTTGCTGAGCAGGTCAACCGAAGGCTGACGTCTCGAGTGCCCTCTTCCCGTTGCAGCTCCCCGGTCTTGCTTTGTGTGCGGGAGGCTGGCCTGTAAGGAGTGCAGGGACTGCTTCCGACCCGATGTCGGTCTGGAGGGTACAAGCTACTGTTCCACTTGCAGCGAAGCGGTGAGTTTGTGCCATTGATGACCTCCGGTTTGTTTAGATACAGACTTGGAGCATCACATGGGTGCCACCCAAAGTTTGCAGGCTGAGGTATGAGTCTGCCACGTCTTCGTGCTTTGAAGCATTGTTTTGCGTCTCTAGTGTTCCACTCTTTTCGTCAAGACCAGCAGATGGTACAGATTTCAACACATTTACTATGCTTTACTGCAATGCACTTAAATTTCTTTTTGGAAGATGCACAGGGTGTGGCAATGTGACCTGACCCAGCGGCGTTCAGCCCGGCGTGGCACAACACCCTTGTGGCGAGCCCTATATGTTAAGCTGTTAAAAAAGAGGTTGGGATGTACTTCCATGTTTCCTACTGTCGCACTGAGGCAGTCACTTTCATAGCTTAGCATGCTAAAGACACCCCATGCAACATTCTACCCTTTTCAGCTAGCACTAAATGGGGCAAGCTCATATTGCCGCTGACTGTACCTCCAAACATTTATTTATTTTATGTGAACGCATAAATGCTTGGAGGTACTATTGAGGGCTGACTCCTCAGGAAAGCTTATTTCTCGAGTCATTGTACCTAGGAAAGCAGCGTTGGCCTTGTGCACGGCCAAGCCACCCAGAAGTATCTTGCATCGGCAATTTCATCCACAGCTAGACTAACAAACTTAACCAGTATTGTGATGTTGTAGTCTTCATTAAATAATCCAGCAAAGGAGAACTAGCATGCCAATTACTAACGGGAGCAGATCTTACGTGTGATAAGTTTCATGTTTGTTGAAGAACCCATGGTTGCGCCCGATGTTTGGCTTCAAATCTGCATATAGTTGCAGAGTAACTGAATCAGTTGTGAATGGCACACCAGGGTCTTATACCCGTGCCACATGGGCAACTCGAACGCCATTTACAACGAATGACATTTAAACGATCGGCCAATCAGCGCGCGACACTCCGAGCGTGGGGCGTTCCACGCGCGACAGATCGCGAGCCGCTTTGTTAATCACACGAATGTCATTCGTTGTAAATGGCATTCGAGTTGCCCGTGTGGCACGGGTATTAACTGTATGACACTGATAGTCTGTAGCAGGTTTAGAATAGCATGAAAAGTCCCTCTCACCACGATTAATGGTTTCCTCCTCTTCAATGCTCACTGCTAAAGTGGAAAGAGTGGAGGGCTTTGTGGGAGGAGCTTGTCCTGCTGTGTATTATTCTTTTGCAACAGGCTATAGTCAAAACAATGGCTCTAAACTTGGATTCACCTGCACGCTTACTGAAAACCAATCGGGAAGTCATTCTCCAGTGGAGTGGCGAGTGTTTATTTGTTTTTCACATCTCGTGCCACTTGGTCCTCTGCAGGTCCACAAGCACCCTGACCGCGTACAGCACACGTTGAGCAACCTCAAGGTTGTTGAAGGCATCGGCAAAGACAGTCCTGTCCAAAGGCATTACATGGATCTCTGTGCCGTCGTCTGCATCGAGACCAGTCATTACGTCTGTTTCGTCAAGTGTGGTCAGGACCCCGACAGCACCTGGGTCTTCTTCGACAGCATGGCCGACCGAGAAGGTGGTTACACTCCCCTCTTGAAATTCTTCACTGGGATCTGTCACACCAAAATGAACACAATTTTGAGTGCAAGATTCAGATCTATTTTATGAGTGAGGCAGCAACAAAGCTGGCCAAGCAGATGTGTAAAAAGCTCAAAAGCATTCACTTGCCATTCAATTTCTCTGAAAGAGTGCCAGTACTATTTCATTACAGTTACCGCCGGTATGAGGTTTGCTTGAGGAAGCCAGGGTGTCGCAATGCTGGCCTATTACTGTAACACCTTCATGCCAAATCTTTTAGGGAAGGGCTACAACCAGAATGTTATAGGTATTCAGTTTTCAACTCGTTGCTTGCCCTCTCACGGCAGAAATGGGAAGTGCTCTGGTGAGGGTCCCCTGGTTCTCCTGCTCAGCTGGCACGGTGAAACTGCTCGTGGTCATGGCTCGCCAACAGTCATTTCTGAATGAAAACAACTCTTACTGTTCCAATGTAATGCTGCAGTTGGGGATTGTACCTTACTAAGAGTTTTAATGCTGCACATAGAAGCAAACGCAAGTGTAGTGCATTTGCGCTAGTTTTGTGCTCCACACTGGTCATGTGCGTCGTTGCCATGCGCCAATTCAAGACTGCCTCAGCGTGGAAAATGCAACGCTGATGCAAACACGCAGTGCTTACATTCGCTCGTGTATGCAGCACTAAAACTGACTACTCTTTCACCAGTTTTCAACGCCAACGAAACATGCTACAGTGAGCAGACGTGCAAGCGGGTAGGCATTCCTTTGAACTGGAGAAGCTGAAATTAGCAAAACAGCAATGCGTAATAAAAAAAAAAAAAGATAAATGTTTTAAGAAATTTCGTAATAAAAATAAAATGATTTTTTTTTTCTTTTTTTCGGGGAATTGGAAGGATTGGCGGTGTAGTTGGCTAGAATGTTTTTATTAATTTTAACTTTTTTTTTTTTGTTATTTAAGATTGCTGCAATTGGCACCTGTGATGATCATCTGCCAACTTCGGATTACCATAGTTGTTAGCACATTTGAAATTAGATCATAACTTTCGTAAGCAACAAATTAGAGTTTGAAAAACTTTATTGTATTATTATTAATGCAATTTGCCATAATGTGGGTCCCTAGTAAATGCCACAATCACAAAAATATGCCATTTAACCATAATAGCTTTTACAGAAAAGTATTGTTTTTTTGTTTTTTTTTAATCAAGATAGTCATAAAACACTGCATGTAATATAAAATCCTATGCGTCATGTGTTGCCATAAAAATCACACCTCTGTTGTCAGACTCGGATTCCTGGCTTGAACATTACGCTAAACACAGTTTTTTTTTGTTTTCAGGATAAAGAGGTTACCTGTGCGCATAACACCCTAGCTTCCTCGTATAAGCGGGAATAATTTGTATCACTCATTGAAAAGAGCACACTAGACAGGCTCAGCAACTGGTATACCAGCATGCATCATTGACCCTCATTATAACCGCCATTTTGGAAAACGAGTGGCACCACCTCTAGACAGAGTTGTGAATAGTTTGCGTTTCTGCGGCTCGATGCCAGCTGTAATGCATGTGCAGTTGCACACGGGACGTCAGTGTTAAGCCTCTTTGCTGTCCTTATTCAGGTGCAGAGGATGGACACAACATCCCCGAGGTGGTAGTGTTCCACGACCATGCCCTGTGGCTGGGCAACACTACACCGTCCACTCTGCAGACAGCTTTGGACAGCAAGAATCTTGGCAACATGAGTCGCCGGCTTGTTTGTGATGCCTACATGTGCATGTACAAAAGCAACATGGCTGCCAAATACAGCTGAAGCTCTGCTGAATCGAGTCTGCATTCTGGGGCTGCCTATACTTATGAGATGTCGTCGTTATTATCATTCTATGATTAATAATATTAAAAGGTTTAAAGTCTGTAGTCCTGCGTGCTGTTTCTGTACCGGGTTTGGCAACTTCCTTATTGCCAGTGTTGGTTTTGGGAACCGTTTACAAAGCTGAAGCTTGGGCAACGAGGCATTCATACACGATTTAGTACCAGACATGGTTTCAATTTCACTAACTTGATTGAGAGCGTTACGAGAAAATATTGCAGAAGGATGAAGGAAGCGACAACCAAAGAGAAAATTAACTGATCAATGCTGCTCTAGTACAAAAGCAAAAAAAAACAAGCCGACTACTTTCCAGATTGTTTTGTTGTTAATTGTTCCCATTTAGACCTTCATTAACCCTTTGACTGTTGTCGCCGTACTTGTACGGTGGTAAACACAGATTTGAAAGTGCGTAAAGTGTGCGCCACTGGAGGTGTGGCTGTTTGTTATGTCTTTGGCAAACTATAAGCGCTATATTTGCATGGTGCTTCACTTTGCTGGGCTATTTAGTTTTCAAATTGGATGCTTCGTGCACGTAATGCTCACTTTACATATCAGCCGCTCTGGCAGTACTGCCAATGTGAGCTGTGGCCCTTCGGCAGGTTCTTGCAAAATAAAATAATTTAAAGGTAAGGCCTAAGATTGAGACCTAAGGCTGACACACAAAATCCTTCAAATACTTTGGTTTAATATTGCATGAAAGAACGTCTGCAAATTTGTCCTTTTCAGCCTGGTTCAGGAGCCAGTTCTGCGGATACCACATCTCAAACCCTGGCCCTCTACCACGCTGTTTAATTTATACTGAGGCACAGGTTCCACAATTAAAGGAACTTGTAAGGTTTTCCGACATCACCAAACCCAGGTGTGACAGAACTACTGTTTGTAAACCCATTGAAAGTTATTGCATCGTAATACGGCTCTCTGAATGCTCGTAGAAAGCAAAGACATATTCTTATATCTGTGTTATGACATGGTGGGGAGCGTTGAGTAGCGAATTTAATTAAAGCAAAGTTGCCGAGTTTAAGTACTCCGATGATTGCATGGACAGGTTCCTCGTTAGAGAGGCGATTTGGCAATTCTTTTAATATAGTCATGTGGGCTAGCTGCCTACAAGTACAGAAAGAAAGAAATGCAGAGCTCTGCTGTGTTCCTTATGTTGTTAGCAAACGTCTTGCGAGAGTTGCAGTATTTTTAATTAAGCCTAAAAAAATTTAATGTTTAGGACTAATTAGCCAACTTTTTAAATGTATTAAGAGCCGAAATGTCACTTGGAAGGTTCTAGAGCTCCCGGAGAAACACCCGAATTAGCTGTTTGCAACGTGATGTGGCTCGCATGGATTTTTGCTGACCAATATTGAAGCTTGTGAAACATGACAAAATACCCCGTGGTAAACATGACAACTACCCCTTCAGACTCGATTTCAAATGTCCCGGGCTTTTTTTTGTAGGCCAAAAAACCTACCAGATATAAAAAGAAACATGCAAATTAATGCGATTGCAGTTCGTGCATGTGAGCTATACGGCCAGGCGATGATTAGGTTCAAGAAAGAGTGCAACAGAAAACAAACTGATTACCTAAAATTTGCTAATGAACTTTTTAATTATTAAAGGAGCTATGAAACACTTTTCCAACTTTTTCCTGTTTAGCTTTCCTCCTCAACTCATAAATCACGCATTCAACCAAACAGTTTAAGAAGACAGAAAAAGGGGAGTCCCCTCTTGCTCAGACTCGTTTGTGTACCCGGACGCAGCCATTCTCCCCCTAGAAGATTAGCCCGTCGCTCAAAACTCAGACAAAAGTTGCTTTCCCCAACCCGTTCACCATAAAGCTGACAGTGCTGTGAAGCTACGTGCTTGTTGGGCCAGCCACTTTTGCCACGTGATCACGCTCTCTTGCGCATACCCACGTGCAGAGAATGAGGTCAGGTGATGAAAGGGAGGCGACTGATTGGTCCGGCAAGCGCATAGCTTCTACCACAATGTCAGCTTAGGAGTGATGGGAGTAAGTGAGGTCCGGTGTCGTGTGACGTGCGTTTGGACCCGGTGACGCGCTGCGGGGGCACGACGACTCGCTGCGGGGACCGCGGATGTATCGCAGTGAAAAGGCAGAGAGCTTACGAAGGGAAGGAGGTACGAAATAGCCGTGTTTTCAAATTTTTGTACCGAACGTTGGGTTTTTTACTTTCTACCTTTTTCTTTTGGCCCACTGCCACATCATGCACAGCCAGTTTTTTTCATACGAGAATTAGCAAACATTTGATACCAAATAAATTGGATTTAGCATTCAACCAATTCGGCCTGTTTACTAAACTCAAATTGATACTTGATGCGATTACTATTATTTTTTACCTGCACACGCCTACTTTATTCCCTAATTAGCTACAAGTGATAATTACATTGTTTTTCGTCGTGTGAGGTTATTGACTATTATTAACAAATTATTAAGAATCGAAGCTCTACGATTAAGCGGTGGAGTCACACTTGAAGATATTCAATTGTTTTGAGCTATCGTACACAAACAACTTCTCAAGATTCTTGCAGTTTGGGGCCTTTCCTACATGCAATACCAATAATAAAGCCGAAACCTTATAGAGGAGACCACATCTATAGACTCAACGCGTAAACACAATTTGTGAAGCGTGTAGTGCGTACGTTGGAAAAGAGATACCGGCGAGGGCAAACCATAGCGTCCAACGTCTTTGAGCCTCACGCAGGACAATGCTATGCCTAACAAAGTCACTTAGGTCGTATATCAGTAAGTGACCGTAGATGGAAGACTAACCGCCGAATTCAGAAACCTCACTCGAACTACACTCAAACTGAAGGGCCCCTCCACTTCCTCGAGGAAGGCACGAGGGCCGGCGCTGGCCAATTGCAAGGACGGATCCGCCGTCGCGATTGGCCAGTGCCGGCCCTCGTGCCTTCCTCGAGGAAGTGGAGGGGCCCTTCAGTTTGAGTGTAGTTTGAGTGAGGTTTCTGAATTCGGCGGTAAGTCTACAAAATTATGAAGTGAAGAAAATTCATTGCTAGCTAAAACAATGCTTATTACGTTTGAGAAAAAAAAAAAAAGAAAAGATTTTAATTGTCTATGTACTAATATGTCCGTGCACTGAAATATCCGCGCACCGGAAAGTCCCACACCAAAAAGTATCTGCAGCAAAAAGTCCGTACACCGAAATGTCTGTGCACCAAAAGTCGGCACCGAAATGTCCTACAGCGAAACGCTCTACACTGAAAAGTGCTAGACCCACCACGGATGGGATCTTCCGTCACCTCTGCCGGTCCCTAAGCCATAATGATTTAGAACCATTGGTCTATGGAACGCGATTCCCGAGATAATGAAAAACGCTGCCCGTACTTCTTGCTGTCACCACGAATTCGCCTAAACAATGAAAGATGCCAAATCAGGTTTGTAACAAAATTGATACTTCAGCGACTACTTCTTTAAACAGAACAAGTTATTTGTGTTCTCACAACAGCAAAAATTGTTCTCCAAACCCATGCTAAAAGCAGCCAATCGAACTCGTTGGGAAGAGCAAGTGCCAAGCTCGCTCAAAACAGCTCCTCGGGTGGTTTAGCTCGTTGCGGGTGTGCCGGCTGGCTTCTGGATAATCGTTTCAAATCCTTCAGGCTTTCCCCAAACTTGCACGCGAGGAAGAGGTAATTTGCTGCTTTCACATTGTGGCGAGAAGGAAAGTGAGGGTCTGGTTCCTTCTCTCTGCTTTCGGGCCGGCCTTTAACAGGGGTTATATCAACTTTTCAGTCCATGCCCCCCCTCGAAACAGCATCCCCGCCACTCCACAGTTCTGTTGTGCCATTAAAATGTTCATTTTCAGTTTGTGCAACCACTTGTAAAAATGGCACAGGACGACGTTGCATTTCCAGATTTCTGTGAAAGCATTGAGTTTCCAGCTCAAAATATGTAGGAATTTCCTGCACTGCATCTGCTTCAAGGTCTCATAAATCCATACATTGCCATACCTTGCACTTTGCCAATCTACAGTGCCGCTGATATTCTCTTCCAAGGGATGGCGGACATTTGGGTCACAGTGGAACATGCATTGACATAATTTATGTTTGCAGTGATTGTGGCTAGTCCGAAGGACAGTGTCCAAACCTGTAGCAAACTGTACACAGAATTTAGGGAGGTGTTTTCACAACCACCAATCATTGCCCAAATGAGCCAAGATAGTTTCAGTATGACACATCACATTCAGGTACTACTCAACGCTGAAATAGTAAGTTCGCTCCAGATTGCACTAGAGTATTTCGCTCGTATCCTCTCGGTGCATTTTAGCCTTAGCAGCCCCCTTGCGCCATGAAACCCCAATTAACCAGCCAACCATTTCACTCGTGGCAAGAGTACTGCTACTGGGAACTTTCATGAATCCTTTATATGTGTTCAAATGTTCTGTCCAGATTCAAGTTCTTTTTGCACTCTAGGAACATCAGAAAAATATGTATCCCAAATTATTGAAGGCTGGTTAACACACTTGCAATTGCTTATGACCGACCAGAGGCTAAAAAATGGTTTTAAACTTCTTGCAACTGCTTACGACCGGCTGAGCAGCAGGTCATGAGCAGTCAGAAAGGGCTTAAAAACTGTTTTTTAGCCTCTCCGATCGTAAGCAGTCACATCTGTGTGAACCATCCTTTACCTTTTAATTAGCAACAAACAAGCCAAGACAATTATCATTTTGTTAGAACTTTATTTGGACTCTTGGGTTTAAATAAGCAATATCTCTGTGATAAAATGGGGACAAGCAAACCACTCAACAAAACAAATTAAGTACAAAGGGTTCAATTCGGACAAACTACAATGCTGCTGGACGTCTATCGCAGAAGCAAGCTTTTGCTTGGCCAAACGAACGCAAACCTTGAGGATAAAATCCTCAACATCCTGTTTGGAACTACGTGGATACAGACATAATGTTCACTCTACATATAGACGTTGGTTATGAACATAATGCGCACACCATAACCATAACCAATCTTTTTTTTGGTATGTTCTCTTAAAAATATTTGAGAAAAAGCAGCTTGAACCACCACAAAAAAGATATATATATATCATCCTTTTTCTTTACACAGCCCGACAGCAAACAATTTAAGTGAAAGATGCTGTACACTCTAAAACATGGTGAATTTTTTATGTACATTTTTAAAAAAAAAACCAATTGTTGGATGAAGCGAATGGGGCAGGGCCGTGGGGTGGGAGATTCCATAGAGTGACTAATGGTGGCGGTGCTGGTTCATTTCTGGTCTGGGACAGGAGACAAAAATGGAGCTGCTTGCTCAGAATGCCACCTGTAAGGATCTGAATGAAAATGCAGTGCATCAGTGGGGCCAGCCACACAAGGCACAATGTTTGGTTGAAACTTGACCCGTCTTCGATGCCATACCTGAACTTTAGCAGTCATTTCTTTAAACCTTAAAGTAACTTCACATCTATACTCCCATTTCAACATTAGTGCAAGCGCAACCAAAGCTAAATGCACGAGTCCCGTACACTGATCATAGCTGTCATGCATATCTGTTAGTGCAGCATTGAAAGCATCCTCATGCTTGTAGTTTCTGCTTTGCTCGCACTTAAAGAGACACTGACGAGGTATTTATGTTCGCCAGGGTTCTTATTTGTACATGACATATGAGAGCACAACTACCCAAAACACAATTTGGGGCCCGAAATTCGTTTTCTTTCCGCCTGAAAACCACCGATCGAGAACTGGCCGGTTTTTATGGTTTAGACACAACCACCAAAGATAATCAAAGTCGTGGGTCATCGAAGGCATACACTTGCTACGAGAAATGGACAAAAAAATATGATATTCATTTTTTGTGGCTTCTAAAACGCTGCAAATACGTTAATTGAAAAAAAAAAGTTCCACAGCCATGTGACTTCCGATATCTTTCTCCTCCTCTATATTTCTTCTTCCAACCCCAGTCGTTTCAGTTTCAAGCAGTTGCATTTTTTTTATTTTATTTAAAAATATATGTGATACCGCAGCAATATATTGATTGAGTAGTATTCCACCACCATACCAAATCGCCTGTCAAAAAAGTTTTAAAAAAATGGGGGGGGGGGGGGGGGGGGGTGTTAGTGTCTTTTTAAAAAGCCCCTGAAAAGAAAAAAAAAATTTTAACAGTTTAATTGGGACACGCGTGTCAAAAAAGTAATTTTACGCAAAAAAAAAAAAAAAAAAAAAAAGCAATATTGACAGCGTGAGACACGATGTAGTCGGTAGTCACCTCCTTTCGACTTGTTTTCTCTCTCGGCATTTTGGGAGCATGGAGGAGAGGAGGGTCAGGTTCGCCCTCACGACTGCGATGGTCATTCCGGAATGACCCATGACATCATGGACTTTGCACGCAGAATTTCAAATAAATCTCACCAACAACATTGCTCTAATTTTTTTTTCTTTTTCTCGCGTAATATTTATTTTTTGACACACTTGTCCTAATTAAACTCTTTAAAAAAAAAAAGTTCTTTTCAGGGGCTTTTTAAGGTGGAATGGAGTATAGACAATTATAGACAAAATCAACAGGCAGCCAAATAGGCAGATACAATAACTTTAAGCGGACTATCGCACCATGAAGAAAACTGCTGGAAGAATTAATCACGAGTAAATGCTTGGACCCAGTACCGTGGAGCCTGATAAATAAGGAAAACCATAGAACTGTACTACTAGTTTTGACACACACTCCTAGCATACAAAGGTTTGATAAAACGAGATACTAGCTAAGCCACAGTATATGGACGGATGTACTAGTATTAATAATGAGTTACTGTTCCTACTTTGGTGTCACAAAGTCCGATAGAATGACGAGACTCCTGGGCATTAACACTCCTTCACAGTTGCAAAAGCTAACTAAATTATCACATTGTTGGCAAGGCATCTTAATTTTGAAGAAAGGGGCTCAAAACACAATCCAAGGAAGAACCACAGTTCATAGATGGAAACTATGCCAATTTCTGCTTTAGCAACTTTTTTTCCGTCATGGAGATTGGGACTTCCTACGAGCCAATAGAAAGTGCAATTAATGAAAAAAGCGTCAATCCACTTTTAAGACTTGTCAACAGCTTCGGCTGCATTGGTGGTGACTGGTTTTTGTGCTCACCAGCGGCACCCTCTTTTGAAATACTTTGGAACAAAGCCCTTTGAAAATATTGTGCAAAACCTTGATCTGCAATATAGACATGTGTCTAGCTGCCCTACGTCTTGTTCTGCCATAGGGCTCAGAACACGCCTGTATGTCTTCAGCTCGCTCCAGAGGACACGCTGCCATGCTGCAAAAGAAGTTTCCAGACCAGAGACATGAAAGGACTGAACTTGCGAGAAGGTTGGGCATGCCATTTCCGTTGAGCACTATTTACTTCATATCCACCAGTGCAGCACTTAAAGTAGTAGCAACTCGACTTTCCTCAAAGGAATGACAAATGGGGATATTGCATGAAGCTGCTCACCCAGAACTGGCCGCAGACTCCTCCTCCATCTCCATGTTCATCTCGTGCTCCAGCTCATCCTGTCCATACTCAAAGCTGTTGGCACTGCAGAAGAGAAAAAGATTTCAATTATGGGGCTTACCAGGCAGGAATCAAAGAACCGAAAAATAGGCTAACCACGACGGCAGAGGTGGTCACTACTGTGAAAAGAACAGGAGCACCACGGAAAGGGAAGCCACACTGAGAGGCAAACAGCAGGAAGCAGAAAAGACGCAACATTCCCTTTTTATACGCAACGGGATTAAGATGAGCCTAAAAGGATGGGGTTAGATTCTACTACAGATGCTTTTAGCATGTCAGCTTCAAAGCATGTCTGTCAAACTAGGGGACTTCAATTCACCCCTCTGTCTAGCATGAATCCCCAATGAGTTACTACGCTTCTTGCTACAAAAACTATATCTGCACTTCAATAGACCTCCACACACAGCTTGTTCCCTCGGTACAAAAAAAAACAGCTATGCTATTGGTACTGTACATTCACCACCCAAGGGCTTTAGTTCTCTCTGCTCATAACGAGTGCACAGCTGAATGCAAGCAAGATGTAATATTCATCCGCCCTAAATGCAAAGTGCCATGCCACCCGAAAAGAAAATTTGTGCAAAATGTGACCAGTCGACGGACCTGACAGCTCTGCAAGTGAAGAAGACGATGCGCTTGAGCCGACGATTGTAGAAGAAGTAGTTGAACGACCAGAGGCAGCCATCTTCTCCGTAGGGGTCCGAGACCAGGTCTGGGTTGTAGCTGAAGATGTCACACTCGGCCAGCGTGATCTCGCTGTCCATGGCGGCCCAAAGATGTGGCCGCAGGGCGCTGTACGCCTGATTGGCCATGGCGAACAGGTTGCTGTCCACCGAGCTCATGACCCACTGCGCAGAGACCGACCGGGCAATGTCGTCACAGTGATGTGATTGCTACAGTATTTGCTCCAAAGCGCTTACCCTGCTACATTTCACCAAAATATGAGAAATTTGCGCTAACATTGCACCAAGAGCTCTTTTCATTTTACCAATACAAATAATGGTTCAGGCATTGCTACACTGTCAGATTTCTATAATAAGCTTGCATGAATTTTCCATACTTTTGGGTATAGCTTAAAATAAAGTGTGATTCAATATCACTTAGTACTGGGAGTTTCTGGAACATTTCCCATTTTTTCGGGGTCTGTTCGGGCAGTTTCGTTATAGCTGCGTCGAGTATGCTTGTCACTGTACAAGGGAGCACTGCTGAGAAGTTACGCCCACAGAGTAGACATTGAAATTTTGTGCATGTCACTTCGCCGCACTGCAACACTATGCTGAGGTATAAAACACTTCTCCAGGAAGAAATGATGCAAAACTGCATGTCATGCATTAAAAAGAAAGAAAAAAGTGAGAACTAAAATTGCGGTCAGTTTATATGACGGACCGCGACATCCTGAGAAGTCGCAGACACCATTAATTGCAGTAGTTTTTTTTTTTTTTTATATATATAGTCTTTAGGGTGGACACTTTACTTGGGTAACGGGAAAGAGTTAATCAATTACGTTGATTAGGTGTAGCTGGACTGGGCCACAGGTTTACTTTTTGTTTGTTTACTTTACACCTTTCAATAGACCATTTGCAGTATTCCCAAGCGCCCCGGCCCGCACTCAAGGAATCATGGGAACGATGTTCCTTCAGCTCCCTAGTGATCGCTAATTTTCGACCAACTCCATGGTTACACAGTTTTTGAGCATAATTCGAGGTCACCCTGAACAAGCACCTGATATACCCCAAGGAGCTGTCATATTACTTTTAAATTTGCTCTTCAACGTCACCATTTCTGATACTGCGCATGCGGTCCACCTTTTAACCTGGCCGAGCTGCAGAAATCTCTTACAATATTATCATTCTCGTGATTCTTGTTTGAGCAGGAATTGCTTAAAAAGCCGATAATTCACAACAACAAAAACCAGGATTTAGCTCGGAGTCCGCGGGGCTGTTTATAGCATTTTTAGCATTGTAACTTAATATCAGCACGATAATAATGTAAGAGATTTCTGCAGCCCATCCAGGTTGAAGGGTGGACAACATGCACAGTATCAAAAATGCCGACATTGACGAGAAAATTTAAAAGCGATATGACGGGTCATTGGGGTATATCAGGCGCTTGTTCAGGGTGACTCCGAATTACGCTGAAAACCTGTGTAACCAAGAATAGGGTTGAAATTACCGATCACTAAGGGGCTGAAGAAACACCGTTCCCATGATCCTTTTAGCGCGACCCGGGCCACTTCGAGGATATCGCAAATGGTCTATAGGCTCATAACTCTTTCTGGATGCAGTCAATAAAGTTTAAATTAAAACAAAGTTAACATATGCAGTGGAATGAAAAAAGCTTTCCGGAATTCCGGAGAATAACTCGCAAAATCAAGTTCAGCTTGACTTTACAAGTCACATTTATCTTTCGGAGGCTGCATTTGCAACATCATAGATGTCTACATGCAAAGTGTCATTGATGCACAGCTTTGCAATTTAATTGCACTTTGGAACCGATGCTGAGAGGTAGTTACACAAAAATGGGAAGGCAAAGATGCGCTGCATTTAATTCGGACAGGCCAACAGTTTTCGCAGTAGAGCGGTTAAAGGGCAACTCCGCTTAATTTCAAAAATTTTGAGATAGTGGCCGATTTTGCTTTTTGAAGCACTCAAAAACAATCCCCAATCCTTTGTTTCGCGAAAAATAATATATTTTTCGTGTAATTTTACTCTAGCCATGATCACAAACCGAAACCGAAACGGTGGCAAAGCCGGACAACATTGTATATTCGGCATCACTAAGCATGTACACCCACGTGATATACAAGGGGAAGAAGAAGCTCCCCTCTTATCAGGATCCTCCTTTGTGCCTCCTGGATTAGCACAGGCGTCGCTATTTTCCCCCCAGAAGATTATAGAGGATTAACCTGTCACTCAAAATTCTTACAAAAGCAGCTTCCCTCTCCTGGGAGAGCACGGCGCTGGCGCCACCCGTGCTCTCCCCGGGATAGAAAACAAAATTGAAAAAAAAAAAAAGAAGCTGTACATGCTTGATGACGTCGCGGACGTGCCGGTAGAAGGAATTTGGAGGAAGCGGAAATGCAGCCGGGCAGTGTTGTCTGGCCCGCACGTCTCATCCAAAACCAGCGGATTCGTGCTTGTGAAACTTTGACAGCGATTTTAATGAACTTCTAGGCGGAATTCCGTCTTAATATTTGCCATGGGGGTTTCGTAGATGATAACAAAGAGAACTGTATAGTTTTGCACTACTGGAAAAGAAGCGGAGTTGCCCTTTAAAGAGCAACTCTGCTCGATTTCGAGATAATGAGCGATTTTGCATTAGAAGGTCCTAGTAAAAGACACCACATCGTTTGTTTCGCGAAAAATGGGATATATAATTTTCAATCCAATTTTAAACACGAGCGGAAACCGAAAGTTCGGCTCCGTCCGGCAACATTGGCCTTGGGCTGCCAAAAACATGGCCATCACGTGGTACGAGATGTCACGCGATCTTCTATGCAACGACGGGCGGGATTTGGGGCGGGCATGCACCTCAAGTGTCACCTGCACCCTTCGCCAAATTTTGGTGTCTACGACATTCGACGTCTGCACAACTGCAGCATATGTCTGCGCACACAGTGTCCGTAGTGTGGACGAAACTCCGAGAGACAATAATCACAGACGGTGAGACGAAAACGGTAGTTTTGAGCAGGAGACGGCGGTAACGGCAGAACCATGGCGGGCCGGCCGTACGGCTGAGCGCCGAGAGGAAACGTTGCTGACGTCATCTGCTACACTTGCACAGAGAAGTAAAAACAAGCAAAAGGGGGCAATGGTGATGACGTTTAGCTCAATGTCGGCTACGCCCACGTCATAGCCTCGACTCTTTTTGGTTGCGCCTGAATTCGCCCGCTCGAGTTAGCAGATTTCGGCAACTTGGCGACTTTTGCCGGACCAATTAAGAAACATTTAGACAGAACTGCGTCGTAATATTTGTTGTGTGGTCTTCCTAGGCGATACTGAAGAGGACTGCACCATTTTTTCAAAACCAAAAATGAAGCAGAGTCACCCTTTAAGAATAAAAAATATGTTTGTGCACCAAATTCTTGGCTGCTCCAAAAGGCATTCCAAAACGACTCGAACCAATTGCATCACTGCAAGGGCATTGCAGGCTCTGGGCTCACTGATGACAAAGTGGACATTCAGTAGCGTTGCTCAAAGGTGACTTACGTCCAAGCTGGGCTCTTTGCTGAACTCGTCGCTTTTAGCCTGGCTGAAGTCATAGTCGGGGTGAAAGGAAGCGTTGAGCGTGCCGATCAAATGGAACAGGGTCTTGCGGCTGATGGTGTCGCACAGGTGGCCCTCGCCATCGTCACTCTGGCTTCGGCTGTTGGCAGAACCCCCACAATAATCAGGCATGCGTCAACTGGGCCCCAACAGTGAAAGTTCCACTTGCTGGCCTTTGTTTTCTACACAGACAGCCACACTTGAGCTGAATTTTACGACTGGCAGCACAGGCAAGAAGCAACACAAAGTGGAGCAATAAATTCCTAGGGCCAAAAAATGTGAGACGATTACACGGTCAAATAAAATTCAGATGCTGCTGTCATGGAAAAAGAACACACTTGTGTTCTGTTTCCTAGTGGGACGGAGCAGATTAGCACAAGTTTGGCTTGACCATGGCATCTTTTATACAGCGAGTGCATTCCCAGATGAATTGGAAGAGATGTTTGCCTCCTACTTCATACATCTGAGATGTTGCTCTCCACTGCCGGGTGAAAAAACTTGTGTACCTGGTCGTACCTGTGCATGGGGGCAGAATCACGGCTGTGTTCAACACAACAAAAACTACTTCAAATTAAGCAGAAATAGTCTACAGAAAGGTAAATGTGCATTATGATGGTGAAGCAATTCGGGCATGACTACTACCTCCTAATCCACTTATCCAGTGGGCAGAAATATGGGGCTATGGAAGAAAATACACCGGCAGAATGTTATGCACCGTTGGATGGATGGATGAATCCAGCTGAGCCCTTTGGATCGGGCGGTAGCTAACGCCACCTAGCCATTTTGTTTGCCATGTAAGCTTAGAATATTTAAATGTGAAAACTATATTCACTCCGACTGCAAAGAAAGGGAGACTATAAAACCCCCTTGCCATCAGTTAATAAGAAAATACCTAGTTTTCTCTCGCTTTCTCCCACCATTCACTTAATCTTTGCTTGGTAATCTCTACTGTCTTGAAATCCACTCTTCCTTCACTATCTCTAAAACCCAATAACTTTATTAAATCTATGTTTATTAAATCTAAATCTACCATAAAATACCGGGGAAGCGCACACCCCACCTTCACTGCAACCCCTGCAAAAGAAGCAGATGATCTTACGCTCCGCATAATTTTCAGAACTCCCCAAGTTTGGAAAATGTTAATAGTGGGCGCTTCCGTGGTATTTTACGGTAACATGGACCAGCATGGTTTGGAACCTTTTGGGACGACGAAACATGGGCAAAGTAGAGCCTGTGGCTTGCCCGGTCTGCTGCGACTAACGCAGGGGTGGATGCAAGTATTCCCAGAAAGGGAGGGAGGGAGGAAGGGAGGGGAGAAGGAGGAAAGGGAGGAGGGGGCCAGCGTATTATATGTTGAGAACCTGCCCCCATTTTTCCCAGCCTAAATTTTTAAACATTCAGAATTCAAGTTCAGAACATACAGACTACTGCCAACATACCTGTACACACGGTTTGGGCTCTGCGAGATGAGTGCGCTCTGTGGTGGGGACAGTGCCTGAAGGTCGTTTGGCCCGCCGCCCGCCTCAGCGTTCATCGACTTGAACAGGCGCTTATCGCTGCCCACCATTTTGCAGGAGTAGCTTTCGATCCTGAGAACGAAATTATGCACATTGTGCAGACGCCCACGTTTTTCGCTCCTAAACACTCCCATCAAAATTATGACCTCTTCTAGCAGAGCTGGAAATCCTGCACACTCATGGAGCCCTGCAGGTGCCGAACTTGCACGATGTTGTTGGAAGTGAACATTCTATATATATATATATATATATATATATATATATATAATGAACTTGAAGTCTCTATGGTGTCTTTTGTACACGCCACTGTGCAGTACTTCTAGCTCCAAAGAGAGCATATTTTCGAAAGGGGTTTAATGCACTACGCTTTCGAGCTCCCAACGATCGTTCCCTTTGGTTTCGAAAAACGCGTACCATAAGAATAAAAACATGGACGATTTACGATAACGGGAGCTACGGTGGGACACATATCTGACAAGCGAGATCAGTCCCCCGAAATGTGTATTTTGCTGCAGTGGGGGTGCCGTACGAGCAACCTGCGCTATTATATTTGCGACGATAACAATTCTCGAGGCGGCAGAAGTCCGTTTAATCCAAGCGGTAAAAAAAAAAAACTGTAGACTGCTTACCTTCCAACGATCTTGCAGTCCCCAGTCTCGAAGCACAGCGATGCGTTGATCGCCTCGAAACGACTGCTCTCGAGAAGCTTCATGGTAACTCAGTAATGACGATGACTGATAAAGCTTCACTTTTCGTATAGCGAAAGGAAAAGAAATGAAACCGCCAAATAAATGTCAAAGCTGCTCACGGATTCAGCAGGAAAGACTCGGAACGATGGTCCACCGTTGTCTCAGTATTACTCTACTTTTTTTGAAGCTCTTCGAACTTCCCGAACTCGTTGAGACACCGAAACTTTCAAATTTACCGAGTGAGCCAGTGTTCATTACGCTCTGGCGACGACTGATCGCTGTTCTCATTTGGAATACCCAAATGGCGTCTGATCGAATCTGCGCTCGTGAGGCACAGGTTAACAAACGAAACTATGTCACCGGACCGCGGTGTTAACGAAGCGACTGATGCTTAGCAACAGGCAGAGTTCAAGCACGAACTTCTCCCCGATGGATCCGCGCAGAGGTCCGCTTAAATATAGTAAACAAACTGCCTTATCGTTTTTGGCTCGTACCTCGGTATGCTGACCTAACCCCCAGTATCCTAGCGTCTGAGCTGAAACATATCAACAGAACATAAAAATAACCCGTACTCTCGTCACCAGGCCAAGCACCCACGGCCTACGGGTCATCCTTGTTGCTGCGCAGTTGGGGGGGGGGTACCTTTAAGTTTGTTTTCGTTGCCTATTTAAACAGAAAAGAACTACAAGGGCGTGCATTTGGCTATGCAATGAAATATCCACGCGCCTAACACGCTTTTCATCAGATTTATATTTCTAAGGGTGGTGACAGCTGCATAACTACGGATGTAAACAGTAAACAGATCAAAACGGACGAATACGAGGACGTGACCTTGAGATAATTTAGCTCAAGCTGTGATACGACAAAATATCACTCAATGAATATTGCGTTCACACTCATATTTTACTTGTATTTTTAGTAAAGTAAATGTTAATTAAACTGCTCATAATTGCGCGGCGTGTTCACCACATTTACTCTTGGCTCGAGAGTTTATGACTTGTGATATTTGTTTTTTGTATTTTTGCGAGGGTTTCATTGGTTTCATTTATGAACATTTGTGGTAGTCAGGTTATTTTTCTGCGTTCTTGTGGATGAAGAGAATTGTATTTTTCGAAGTACTAGAGCACTGCATTATGTGTCGTCTTGCTCGTTATTTTATTTCTCATTGTCTCAGGGTTTAGATAGCTTCCTAACCAGCCGGCTTGCATACTTTTAGCGAGGGTTTTCATTTAGGAAATTTGTGATGGTCAGGTTATTTTTCTGCTTTCTTGTGGATGAAGAGAATTGTGTTATTAAAAGCTTACTAGAGCATTGCATTATGTGTCGTCTTGCCCGTTATTTTATTTCTCCTTGTCTCAAGGTTTAGATAGCTTCCTAACCAGCTGGCTTGCATATTTTCGCTCTTTCCTAGTAGAACGTTGCGCCCGACTGTTTTTCTAGAAAACGGCATCGCTTTCCATGTTCTGTGCGAATCCTTCCTCAACATCTTTTTTTTTTTTAATGTCGCGTTCAAGAATTATTCTGTAATAATCACTGGTATCAGCTGAGCGGTCTGCTGCAAATGCCGACTGAAACGAACCGCACCGCACTGATTTTGGTTAAAGTTGGAGCGTCCTGAGACGTCGACTCGTAAACAAAAAAAAAAAAAATACTGTAGGAACCAACTACAGTGAGCTACATACATTCAGTTTAGGTTAATACGGCAGTAGCAGTAGTAGTCGCCTACCACAGCGCCTACGACGGTAAATTGCGCTAGATAGCGCAAGCTGCCGCCCGACACAAATGATTTATTCAGCATAGACATATCCATCCATCAGAACCGTCCGTCCATCCATTTATCCATCGTCTGCTTGCTCTGTTGGCTCTGTTGGCGTACACCGTGCGACGTGTTTCTTCTCTAAAAATGTTATCAGGTCGGTCCTCGCTTTCTGCAGTTTAGATCAAGTAAGGCGGCTATACGGGTTGAGCGTGTCGAAATGGCGAGGCAGCGGCGCAAAGAGCTCAAAGACGTCCCACGCAAGCCTTTGGCCGCTCAGCATCCTCGACAGTGCCCAAACGCGAGCGACGACGGGTCAATGGGACCCTGGGCACCCCAACTTTACACGGCGTTCAAGGCGCTGTTCTCCGCTCGACTGTGTGCGGCAGTGTGGAGCAGCATCTCCGACTGCGATGAGACGTTCAACTACTGGGAGCCGACGCACTTCCTGATGTACGGCAAGGGCCTGCAGACGTGGGAGTACTCGCCGGTGTACGCGATCCGCTCGTACGCCTACCTCTGGCTGCACGTGCTGCCGGGCCTCTTCTACAGCAGCTTGCTCCAGTCGAACCGGGTGCTGGTCTTCTACTTCATGCGCTGCATCCTGGGCTTCGCGTGCTCCCTCTGCGAAGTGTACTTTTACAGGGGCGTCCTGCACCGCTTCGGGCCCGTGGTGGCGCGGACCACGCTGGTCCTGCTGCTCTTCAGCACCGGCATGTTTGTGTCGAGCACGGCGTACCTCCCGAGCACCTTTTCCATGTACGCCACGCTCGTCGCCACGGGCGGCTGGTTCATGGGGGACACGCGCGTCACTGTGCTCGCCACGGCCATCGGGGCCCTGGTGGGATGGCCCTTCTCGGCGGCACTCGGCCTGCCCGCCGCCCTGGACGTGGTACTCTTGAAGCGCAAGGCCCGCCCGTTCCTCACCTGGTGCGCCGTCTCGCTGGCCATCGTGCTGCCGGCGCTCATCAGCGTGGACAGCCACTACTTCGGGCGCCCCGTACTGGCACCGCTCAACATCGTGCTGTACAACGTGTTCAGTAGCCACGGGGCCAACCTCTACGGCGTCGAGCCGTGGACCTTCTACCTGAAGAACGGCGCGCTCAACTTCAACTTCGCCTTCCCGGCCGCGCTGTTGGCGGCGCCGGCTCTGGCTCTGGCGCGCTACCTGAACAAGAAGCGCACCGCCGGCGTGCTGGACATCTCCCCGATGTATCTCTGGTTCGCCATCTTCTTTAGCCAGGCCCACAAGGAAGAGCGCTTCCTGTTCCCCGTCTACCCGCTCGTCTGCCTCTGTGCCGCCGTCACGTTGGACAGTCTCGAAGCTTTGGTCGGCGGATCGGCGAGGCGACTCGAGCGTCTGGGCTCCAGCGCCTCCCGCTTCCTCTGGGTGGCTTTCCTGGCCACCACGACGCTGCTGTCCATCTCGCGCACCGTGGCGCTATATCGCAACTTCCGGGCTCCCATGGAGATCTACATGGAGCTGGCGCCGCTCGCCGGCGACGGCCGGGCGACCACGCTATGCCTGGGAAAGGAGTGGTACCGCTTCCCTTCGTCCTTCTTCCTTCCTGAGAACTGGCAGCTGGCCTTCCTCGAGTCCGAGTTCCGAGGACAGCTGCCCAAGCCCTTCGCCCAGGGGCCGCATGCCACGCGACTGGTGCCTCGGGACATGAACGACCAGAACCGGGAGGAACGCTCGAGGTACGTGCAGGCCTCGCAGTGCGACTACCTCGTCGACACCGACGGCCCGGACGTGACGGAGCGGGAGCCCAACTACTCGGCCAGCCCGGACTGGGAGGTGGTGTCCTCCATCAAGTTCCTCGACAGCAAGAGGTCGTCGCTCTACGGAAGAGTCTTCTACATTCCCTTTGTGACTGAGAGGTGGTGCTCTTACGTCAACTACAACCTACTCAGAAGGATCAAAGCGGACCGAGGCTAGGCGCAGTGACTTGGTTCGCTCGAGTGGCAGACGCCCATTCCGAATTTGTAGCTCGCAGACTGCTCGCGGGAAATGGCAGATACGAAGCGGGGTTTGTTGGCTCGCGCAGGCGGTTCAGCTTTAGCTCCTCACCGCGAGCTGCGTTTGAAGGGAAGGTAGAAGCCAAGACGCATTCCTTCTTGGGAACTTGGTAGATCTCAGAAACTTGCCGTTTCCTGGTGCTCTAGTCTATGTATAAATTTAATTATGGCCATACCCGACGTCAACTTCTTTTGTACCACGTGATCAAGGCTGGCCTAGTTTCCGCAGTGCTCCAACGCTGACAAAGCTACTTCCGCGTCGCGCGCGCTCTCAGCTGTGCGGGGCTGCAGCACTGTGGAAACCACGCTAACTTTGACAACTTGGCACAACTAAGTTGACGCAAAAAAATAGTCAGAGTGCAGGCGAGCTGGTGTAAGTTGAACATGATTGTAAACCTGAGACTGGGGCAGGAAGAGAACACAACAGAAGGTAGTAAAAGAGGAGGCAACGTCTCAAACTCAGCTATAATACGGCAACGTCTCAAACTCAACAGAGCTGAGTTTGAGACGTTGCCTCCTCTTTTACTACCTTCTGTTGTGTTCTCTCCCTCCCCCAGTCTCGGGTTTACAATCATGTGTAAGTTGACGCCTAGTGCAAGGGCAGCCTCGCCTAAACCACGCTCACCCGGGAACATGCTGATGTGATAGCTATTGCTGCAGCTCATGTGACTGTATCAAAGTACTTACGTTTCGTTTCTCCTTGAAGGGTCAACGCTCCCTTCGGTTTGCATCCATTTTTTTTTTATTACCGAAACCGCAGACCCTCGGAGAGAGGCATTTAGTGTTTTAAACGGACATTGCAATATTCTTGAAAGCTTAATTTAATAGTTGTAGCATGCCACAGATGTGTTCCGTTCAGCGCTGATCAAATAATCTGAACAGCGGGGGTTATACAGTTCCTCTAGCCCACCTATCGAACCGAGCTTTAATCGAACTCCCTGTGTCGCCGCGTGCGGGGAGGAGATGGAAAGGCGCGCATGGCGGGGCAGTGGTACCGCGCGAAGCAGACGGTCAACGGGCGAGCCTGCTGAGGACTCGAGCTCGTGCGGTGAAAACGCCGTTCGGGACGACATACTCGCGCTTGTAGCTTTGGTTTCGCTCGCACTTATGGTGGAGCCTAGCGTAGTTTCCACGGTGCTACCTCTGCGCGAGCACATGGCGACGTGGCGTCATGCGCTTTCGCGAGGAGACGCCAAAAAAAAGCCTCGCATTAAAAGCCCCTAGGTAAAGTTCGCGTTTCTTACCGGACAACCACGCGAAGGCGCGAGACACGTGTCGCGAGCGAGTGCTCCGCCCCATTCGCTTAATTCCAAGGGCTGCTCATTCCAGCGCTGCGCTACAGTGTAGCTGCACCACCATTTGCTTCCAAGGGTGGATTCTTGGAAGACAAGCGCGAGAGATAGCTTTGTCAGCGCTGCGGAAACTACGCTATGATCAGTTTCACCTTATGTTGTACCACAGCGAAGGGAAGCGCGAGCACATAGCGCTAGCAGTTGCACGAGAGCTTGTGCCGACGAGATGTGCCCTAGTGCAGGAAGCTCGCGCTCGTAGCCTTTTCTGCGGTACATCATAAGGTGAAACAGAGTATAGCCCTGACAACGTCACACAGTAAAGTTGGTGCCGGCATGGTTTTTGCGTGCTCTATTTTGTAAAGAAATGTTCACCTTAAATTTCTAAGGAAAAAAATGGACCACAAAAATACAAGCGTCATTAAAAAAAAAGAGTATTGGAAATGTGGATTGTTTACACTAAACACGACTTTTTTCAGGCAGAACAAAAATCGTATCTGCATCCCATAGGTACACACGCAAACCTTCCCACCGTCATCCTATTTTTGCTTTGCCTCCTACGGGGCGCAGATGCGATTTTTGTCGAGTACGCCAAAAGTTGTCTTCAGTGTGGACAACCATTTATGCCTACAACTATGCAACTGGCTGTTTGTTTACCACCCAGGTTAATGTGAAAAAAAAAAAAAAAAAAAAGAAAACCTATAATATGCGCAAGATTTGTTTTTGTAGTGGTTAAAGTGAGCGTGTTGGTAATTCCGAATACTTGAAATAGAAAGAGTAAAAAGGAGGGCGTTCACAGACAATTGCAATCTTTCTGTTAGCAACGACAACTGAACGACGGCTACACCTAGCTGTGTTTGTCCTTTGTCCCCCTTCTCCAGGGATTATTTTCGACTAGATGAGTGTGGTTGTCTGTGAACGTCCTTGTTTATATTCTTTCTCTTTCAAGTATTTGTTTTTGTGCTGTGCCAATTGATAATACATTATTACGATACAACTGGTGCGCCTTCAGTTCGCTGGTCCTGTTTTACAAAATCGTTTATCTGAAACCGGGCAATGAAGCGGCGATTGTATTTGTTGTGCGATTAGGACATCCTTATGGATATAGTGCGACCTTAAATACAAGGATGTCATACGGTATCCAAAGTGTTTTCTAGCCGTCGTTCCCCTTGCCTAGCAGACTTCGTGACCCTAAAGTTGCCCCGTCGGTTAAAAACAAACAAGAAAAAAAAAAAAAAAAAAACCCTTATAACTGCCTTTGTTATATGTGAACATTGAAAACATGCACATACTACCACTAAAAGACACGGTCTTTTGAATGCACAGTAGGTACAAATGGAAACAAACTTTATTTGAACAACGTAGTGCGAGACCAAACTCGATATGTAGTTGCGAGAAACTTGGCACAAGCCCCAATCGCAAGCTTAACAATTTCGTTGGGGACGTGGTTCAAATGAGCAAATGCCTAAATCTTGCTGGGCAAACAAAAAACGCAGAAACGACAAAAAAAAAAATATTTAACGCCGGTGGCCCGAACTCTCTCACAACCTTAGAAATAGAGCGGGATGCGTATCTTTCGTCTTTTTTCCTCCCCCCCCCCCCCCCCCCCTTTTTTTTTTTTTTGTTTACCCGAAAACTGTTATTTCCTGCCACTGTAAAATTATTTCGAGGGATTGCTATTAGGAACTATTCCGCGAAGATATTGCGAAACGCATCCGGGGCTCCGCGTCAAGTTTATTTTTTTATTATTTTTTTGTGTTTCTTCAACAAAATTGGAGCAAACTTGGGCAGTGCGCTTGCTCCCGTAGCGTGCCACGGGCTTTGAGCTTGGCGGCACAAAGTTGGCCTAACGTCTTGGAACTCGAGAGAGGAGCCCAAACTGGGGACAGCCCGGTCGCGTGGGCCTGTCGGTCTTCATTGGCACGCCCGTGTGTTCGCCATCCCACCGGCCGCGCCGCCCGTGCGCGTTCCACCGAAGGTCCTCATCCACGGGGCCACGGGGCTTTGCGCGACCGGGAACGTCGACACGTGAGTGAGCGACTTTTGGTACGCGCTTCGGCCAGACTCGTCGACGGGAGACAGGCCCCCCGAGCGTCGGAGAGCAGCCCTGCTTCGACGAACACTTATTGCGGCTACACGAGGGTGGAGTAGGGCGGGGGCGGCGTGCGGCAGCGGTCTCCCTGCTGCGGCGGCCGAGCCGGGCAGCCCTCGTAGGGCGGCGGGTGATCGGCGGGCGCCGACGGCGGCTCCCTCACGAAGGTGGAGAAGCTGGCCGGCGGCTGGAGCGGCTGCGGCGGCGTCTCCGGCGGCGCCGTGGGCACGACGGCCCTCGAGTCCGTCGCGAAGGGCACCACGGCCTGGTCGGCGCGCAGCTCGCCGAAGCGCAGCGTGTCGCGCACCTGGGTGTTCACGTGGTGGAAGTCCTCGAGCTGCACGGCGTCCTCGGAGTCGCCGGCGGCTTTGAGGCCCCGGCGCCTCCGCCTGCGAGCGCAGCAGCAGCGGCGACACACCACGCGGAGCAGGACGAGCGAGAAGAGGAGCAGGAAGGTGGCCAGGGCGGCCAGCACGCCCTTGCCGTGTACGCTGCTCTGGGCGAGCAGGAAGATGATCCAGCCGGACACGGCCCACAGCACGAGCGCCAACAGCAGCGGCAGCGCCCGCCGGTGGGCCGGCAGCTTGCCGTCGCGCCCGGCCGGCACGAACAGGATGGCCGACAGGACGGCCGCGGCGCCCACGACCAGGAACACGACCCCGAGCAGCCGCGTCTGGGCCGCCGACACCCAGAAGCCCCCGGCCGAGCAGCACACGGCCGCCAGGAAGCAGAAGCCGCTGGCCGCGATCTGCGGGGAGCTCCGCCGGTCCTCGCACTGGGCCTCGTCGCCGGAGCCCTGGGCGGCCGGGCTCGGAGCCGCATGCATGCGCCGGTCCAGGGACCGGAACAGCGGGGTCGGAGCCCCCAGGGCCAGTGGGGGGCTGGGCGCCGGGTAGCCCAGCTGCGGCGGCTGCACGGCGGCCATCCGGAAGCCGCTTTGCCGCTCTGCCTCACGGAGCCATCGGGGCGGGAGCTGGGCGCTGCGCAGAAGCGATCGGCTCGCGGGCCGACTGCTGTCCCAAACTGCCCCCGCGTAACTTAAGATCAGGGACGTCGCCAAGGAGAGGCGAGGGGTGGCGGCCGCCTCCACTCAAATTTGACCTGCCACCCCAATATAAACGAGCATTGGGTAAACAAGAGCATAAGTTTAAATCCCCTTCATACCGGACCTTCATTTTTTTTTTTTCGGCCGCGAGAAGCAGATAAGCGGCATTAAGCGGGCGAGGGAGGCATGTCCTTTGGTAGCATCTGCAAACAAGAAAGTATCTTCCGATGCTTCAAGACAAGCCAAGGCCTGGTGACACGATAAGTTCGGATAGTCTCCTAGAAGAGCTTAGAGCGGGAGGGAGCCCACGGCCATATGGGTGCCGATTGTCTCCTCTAGAGTCTCCTTTCAGTTGGCAAGCAAAATAATCGGTCAGCTGGTTGTGGAAGCTTGCATGGAGCGGCACGTGCTCCCCGCGCTTGATTACATATATGTGATAGCTAACAGTGATAATCTCGGTCTAGGCAGCTTCGACATTTTATTCTGACCAGTAGTCATAGCACACATAACTTTCAGCCCGCCAGCATAAAGCCTCCAACGCCGCTCTCGTCGGGCTTTTTATTGTCTTGTGTCTGTTGACAAACCACCCAATTATCAGAGCCTGCCTTCAATAATGTGATATAGAATCTTCAACCGTCATGCCCGCTGGGAGCGACCACGTCTTTACTCAGCCATTGTTTGCCATTCAAATATCATCGCTTTCCTGGTAATAATGTCTCGAAAGCCCATGCCTCCCCCAAAATGCTGTGTGCCTCCCCACTACCCCCCCCCCCCCCCCCCCCCCCCCACCACCACTATGGAAAGCCTGGCGCCGTCCCTGCTTAAGATCCAGTAGTCGAGTTGAGAGAAGGACACTAATCGGTGCACATGGTGTTTAACGACTGCCAGTTCTTCAGCGCACTCCGCTGCATGGTTCCGAAATTCTTACACGCCAGTGGACTTTTTTGGAGCCCGACTTAATCCGACAGCGCTGTAACAACATACCCGACACGTCTGTACGTACACTCCGCACAAAGGAGCATCACCCTTTACCATATAAATTAGCGTCCCACGCAAATAAGCCCTTTCCTGCCCACAAGAAGTTAGCGTTTTCATTTTTTTTCAAATAAAAACGGCAAAAACCGCCGCTCTGTATACGTATCCGTCGGTTTCAGGGCGTTTGACCCGCGGTTTGTCGGCGCCCGCTCGCTCGCCTTTTCTGCCTTGCACCTTCGAGGGGTGTTCGTTACAGTGCCGTCTACCGTAATTATATAGGTGATGTTAACGTTTAGAAAGAAAAAAAAACAACAACATAGTTTGTGCTTTCTAGGGAATGTGCATGACTGATATGGAGCCGGCTACTCCACTTAATAATAATAAAAAAAATTCGGCAGATACAATTAAGACTGCTTAGGTGTAGGAACGCGAAAGCATTCCTACACGCAACACATTCCTACAAGCAGCGCGCCACGTCTTCCTTTTTCACACGGAGCTCCGGCGGTGGCATCACGCTCCCCCACTGCGCAGGCGCGGCGAACCCCGACGGCTCCACGGCTTCCGTGACGATGCATCCGCCTTGCTGTGATTTTCATTGTGTTTTAATTCTGAGGCGCGTCCGCTTTGACCTTGAGAGCCCCGCCGGTTTCCGGGACGATGCATCTGCGTTGCTGTGCTTTTCTTTGCGTTTTTTTTTTTTTTTTCTGAGGTGCGTCCGCTTTGCAGCTAGTGAGAATTTATGTGCCGTTTCGCTCAGCTAATGGAAATTCACGTGCCGTTTCGCTCAGCCAATGGGAATTTAGGTGCCGTTTCGCTCAGCCAATGGGTATTTAGGTGCCGTTTTTTTCTGCTACAGACATCAGATAACGCCGGCTTCGCTCCAGGAGACAGTTAATGCTTTCGCATTAATAAAAAAGAAACCGTGTTTTGCCAAGTACATAAAAACTACCGAACAAATCTAAATTCCACTCGAGACAATTCACATCCCCTAAAATGCGACTGTTTTTTTTTGTACTTTTTTTTTTCTTCTGTTGATGTGTTTAATGGATTGACCTGGTCCAAACGACCTCGTTGAAGGTCGACATTTTCCGTTCGGAGCACAGGAATCGGCGAGACGCTTCAAAACTCGACGTTCGTCAGGCGGAGTTGCTGTCACGGGCTCCTCATCTCCGTATACCCTCCAAATTTCTTGTAGCCGCCGTGTACCACTACAAGCTGAAGGTGATTAAGTAAAATAGAATAAATTACGTTCTATGAAGACCAAACCCCTAGGTAATTGTCTTCCTTTTATTTTTTATTATTATTTTTCTTTAGGTTAATAACGGTTGGTGAAACACGCCGCTCAACGCCCGTGTCGGCCTGGGGAGTCTTTCATCTGAAGGGTTGTTTCGGGGACGCGGTTGGGAATTCGAGCGAGCCATTTCTCGGCTTCGGAGAAGCTGGCTCTGGGGATCCAAATGTTCTGACTGTGGTTCCATTTTTTCTGCTCTTTTGTTGGTCCTTTTTTTTGTTCTCAGGTTATGGGCCCGTCCGACAGTGGTTTCCCACATCTCGGCTCAGATCTTACTGAAATTGCGGTCATTCAGAGAGAAAGCCAGGCAATGACAAACGCACGAAAAAAAAAAAAAAAAAAAAGAACGTATAAGCCGGATTGTTGGAGGGATAAAATAACACGCAGCGACATGAAGCTCGAATGATACCGGGAAAGAAAAATGAAGGAAGGGAAAGAACCAACTCTTCCCAGCGGGATCCCTTGAAGAGCATTTGCTTCTTCCTGTCTTCTGCTGTCCTTTTCTTAATTGTTTGAACACGTAAGTTGGCAGGCAATCGAGCCTGAACGAAAAGGGGGGTAAGAGAGAGAGAGAGAGAGAAACAACACAGAGGGATATATCCAATCAGGAATCCATCTTTTCTGTGTGTGCGTACACGTGAGTGCTTCCTTTCATTTAGACCTCGCCGTCTCCGCCAGTGCTCTGGTTTGGACTGGCCTGCACTCCAAGCACACTTCGCTGGTTTAATCAAGTTTTTTTGTTTGTTTTTTTGTATTTTATTGGCTCGCGTATAATTAAAACACCCTGCCCTCGACTGCGCGTTCTTTTTTCTTCTTTTTGAGGTGAGAGTTAGCAGGAAAACAGCGTGTTACAAACCGCAGCGACGATACACGCGCGACATCTCCCCCTTTTCTCTTTTCTTTCCTTAATTCAAGGTCGCTGTTGAGGGGGTCCCAGAAGAGTCAGATAGGCCCGTGGCGTGACGCCTCGCCATCATGCCGTCAGTGCAGTTCGGGAATACGGGATGAACGCTCCACCCAAGCCCACGCCCCACTTTTCAATGTTTTTTTCTTTTTCTTTTTTTCCAGCTTTCTTCGGCTTTTTATTTTCTTTTAATTAATTTTAAGCCTTTGATCTTAGGTGTCCCCGTATACTTTGGGGTCCCGCCGTCAACGTCACCTTGAGTTCTTCGTAGCGACATGCGCTCCGTGATTAATATGCGCGCCGCAGCACACACGCCGAGGCGGGAGGAGTGGCCCGCGACGTGCGGTGTCCAAACTACGTATTGCGTTCAAGAGCCTGCGTCTCGTTATTCGAGCGAACAAGTGTTGCGTCCAGACCGGAAAGGAAGAGTCTAATTTTGTCGCGCCTTACATAATTAAAATATCCACCTCATTAGCGAGCCTGCTTTATTATTATTTTGTTTTGTTCAAGCGTGAAAGGATCGCAAAGTGCATTCGCACACTGACCTCTAAAAGGCGAACAAAACCGGGTCATTAACCGACGAGAGTGAATCAGCGGCTCTCGCAATGGAGCCCCCATTAGCCAAATGAATTGCGCGTACGCGCAGCCCCAAAGTTCGATTAATGATTCAGGAAACCTGTCGGGGGTCGTCCCAGTCTGAATCGCCGCGGCTCAAGCGCCGCTCTTTTGTCTTCTCTCATTGGACCTTCCCCTCCCCCTCCCCGTTGTTGTGTTCTGCTTATGCACTCGGTCCGTACGTAACGTTAGGCCTAACGCCTTCGACGGTTTTCCTTCTTTCCACTCCCAAGGCGCGAAAGAGCAGAGGGAACACCTACTACGCGTCCCGGCTCCTTCCGACTCCTGGGTTGTCCCCCGAGTGCAAAACATTTGCGCACTCTTCGCGTACGGCGAAGTGAGCACAATCTCGTTTTAGAGCTTAAAACTCGACGCGGTCATTCTGTGGGAGACGTGCAGCGTGTGCTGGGACGAGCGTACGCCCCTCTCTCGGCCAAACACCGCGGGGACGCGGAGAGGCGGCACGGGAGGGGAGCGACGCAGGAACATCAACAGAGCGGGCGGGATGCGCGAACCCCAAGTGAGCGGACTACTCTCCGCCGCTGCTCGGCGCGAGTACGCGGAGCAGCGACTTACTTGATGCTCGGAGGAGCCTCGCGGCGTCGACTGCTCGCCGACCGCCAAGCTCGGGTGAGAAGCCCGGGAAATCGACGCGCAGTAGTTGCTCGTCTCGGGGGATGCAGTCAGAGACCAGCGTCAGTCCGCTCCCGGAAATCCCTCATCGCCGTCTTCCGCCGTCTCCCGTCGTCCCGCTGAGCCGCGCCGAGCTGCGTCGTGGCCCCATTTCTCGCGGACCTGCGAAGTACGCTACGTGCGACGGATCACCCCTTGCAAGAGGCTCGGCGGCGATATCTTCTCGCAGGTCGCCCCTAATTTCGACTCTTCAGATGCTTTTGTCGCCATCACCAGCGGATCGATCGCGCCGAGTTCGTCTGCTACGCCTAGGCGTGGCCCGCAGCCTGATTTTCGGCCCGTCCAGCGAGCGGCGGCGGTGGCACTGCGCTCCGTTTTGGGGACTTTCGGGACAGGACTGCTGCCCGCGAAATACGACCGGGCCGGTTTTTCCGAGAAGCGTGCTTTGCCGCTAGAGCCCTGCAACTGCAGCGGAGCTAGCTTCCAGGGGAAGAGGAACTGCATTCCGTTGAGCTCCCGAGGTGATAGGCAAATTTCTTACCTGGATATTTGAACAGGGGAAAGTTTGTCTGCCTCAAGGGGGATCTAACGTTTCCGCCGTATACGGGCAATTTGGCGTGCATCACGCAGTAGGGATTACGCGGGCACGGGCCGCTGCGATTAGGGTGACCACCCGTCCCGCGACTCGCGGGACTGTCCCGCATTGACGGCTTGTGTCCCGCGTCCCGCAAGATATTCCAAAAATGTTTAAAATGTCCCGCATTTTGCGCTGTCGTAAAATTCAGAATTTATCTCATGGCGCTCCGGAACAAAGGGGCGCGGGTAAGCGTGAAGGCCGCTGGTAATCGTGTGAATTGCGATGGGGCGCTATTTACTATCCTAGCATTGCGGGAAGCGACCGTCGTTCTTGCAAGAGGTAGACACACATGTGCTGTTGTGCTCCTCCTCCAAAAATACTACAAGAGAAAATTGCTAGCCAAAATATAAAATATAAATTATTGTAATTATTTTCAAATCAAACTGTGTCAATGCGAAAGGGCTGATGGGAACTGTTTTTTAGTGAAGAGGTAGCGCCTGTCCTGTTGTCTTTGTGTATTTATTGTCCTCGTTTTGTTCACGCTTTTAACTTTTTAATTCAGTGTGGGCCAACTCGCCCAAACCGAAGTTAAAAAAAAAAAAAAAAGAAAACATCGCGCTCTAAATTTGAGTAAGAGTATGTTGGTAAGAGTATATCGACAGGAAACAATAAGCCGAAAGAAGGTTAACAGTTTCTTCTTTACTTTGATGCATTGAGCTCTCTTGCAGTCAATTTTGATGTTTTAAACTTAGACACATTCAATACCTTAGTTGTCATTAAAATTAAAAAAAAAATATATATATACATCACTGGGTGTGAAAATTATTTCAGCTTAAAAGGCTGGACTCCATGGGACGAATGTGCTGCGAAAAATTGACGAATTTTGCCCGGCGGCTTTTGCTCTGCGCGTGGCATCAGAACAGTGAGAGCTACGTCGCGCGAAAAGCAAGCGTGCCGTCGGGCGGCGTTTGCCAGTTATTCGTCGCATAATTCGCTCCATGGAGTTCAGCCTTTATAGCCGCAATACAGTGTGCAGGTGTATAATATGCTTTCAGCCACATTTCGTGGTGTGCGTGATAATACATGTCCTCTAATGTATCTTTCTTAGATGCCGCAATTGTAAAAACTCTGACCCCCCCCCCCCCCCCCCGGTCAGCGTGTCCCGCATTTCACTCCCAGGAAGGTGGTCACCCTAGCTGCGATGCTCATCCACATCGAAATGGGCGAAGCTAGGGATTCAGCCTAAGGTCCCAAGTAGTGCCACTAAATAAGCTACGCTTCAGAGGAACGACACTTGGCCATATTGTGTCTTAAAATCATGGTTGTCAGTTATCTGAAGCTTTATCTCAAATCACAGGAAATGCTTTTCCGCCCTCCAAAAATGTTTAAACAGTTCGCGACAAAGCAAAGCAAAGCTTTCTAACACCGAATCTAATGCTGAGGAAGTCGCACTTTTGAATCATGACGATCGGCAGTTGTGTCTGCTCTGCATACGAGCCAAAATGGCGGCGCCCACAACAATGTCGAGGAACGGAGTGCCGATACTCTAAGCATAGCTTATTTAGTGGCTCTAGTCCCAAGGTTTTGCAGCACGAGCTTTCGCTTCATCCCTGGCAGCCCACGTGGTTTGGTGAACGTTCTGAGTACGTCCCAACGTGCTATGAATGTCGTGCGGAGTTCCGCAGGACATGAGTGCTACCTAGTGCTCCACGCTGCGGTGCGCTAGCCCACTTGTAACTATGAAACACTGCTTCGAACAAACGATACACTAACGTGCAAATTATCTTGAAGTCGTGATATGAATTACATTTGAATCAGTCATAAACCTCATTGGGCGTGTGGCTAATGGTGCTTGAAATGTCGTCAAAGACCAAGAAAGACCACGAAGGGAAAATGGGGCGAATGACTGTAAATCCCAACAGACTCTGAATCTATGTTGTCGCACAACTGTACAAATTAATTTGCCCAGCCGCAGGCTTGCCAAAGCGCGAGCGTGTTGTTGCAGTGATGTCTCATAGAAGAACAAAACGTTTTAGTGTTAATATATATTATTACTACTAATATATTTGCTCATCGGGGGCCAGCGCGAACGTGTGTACCCACATGTTTGAAAACACAAACACAAATCAGACTATAGATGACTGCAGACAACGTTGTTTGGAAACCACGTTCAGAGCCGGACTCTTCAGAGGTCAAAAGAACCGGACCTCCCCGTAGAAAGCAGAACTAGGGGACCGGCGTTTGTAGTTGAACTATTTGGATTGCACTCCACAAAACGGTTCTCTAACACAATTAGCCATACAAGGAGTTTACAGGGTGACTTCTATTTTATTTCGATAAAAGTGGTCTATCGTCTAAACCGCTTTTCGGTAACAAATAGCATTTTCACCTCTGACATTGTTACTATCCGATGTAGGGAACCGAGTTGCACTCTGCGCAACTCGGTTGCCTCCATTGTTATTACATTGTAATAACAATGTAAAATGTAAAAAAAAAAAAAAAAAAAAAAAAAATTGCGAGCCTAATTTTGATTTACGACACCCCGTTTCACCTTACTCCCGGCCTTCCTGATACAGGGACCGTGAAACGATTTCGTGTTTCTTGTTTGCAAAGTATCTGGTCGTTGTCAGTGGCGTCACTAGGGCGAGCGGCACCCGGGGCGATGCCCCTCCCCCCCTCTCCCCTCCCCCCCCCCCTTTTTTTTTGTGACGCCACTGGTGGGATTGAAAACAATTTTGATATGATATGATGTATGATACATTTGTTTTAGCCCAGGAAAGCCGCGGCGCCACAGAAAGTTAAATCGCCCATACCTCGAAGACCTGCACATTTGCACATGTCCCAGTAGAAAGCTGTATGATGGTGGGCTCCAGAGCATAATGCATTTGACGCGATTGCTTGTTCATCTTTTGGCAGCAGCTAAAAACACACATATGGACACGCAAGTATTTCTTCAATCGACCTGATTGTTCAAAAGACTTAACAGCGTCATGACGTTACTTGTGTGCTCCGCACTTGATCAAAATTCAATATCGTAATACTACTACTGCTTCTACTATACAGGGTTTTTCAGAGCGCTCTTCGGGCTTAAGAAAATTTGTAGGAATAAACCATGCCTGAAAGTTAAAATCGTTAAAGCTTCTAACTTCATTGCTTCATCAGAGAGTTCAACAGAACTGAATCAAAGGAGCTGTCGAATGTGTATGGGGCCACATTGGCATCCTCGTGATCAACACTACCTCTCTCTCTTCTCCCCCCCCTGCCTTCCTTTCCGCAGTGGTCAGATTTAGTTATTATCAACGTTATTAAAACACTCAGTTGGGAAACTCCCATAGAGACAGCTTTGAAAAAGTGGCCCCAATCTGTCTCCGAGCACCGAGCTAATGACGAACACAGCGCCACCATTTCTCCCGCAGCGGCCTCTCGAAGAACTGCACGTGACTTCTATTCTGGCTTTAAGAACAGATACAGCGTTAGAGGTTACAGGGGTACCTCCCCGGCGGACGCGCCGCGTTCAACTACTGACGTTAAAATGCACCTAGGCCAGGACGTGCTACCTGAAAGGCCCGCTGAGGCATGGTTGTATGAAAACTATTAATTGTTCCGCAAAACCTTGCGAACTAAAGATGATAAAAACATCACGCGCCCATCATTTGGTACTAAACTCCAATAAACTCCATACAAAAAGAGTCTTTTCCGTTTGTTTTTACGCAAAAACAGGCTTTCAAAAAGCTCGAGGTGACCATAGTACAGACAAACGAAAAAGAGTGGCGCTGTTGTCGCATTTAGCTCGGTCTCGGTGGACGCCAGCGGCCCTGGTTTGGACGGCGAGTTTCCCAACTGAGTGTTTTAGTAACGTTGGTTATTATTCAGTCTGTTAAGTTATTGTTTTTTTTTTCCCGCAGGTGGTGGTGGGCTGACAGGCGCTCCGCGTAAGGGTTCTCACCCTTCTGTTCAGCCCAGCACACCACCACCTGCGCCCTTGGAAGTGCAAATAAAATTATTATTATTATTATTATTATTATTGTTATTATTATTATTATTATTAAACCTAACCTAGACGCATTCACGTTTGCTCATAAACTTAGCTTCTCAAACCAAAACTGCGCAATTTTTTTCTTTAATATTTTAAATAACTTAGAGAACATTGTTTATTTTCTAATTGACTAAAATATAAAAAAAAACTACGTGTGAAGCTTATTACTTTAGCGTTTGACTAGTAGGTTATAAAAATTGACTGAAATCACTGAAATTGATGGATACGGCGCCAGGAAGACCAGACTCACTGAGAGCCAAAACAATCCAAAGTCCGATCCAAACTCCGACCCAAGAAACGCCGAGGACTCGTCGCCTCAACGCGTGAGCGAGTGCCTTGCTAAATTCCTTCTTGGTTCTTCTCTGTACAATTTCGTGAAGATCATTCGTGAGGTAAGTTCTGTTAATCATATGCATGTGTCAAGGCGAATCTTGCTGCGGCTTATCGTTTGTGGTTCTTGGGACGATGAAACGGAGTCATGCAATGGACGGTACGCGCTCAAGGAAAACATTTCATGCGCACCACTCTACTACGCATTGCAAACAGTAGGCATTAGTGCCTCAGGCTCGGTTATTATACATTTCTTCCTGTTTTTTGTTGTTGTTTTTGTTTTAAATTTATATTGCGCGGGTTTAGGTGTTAGCGCTGAGTAGCTAGAAATTATTTGTAGATGTCGAAATTCCCGGAATACTTTCGTCATCTAAAGTATCACTGAGTATCACATCTAAAGCTTTCGTCATCTAAAGTATGCTCTGAGGGATGCGTATTCTTTTTCAGGCATGGATTACGGATTACAAGAGGGCAGTAGGGTCCTCATCTTGTGGGACGGACAGGTCAAGGCGGACGTGCTGACCGAGCTCGTCAGAAGGATTCAAGCAACTGTGAAAGATGACAAACTTTGCCAAGTGGAGAACTCGCAACAGCTTGGCAAGTGTGAGTGCCGCACCCTTGGTGGAAAGTGAAAGTTCCATTCCTAGAAAACCGTGCTCTCGGTTTGGTGGGAATTAATTCCGCGCTGTGTGGATGGGCCAGAATGGAAGATCACGTCCACATTTTGGTTTAGGCAGTACGTCAAACCAAAGTGGACATGCGGCCAACTGGACTGCAGCGCAGGCTGACGTTATAGCTAGACTTACGGGTAATTAAAAACAAGAATTTTAGACTAAACAGTTTTAGGAGGAATCCCCTCTTGGGGAAGGTGGGACGGGAATGTTGTGGAAAACAACACACGAGCCTGACCCTTCAAGAATGTATGTACCGTGGTCAAAAACACCCTTTTGCTAGTCTCTAATTACTTCTTCGCGCACTTGACAATTCCTTAATATTTTACTTGCAAAGTAAGACTAGGGACCACAAATAGAGTACGGATGTCAGACATTCTACAACTGCCATTTCCATTTTGTTCTTACTTTCAGCACATCATCAAACTTCTAGCTTTGACGCAGTGCTCCTTGGAGCTGTGACACCGGACATGAGGCCAACATCCGACTGTTTAGTTGATCTTCTGAGTTTGCTGAAACCTAACGGAAAACTATTTCTGCAACTTACTAGTATGTATACTCTTCACAGCGCTTGAAAAATAACTAGCTGGAACTATATCCATATACAAATGGTCATTTTATACTTTACAGAAACAGATTTGGACTGCGATAAGCTAGTTTATAACCTGAAGCTTTCAGGCTATGTTGATGTTTCTATGGTAAGTGATTTGGCAGCAATTACTACATACTTTGTAGTTTCGCTATGAGCTTCTGGAAGGTTGTTAAACTCGAGCTCAGCTATAAATAGTTTCTTTGTTTACACAGGGCTCAAGCACTGATCTTGTGGAAATCAAGTGTTCTAAGCCAAATTACGAAATGGGTTCCTCTTCAAAGCTGCCATTTTCTTCCGCTGTTTCAAGCAACCAGAAATCTTCTGGTAGGAAACACAATTTGTTTCATGTGTTGTCATAGCATGGATTCCTCTTTACAAGCAGCAGATGCCACTGGTAATTGACTTGGCCTTTATTTCAGCTGATGTAAGCAAAATCTGGTCGCTCTCTGCACAAGACGTGCTTGACAGAGATGTGGAGCTTGTTGATCCAGACCAGCTCATCAGTGAGGAAGATTTCAAAAAACCAGACCCAAGTACACTTAAAGGTTTGTTTTCTATAAATCACATTGTAGAAAACTTTGTGCAAAGCTTTAGTTATTGTCTACACAAATCATGCATGGTTCATTAGAAGCAACCTTGATAAATCACATTTGTTACCGAGTAGCAGTAACTTCCTTGGGGCAGGTGGTGTCGCAGCTGTACATGGCTTGCATAGACGTCGCACCAGTGGCCATTATGGAGGCCTTGCTGCTGAGCTTGTACCTTCTACAGCATACATTTGGCACCGTAGAATTCGTTTCTCTTGGAAAGAAGAAATGAGAATTAGCACCAGCATGGTGCAGTGACATCACATGCAAGCCTCATGTAAAAAGAAGACTGTTACTGCCTAGTTAGGCTTATGTGACTGGGAGAGCATAATTCTATCGTGGAGAACATGTTCCGATTGCTGTTAAGCACTGTTGGATTTGGTGCCCTTATTGCTTGTACCAACTTTTATTGGTTTGCGATAAATCGTCAAGCTCATAAACAAGGTAATACAAACACCGGAGTGTTATGCAGCATGCTTTCATAAAGCTGGTCTTGATTTGAGCTTATCTTTCGAACAGCGTCTTGTGGAGGCGAGAAGAAACGCAAGGCCTGCAAAAACTGTACTTGTGGCTTGGCTGAGGAACTTGACAAAGAGGCAGCTGCCAAGGTTCAGCCTAAATCTTCCTGTGGGAATGTGAGTTTACTGTTCAGTTCCATCACTTGATAATTTTAGGCAGTACAGTAAAAATGCCAACAAGCATTGTTTATTTTCAGTATGAGCTGCAACTTTTTCTGCTAGGTTTGACCATTTTTGATTGCCTACACTTACGTCTGCCGTTATTATGCTAGCAGCTATGTTGATGTGGTAAAATGACTGCTTCATTGCAGTTATTTTATCTCGGTTCTTTTTTTTATCAGCACAGCATGACTTCACTTATTGTGCATGCAGCTCTTAAATGTCTGAAATATCTCCATTTGTGAAAATGAAGGCCTCACAGCAGTCAAATCGTTTGCAATATGTCTAGCAAGTTTCCTGTTATTTCTAGCTGTACCATTTTTAATGTATACATTGTTTGTGTTCCTTTACCCTTATTTGATGTTTTCTGGGATAATTTTCATTCTTAGTTGAAGTTATGCTACTGCTTTTGTGGTGGAAGGTGTTTATTTTCATTGTCCCATTGATGCTTATTGCAGGATTAGCTTCCTTGCAGTTTGAGCTTCTGCATGCATTAAAAGGCTGACCACTTAGTTTACTTGCATTCATCAATGGAAGAGGGTGTTTGAACTTGGCAGGGAAAAAGGGAATTTGTAATGTGCATGGCATGATGTTCTAGAGAACTCGGTGAAGAGTCTGGATTTGGCTAAAGCCCTTGTATATGAAAAAGTAACAAGATTTATTGTTAAAAATTTCCTCCTTGCTGGTGCCTTTGCTAAGTCGGGCGCACCGCATAGAGTAATAAGCGAAAGCCAGAAGGGGGCCCGATACCTTGTCACCAACATTTCTTAACTCCGATGTTTCAAATACTTCGAAATCAATGGCGTAGTGCTTTTGTAATCATAAAAAATACATTTGAAGGGCAATAACAATTGTGAAATATGAAACTTGCAAACCCTCTACATTTCTGAAATGCCTTCGCCATTTTTGTTATAGCAAAAATGAAGCGAGGAGTAGCCAAGCAGGGTAGGAAGATGTGAAAATAGTTTAATGGCAGTGTTCATGTGCTAAAAAGATTTTTTTTTTTTTGCAATATTTTTATTGGGGGTTATATTACACCATCCTGAAGCATTTTTGTTCCCAATTGCAGTGTTACCTGGGCGACGCTTTCCGGTGTGCCAGTTGCCCGTACAAAGGCCTGCCTGCATTCAAGCCAGGAGAAAAAATTGTCCTGTCTGAAGACCAGCTGGCAGCTGATTCCTAGATGTGTTAGTAATGGTGAGGGGACAGGTCACTTAGTGAACATTTTATCCAATAAATGGGCTGTGTGGCGAGGAACTGTGTAGAGGAAAGTAGCCTTGCTGAGCAGCGTTTTCTAAATAAAGAGATGTGGCCTACACCTCTGCATGTTTTGTTTGTTCCGTTCAGATTGAAGCGGTACTTACCCTTAATCCCTTAATAAGAACTGTCAAATTGGGTTCTGCCAGAGCATCATCTTGCGTGGCACACTTGAAGTCCTTCCCAAGAACTGAGAGTAGCAAAATACAAACATACAACCCCCAAACAAAACAAAAATCTGCAGGCAGACTTTATTCAGAATCTTTCAAGGTCATAACAGTATCCTAGGCTAACGTTCCTAGACAGAGTCTCTAGTTGACGTCTGGTTGGCAGTGACACAGGCATGCGGGGGTGGGCAAGAGGCAAACTAGCGGTTCCACGGATGCCAGGCAATCTCTCGGCAGGCCTCCCTGATCTCGGGGTACCGGTACTCGTAGCCCGACTCGAGGGTGCGCCTGGGGATCACCTTCTGTCCCTCAGTCATCATGATGGCCCTCTCCGGACTGAAGGCCAGGTTGAGCACAAATTTGGGCATTGGCAGGACAGCCGGGCGCCACATGGCCCTGGCGAGCTCGCGCGTGAACTCTGCGTTGGTGACCACTTGCGGGCTGACCCCGTTGAGGATCCCCGAGAGCCCCGGGGTGCTCATGGCGTGCACCAGGATGCCCACAATGTCGTCAATGTGTACCCACGGCAGGAACTGCTTGCCGTCGGCGATGGGGCCGCCCAGGCCGAAGAAGAAGGGCCAGTACAGCTGCCGGATCATGCCTCCATCGTGGCCCAGCACCACGCCTGCACACAGCATAAATGCATCGGTAGAGTGTGGGTAAGCTCGAGGCGGCGCCATCCGACAGCCCCAAAGGGTCGCAACTCCCAAGCTCCTACTTGCCATTGCTGGATGTACAAGCTTCGAACTGACATTGAACGAGAGCTGCCGTACAAGGCTTACTCGCACGAGAGTGCATGAGCATTCAAAGCGCCAAGGATTTGAGTGGAGTGAGCCAAGAAGAGTGGTTGTTTGGGCGAGTTGGTTTGACATCTTATACAATCTTGTGCGCAACAAAAACGAGGACAAAAGCAGAGAAGAGGACACAACAAGGTGCAACTTTCAACTGAATTTTATTGAAAACGTGTTCCGGTACATATAGTCTCAACCATCGTTACAATGACAACAAAAAGACAAAAGTAAAGGAAAAAACACCATGACAGAGCATAACTGGGAAACAACACTATCTCGTTCTCAGGAAAAACAATTCCTTCTCCGATAATGCAATCAACGGCATAGCAACACACGTCTCCTAAATAATCAATGTGCTCGGCTTCTATGATTTTGCGTATTACCGCTGACTTGCATTTCCCAATTTTTACGCATTCGTTCAACAGTTGGGGTACAACCGCATGTCCTGCAATGCAAGTCAAGAAAGCCACCGTTCTTTTTTTTGCACGTTGTTATTGTGCTCGCGAAGAGACTGTACAGATGGCGTGGTTTATCGCATTCCGTTGTCCTGTGGCAGCCACTACGTCGGGCAGACGAGGCGCTGCATAAATGATCGGCTTCGCGAGCACAATAACAACGTGCAAAAAAAGAACGGTGGCTTTCTTGACTTGCATTGCAGGACATGCGGCTGTACCCCACTGTTGGACGAATGCGTAAAAATTGGGAAATGCAAGTCAGCGGTAACACGCGAAACCATAGAAGCCGAGCACATTGATTATTTAGGAGACGTGTGTTGCTATGCCGTCGATTGCATTATCGGAGAAGGAATTGTTTTTCCTGAGAACGAGATAGTGTTGTTTCCCAGTTATGCTCTGTCATGGTGTTTTTTTTTTCCTTTACTTTTGTCTTTTGTTGTCATTGTAACGATGGTTGAGACTACATATACCGGAACACGTTTTCAATAAAATTCAGTTGAAAGTTGCGCCTTGTTGTGTCCTCTTCTCTGCTTTTGTCCTCGTTTTTGTTGCGCACAAGATTGTATAAGGGTGAGCCAAGTTGACGGTAAAAAAAAAAAAAAGAAGTGTTTGCAGCCGACAGGACACAATATGAGCGAGTATGCCTCGCCTCTACAAAGATTTGCGAATGGTTTAATGTTTCTGTATAGAATGTTGTAGCTTGAACAACTTTGCTGGAACCTATATGGCTGCGAGTAATTTGACTGACAAGCTTTATTTTCTTCCCAGGCAGATTGCATGGAATGGGGTACTTCTGGGACATTCGGTGGCTCTAGTACCGGTATTGCACATTGCAAGTGGTAGCAGACACATGCACAGGAACCGTCGTGATTGGGATGTTCGAAGAAATGAACGTGTCGGAAAAGCGTGACAAGCTTCAGGAATACGCATATTTGTGTGCCACTGGCTTTTCTGTGGCTTGCCGACTCAATATTACGTTTAATTAATGCTAGCTACTGCGAGCGACTCCGCTTTTCTTTTTACCTGCATTAAAAAATATGCTGACTTAGCTCAATTTTTTTTTAGGCAGCGACTGACAAAGCGGACACATTTCCATACCCGAACGTATAATAACGGTGCGACAGTTGACGCTGGGAGGTAGCTGGGCAGCCGCCTCCCATTTGGTGCACAGTCGTGAGAGGAAGTCGAAGTCTCCCCCTGGACTCTCCTCGGTGTACTCTGCCACAGGATCCGGCTTGTAGTAGCCTGCAAAAACAACCTATTCTTCGGTGCACCGGAAGTCCACAAAATTCCCAATGGTTTTTAGAGCAAGTCACCTACTCCAACACACTGAAGAAAGTGATCTGGTTGATGCATCTTGGATACTTAGATGCAGCATGTGAGCGATTATCTAGTTACAATCTCTGCAGGATAGAGCAGTGTGTCAATTTCTTTGACATGGGGGGATTGGTGGCCGAGTGGGCTAGTTCACTCCAGCTGGGAGCAAGAGGAGTGAAAGCTCGCACTGCAAATCCTGAGTTCAATCCCCCATCCCTGCCCATTTCGATCTGGATGAGCATTGTACTGGCATGCGGTTGTGTATCACTACTGCGTGGTGCACGTTAAAGACCCCAGACTAGCGGTTGTACCGCACTGGCTAAATTGCTCCTCTACAGCTGAGACACCAGACGCCCACTGAAGCAGACTAACTTCCGGCTTTATATATATATATATATTTCTTTTTTTGAAATGTTGGAGTTTGTTTGACACTAGACTGACATTGCTTTCTAAATGCAATCTACAAGGTGTCACAAAAAAAAAAAAAAAAAAAAAAAAATTGCAGGGCATTTTTTTTTTATTGCAAAAATAAACTATGCATCACCGAAAACTCATATTGTGCCCAAATATAGTGATAGTGGTCCAAATCAGATGCCAAACTTTCAGCACTAACCGTTATCTTACTTAAAATTGCAAGTGAATTCCTGGAAATTTCAATGGCAAAATGGCCCGTTTTCCCGTTTTTGCCCGTTTTCGGTAACTGGCGCCATAGAGCTCCATGTGTTTAAGAGCTCTGTCGGTCATTATTTTCCAAGTAAAAATTTCAGCAAATCGCTTATAGCTTTTTAATAAAATAATGGTTAGTGCTGAAACTGTGGCATCCGGTTCAGACTGCTGGCGCTACATTTGGGCTGAGAATGAGCGTTCGCAATGCCTACGTGTGCGATGTTTGGTTGCTGCAGCAGAAGCAAGTCCTCCGCGAAGGAGAGTAGCATAATCCCAAATATAAGGCTGCATTATTCGTAGAAAGTAATAAACCGACAGTTCGAGCATACAATACTGCTGTCCGAGAAACACCGGAGCTTCTGGCTTGCACGCATACATTGGAAGGATTTGAAGAACCTTAACAATGACTGTGTTCTGTGATCGTTGCTCCATTACTGGTAAGGAATACATGTGTCTTCCATAATACGTGGATTGCTGAAACCTTGTGTCCATATTCTGTGCGCTTTGCCACAGTGGTTAAGCCAGCGGTGAACAACCTTCTGACCTTTATGAGCCTTGCCGGTTTGCATAATGCATTTTATGAATCTTTTTAGTTAAAATGTTCAGTTCAGTGATCCTGCACTTCGGATGGGAACTTTTGTGTTGCAGTCATGCATGTGGATGCTGTAACATACGCACGATACACGGGCCATAGCAAGGTCGTAACTGAGCAGCCTACGAGCGGCGGTGGCGTCCGCTTCTCAGTACCTGCTGATGGCGGCCGGCAGGCGGTTATTGGCGACGCCAGCGAAATCGATGCCGCGTAGCTCGAAAGAGGAGGTTGTTTTGACTCTGTCGTCTGCTATCACCGCTTGGTTCTTGTAGGCAAGATAGAAACAAACACTGTTTCCAGTAATTATTTTTATGCTTCCACCGTGTCATTCCTACGCACTGATTAGAAGAAGCTTTCTACCGTCGAAAAATCGCTATGCTATAATATGTGACACTGATTTTACGCTACAGTGCAAGAAATTTATGGTGGTCCGCGTGCTGAATGATGAAAACAACCTCCTTTCGTCCGCTATTTTGCCTGACCAGCGCGCCCCCTATAGTTAGCTGGAGTCGCGAATAGGGGAAGTGACATCACGTGAAAACAACCCAGGCGAAAATTTTCAACTGGGACCAGTTGGTCCCAGTTGCAACTGGTTTATGGAACAATTCCCAGTTGCAACTGGTCCCAGTTGGAGTTGTCCAACTGGGACCAGTTGGTCCCAGTTGCAACTGGTTTATGGAACAATTCCCAGTTGCAACTGGTCCCAGTTGGAGTCGTCCAACTGGTCCCAGTTGGAGTTGGTACCAACTCCAGCAACAATGAAACACGGCACAAAATGGAAGGTTGACAAGACTTTATTGTCAAAAACTTGGAGAATGAAACTAAATAGGTTCGGTGACGTACACGCTCCGGGTTTAGCCACTTGCTTGCGACGGTTGAATCGCTTTTTCAGAGGTGGTATTCATGAGATGAAGGAAGATCGGCCGCTGGCGTCTGTTAGTGAAGACGTCCTCAGCTTCTCTTCCCATCGCGTGAAGAAAGCTGCTCACCCGTGATCCTGCGTTGCGCAGGTGAAGTCCTGATAAGATGCGGTAGCGCTCCCACCTTGCAATCTCTGTCACAACAGTCGAACATTTTCGAGGTAGACCTCCCGCCATTTTCGCCATTGTGCTCTCCGCGGCGTGTTCTCTTCCGTCCGGTCTTTCCTGGGTGCCCTCCGATCGCTGAACTGCATCGTTCCATCCTCGAAGTTCACCGCCGCCACCATGGCGTGTGTACGGTTAGGTCCAAAGAAGCGCAGCTGTAGTTTTGACATTTTCATAACGACGCCAACTTGGGCGATGGCGACCCTTCCCTACCGCGTCCGTCCGACTCCGGCGTCAGCATAGGCAGCGCCATCTGTCGACAGCGCGTACCACTAATCCGCACCCGCGTGCCACGGCGGCCGGCTAGCTCTGATTAGTCAAAAGATAAATTTATTTATTAAAAGAAAAAAAAAAATACTGTTGGTATTTAAATAAATATTTTAATAATGCACTAAATGTTCATTTAGGTGAACACATTTTGTCACTAATTATATTTTCAAATTAAAAAAATATTTAGTTAATTAAAATTTTTATATTATTTTTATAAATATATAAATGTACCCCAGTAATTAAAAATTCCCTATTTGTATAAATCTAAAAATGTTAGTTTTTTTCGTTTTCTTCATTAGCAAAGGTCAATACACCCCCAACTTGTCCAAATTGTTGCCCAATGTTAACTGGGAACGGGAAAGGCATTTGAAGCTCGACTGGGAATCGCTCCAACCAGTTACTTTCCTAACTGGTTCCAGTGCACTCCATTCCCAACTGGGACTGGGAGTCAAACCAGTTGACTCCCAACTGGGAATGGTTCAAACCAGTTGACCCCTCAGCTGGCCCCAGTTGGACTCCCATTGGTCCCAGTTGATTCCCAGTTGGGACCAGTTAGTCCCAGTTGCTTCCCAGTTGGGACCAGTTAGTCCCAGTTGAAACCAGTTGAGGTGCCAACTGGTCCCAGTTAGAAATTTTCGCCTGGGAATGTATTCTTCCCGTGAAAAAAAAACAAAAACCCAGTAAATATGTGTGTGTGTGTGGGGGGGGGGGGGGGGGATTTCATACATAAACACAATGTTCTTCTGAAGCTGGTAGGACTTGCCTACACCCGAGATAGTGATAAACGTTTCGGGTGGTTTCTCCAGCTTGGTAACAGCATCGGCCAAAGCCTTGGTGGTCTCCACTCTGCTTGCGTAAACATTCTGCTGGAACCCGGGCGTCCACCTGTGGTAGAAGAGAAAGCTTATAATTCCTACATCTTCTGCCTTTTATTGACAGCACTGTTTTTGCAAGTAAATCTGCACATACCTTCTTGTGGGGTCAAAGACGTTCTGACCAGCCAGGCTAAAAACTGCCGAGCAGGGAGGCAACCCTTTTTCCACCAAGCTGGTCTGCAGGTATTGAGAAAGGATTATCCCCAGTGCTCTCTCGTGTACTAACTTGTAACTATGACGGGCAAGTGTCATCTTTGCAAAACAACATGGGAGTGTCTTACCCATGTCAGAACGTTGGCGCCCGGCTTTCGTGACACGACCAGTACATCGTAGCCTAGCTTCGTTAAGGCATTTTTAAGCGCTGTGCCAATGAACCCCGTGCCGCCACCTGAAACGCCAAATAACGATCGCACAACGCATCACTCACGCAGTGGAGAAACTGCATTCACGCGTGCAAACCAAACTCTACAGAGTACAGGGGGGCTATGTTGCGCTTTTTGCACTCCCAGGAGACTAGGGAGAGGGAAGTGACGTCAACAACGCAGCAAATGCAGATTGGATGTCGATTTTGTTTTCTTCTGTCAACATCCAATCTTCATTTGCTCTAGTCGTTGACGTCACTTCCCTCTTCCAAGTCTCCTGGGAGTGCAAAAAGCGCAACATAGCACCCCAGTACTCGCTGCCTCGCCGACTTTTATGCCAAGGAAGTCCCCGTCATCCTCTTTTGGTTTACATTGAATGCTCACAACAAAATGCGCCGAATGAAGTACATTAGCTCTGACAACTTTCGATCATTGATTTGCATTGATCGATGCAATTCAAGCCTAGTTTTACGTACCGATAACAGCAGTTTGTAGCCCCATGTTTCCTATTTCAAGCAGTCCTTTCCGATCGCACACCGAGGGCACCGGGGGACTGAAGTTTTGTTTTGATTATTCACCCACACTTCCGGTAGCACATCCGGAGTTATAAATTACACAGTTTATTTTGAACATTTATTGTATCATTTTAAGGCTAAAATCAAAGTATATTTATGTCTAATTCGGATTGACGAGCACAGGTACGAAGCTGACAATCAACATCGCCGGGAATCACCCTTGAATTGCTTGAATCCTGGAGGCCGATTCAGCCACTGTGGATTCAGCGTTCGGCGCGCGACGCGCGCGAGTGTGTTTTGAGCTGTTTCGAAACTACAAATAAAGCGGTGTTCGTAACGATGTAGCCCTGTAGCGTTGTAGCTGTAAACGTTGACAACGGAGCCGACGGAGCGCCTTTCTAAACGGTCTTGTACGGAAAGTGCTGCTTTGCGCTGTGGTGTTTTCGGGGCTAGATCGTTAGTCGGGTAAAGGAATCATGGAGGTTGACGTAAAGGACTGTCGCGTCCTGTTCAGTCCGAGCGATTCGTTCATCTTGGATGGTGACAGCGTTTGTGGCTTCCGCTCCAAGCAGTGCGTCTTCGACGACGACTGCGACCCCGATGCCTTGCGCCGTGTTCTCCCAGAGTTCCAGTGCAGCTGCCAGCAGCAGTTCGACAACGTGCAGGACTTCGAGTCCCACTACGCCGTCAAGCACCGCAGCGTGTGCTCCTCTTGCAGGGCATCCTTCCCCACGGCGCACCTGCTCGAGCTGCACATTACGGAAACGCACGACCCTATCTTCGCAGCTAGACCCGCGGATATCCCGAAGTATGTGTGCGTGGTCGAGGGATGCCCGGACTTGTTCGCCACCGCTGTGGAGAGGAAGGAACACGCGATATCGTGCCACAAGTACCCAGCGAACTTCAGATTCTTGCCGCGCGATGCTTCTTCGCGCGCCTCCTCCAGCGCGCACCGAAGGCCTCAAGCTCCGGTTCCCAGTCATGTGTGCTTCGGCCGGGGCTCTGTGCCAGCGTGGCACCGCAGGAGGCCTGCACCCAAGCAACGTGAAACCGAGGACATCTCCATGGCTGACGTGCGAGATGCCTTGAGCGATATGTAGGGCCTAGAATTTGAAGGCATTGCGATTGAACATGTTGATGGTACCCCGGATCACACGGTTGCTTGAACTTCTTTCCTTGCCTTGTTGTCTTGGTGCTGTTTATTGTTGCAAGTTGACTGTCCAGAGCACGTTTTCATGCAAGCAGGCAGCATTTAGTTCTTGAGGCTGATGTGACAACACTGAATTTCTGGAAAACAGCCAGAAAACAGAAACTGGGTGTTGATGGAATGTAAGCTATACATGCTTTGCATTGAACTCGCATCATTCATTTCGCACCACTAAGGAAGTGAGGTGGGAAGCTGCTTTTAAACAAATTTTGAGTCATGGGTTAATCTTCTGTAACCTTCTAGAGGGAGAATACCGACGTCTTCTGGGCACATCTGGGACACACAAAAGGGAGTCTCGGTGAGAGGGGAGTTCCTCCTTTCCCTCTTCTCTGGTGGTGGCCAGAGAGCTGACGGGATGACGTCATGTGCAAAGCATATATATTCACACTGAAGATATGGGGTATCAAGCACACTGATAGTTCTTAAACCTCACAAGATTTGCATGCACAACTGTAGTTTAAAGTAGGAGAAAAAGAGCTGTATATACTAAAACTCGAGATGAATGAATCTATGGTGAAGAAGGCAGTATTTGTTGTATACCTCAAAAGTTTTTTTTTAGAACGGTACTTTGTCTGACATATTTTATACAAAGTCATTTAGATTTATGCAAAGGCGACATCTCCAAAATTTATTTTCTGACAGTATAGGGAAACATACATATTGATCTGTTTGGCATGCCCATGAGATACATGGTTGAATTATTCTTTCAACCTTACGGCACTCATGTACCAGTTGCCTGTTGTAATAAGGTAACCGATAAAGTTCCCTCTATAGCTGCCTTTTTAGTCTCTGTTTAGGCTTATCACTGTATGTTACTATGCGCCGTTTCAGTCTAACTTGGCAAGAGCTACAGCCCATGACGGTAGTATGTGTCTATTCCGTACTGGACGAGTGCACTCCAGTAGTATGTTGTCACGTTCCAGTGCCCTGATTGGTTTTCTGTAGCGTTCGCATGCTGAAACGCATGCACGGTATGCTGAAACTGAGTATGAAAGCCCGTGGACCGGGCGCACTAAAGATTTGGAGTACACTTTGCTAAAATAGAAATTGCTTGTTTGGGCATTATCAGCAGAACCCAGTGTTGCGAGGACAGTGTGGTGGTGTTCATGTTCCTTTTAACAAAACTTATTAGTCCTCAGTGGATGCATAAACTGGAGTCTAAAGCCTGAGAACCTTGATAGAGGGATAGCAAACCTTTTATAACCTTGAGATGAAGCTTCTTTTTTTTTCTTTTTATGTTGGACTCAAATGTTGTTTGAATAATTCTTAGTAAAAGCTGTTTACAGTACCTCCTGGGCTAATGGCAGTGTGCCGTATTTTCCGGAATTTTGTCCAAACTCTGTGTATAGACTCCAGGAACTAAATTTGCACCGATAGCGTGTGCCTACTCCATAATCTGCACCAGTACACACCACAATATTTCTGGATAGTCCTTAATTTGCAATCATTATAGGTACAGCCTACCAGCCTGATTCTGTTCATAGATACCGAGCATCCTGCCTCACATTGTTGGTGAACCCTAGCAGCAACTCTTTCTTCTATTCCAAGTCAAGTCCAAGTCGTTGCATCTTGTCTTCTGGTTTCCTTTTGTGCCAGAATTTCTTTCGGGACTTCTGCAGATGTCCACATCTTCGCACTCTGCCCACCAGTAACAAAGTCCTTCGGAATGCTTTGACTTGAGCTCTTTTGCACGCTCATGCCCAGTTCCAAGGATGCCATGGACTCACTTGGTTTTGGGGGCATTGTGATCGTGTTTCCTGAAAGATTCGACCGTCACTTATTTATCATTATTAAAGGAGTCATGAAACGCTTTTTCAACTTTTTTTCTGTTTAGCTTTCCTCCTCAACTCATAAATCGCGCATTGTACCAAACAGTTCAAGAGGTCGGAAAGGGGGGAGTCCCCTCTTGCTCGGAATCTCGCTTGTGTAGCCGATCACAGCTATTGTCCCCCTAGAAGATTAGCCCGTCGCTCAAAATTCCGACTAGTTGCTTTCCCCACCCCGTTCACCCCGAAGCTGACAGTGCTGTGGAAGCTACGTGCTCGTTGGGCCAGCCACACAATTTCTACGTGATCATGCTCTCTCGCGCATACCGACCCGCAGAGAATGAGGTCAGGTGATGAAAGGGAGACGGCTGATTGGTCCGGCAAGCGCGTAGCTTCCACCGCAATGTCAGCTTAGGGGTAAAGGGATTAAGTGAGGTCCGGTGTCGTGTGACGTGCGCTTGGGCCCTGGTGACGCGCTGCGGGGGCCCGGTTATGCTGGCTAGTAGCCCGATGACGCGCTGCGGGGTCCGCGGATGTATCGCAGTGAAAAGGCGGAGAGTTTACGAAGGGAAGGAGGTACGAAATAGTCCGCTATGTTTTGCAAATTTTCGTAGCGAAAGTCAGGCTTCTGACTTTCTACCTTTGTTCTTTTGGCCCACTGAACGATGTGCTATTAGTAAAATCCCAATATAAATTGATTTACTCCAGTCCAAAATTCGTTTCATGGGTCCTTTAATGTTTTCACAACCGAAGTGAGGAGGTGTTTGTGCCCTCCCATCACCTAATCCCAGAGCTTTCTTTATTATTAAGCTTGACCTACATTGTCCTCTTTGTCGTCATTCACAAAAGCATTGAGGGTAAGGGAAACACACTGACACACTAAACTGTTGCCAAGTGATCTAAAACATAGTGACCACCACAATTACACTACTTCTGTCTGGTGATAATGTACAGCCTTCAAACAAATCCTTGCAGAGTCTGCACCAGATAAATTTTCAACTTTTAAATGTGTATGCTGTAAACGACTTATTTTTCGCAGGCTCAATATTTCGCGATTCAGGTCAAAGCTGAAGTTTTGTAATAATTCGCGAGTTCTAATTTTCGCGACGCGGTGGGATATCAATATAGATTCCAATCTGTTCACATTTCACCGGAATTGTTCGTGGGACTTATTTTTCGCGAATTGTAGGCAATTTGGGAAATTCGGAAAATTAGGTCCTTGCGAAAATTAAGTTGTTTACAGTAATCCAGAGAGTACGGTAGGTAAATTTTTATTGGGCGAGTCGTTACAAGTTCAGCTGGCTCATACCAGACTCTACGACCTCCGTGCAGGTGGATGTTAGGGGCTGGCATACACTTTGCTCTTTCCACTTTTGTTCAAATTTCTTTTCCGACCTGGAGACCCTCTAGGTCAGGCTAGGTTGGCTCGTAGGTAGGACCTATAGTCTGTTGCAAAAAAACAAGACAAGCTCCCCCCCCCCCCCCCCCCCCCCCCCCCACACACACACACACACACACACACAAAGACCTCCACTTTTCCCACTTTACAGAGTGAAGGGCAGAGAGAAGGCGAGTGGAAAGGAGGGAGCTGCCAAGCCAAAGCATGATGAGCAGAGAACTTTGAAGGAGGGGCTTGTCCTGCTATTCCTAACCTGCAAGAGCTAATAGTAAGGCGCAAACAACGTACACGTCATCAAGAACCAAACTGCATCAGCAAAAAATATTGAGCCGTGATGTGTGCGTGTTTTTTTTTCCACCCACACACACTTACACACACACACACACGCACGCACACATATTCTGTTTACGTTTGCCACTTATGGCTAGGTGGCGGAAGTAGCCGCCCGAGTTCAACCAATTTCGCGGATGTGTTTGGAAGTTACAAAAATTGAAACAAACTGGTCAATATTTTGAATTATATCTACAAAAATAAAAAATAATTTATATGCTTTGGGACCCAAATGTTTTCATGTTGTCTGTTGCGTCGCAGACCGTAGACGCGTTGATTTGTTCTGCTCTCCAGCCCGGCAACCACCGCACAATTATTCTGCACACAACATGGCGGCTTGCACCGGCGGGGCAGGTACTGTCTCCGATAATCTATCATAATTTCCGTGTTCTGTTCGCGTGACGCACTTTATTATCTTTGAAAATACGAACTTTTACGTTCTCCACGAGGCACGCATGATGTTTTCTAAGCATACTTTATCAGTTCTATCGACTCCGATCAGATGCACAAAAAACTGCGTCAGCCATTTTCCTTGGTTGTGCGTGCTGTGACAGTTTTCGCAAAGATCGAGTTCTTCTGTTAGTAGCGAATACTGCTGGCATCTAAGTTGGGTCGCGCAGGGATGGTGGTCGGCCCGGTTCCCAAAGCAGCTCCGTCTAATGTAACAAAATCTCGTGCAGTTTGTGCTCCGTGATGGCGGCTAGAACTATGACCGGAATTTCACCAGCGGCATACTCCTCCTCTTCGCTCAATACGACCTGGTGCTTTTTATTCAGACAGCATTAGTGCGTCGTTATCCTCGGGACATATTCGAAGCGAAAGTCCCGTCGTGTGCTCTTCTGTCTTTTTCAGAAGACGCTTACTGGCAAGCCGGGTTACTGGCGAGCCGGGCGCGGTTCGCTTCTCTATCTTGCGACCCTACATCATTGGTGGTCGTTTAACGGGGAGACCCACGGAAATTCCGACAAGTGGCGTCGCGATGCTTCCATGTGAGCCCGAGGAAAGAAAGATTGTGCCGTGCCGGTTTGATGATCCCAGATTTTATCTTTTGGCATTAGATAGCGCCGGTCACGGGTCATGGTTCGAATAGCTTGTGTGCGCTGTTAGCACGATTATAACGTGTTTCTAGAATATATCCGTGACTTTAAGTAATCCGCTTGTATGGGGGTTTGGTTAGTTGTAGACTCAGCCGTGGCCCTTGTGCAAAGGTATTGCCCCAAAAATGGTTCTTACTACTACTCAAGCTGTACCTTGCAGTCTCTTGGGTGCCCTCCAACTTTGAGATCTTATTTTTGTTTATTTTATTTTTACTTAAGCATACTGTCATCCCTTACACAGGGTTCGTAAAGAAGGAAGGGGAAATAAGAAAAGCAAAACAAGCATGCACTATCAGTTTGCGCTTCAAATGAGACATGTTATATGAACTGAGCTGCAAGTCTGCGCTAAGAATGACAGATGCAATGAAGCAACATGCACAATCTTGCCTTGAAGTTTAGTGCAGGACTTGAGCTACCTCCAGGATCCAGAAAACCTTGTTTCATGCATGCATTGATAAAAGAAGATGGCTAGCTGTCATCTTCCTTGCCCTCTATCCGTTTACTTCAGTTGATTGAATTCCTCACTATACCAACATTTGTTCGTTAAAAAATGAAAAGTATTAATGTACTACTGCTTGCAAGGGGCTTGGGGAACCATAGTAGGTAAGGGCTGTGCATGTGGGATGAGGGCTTCCCTCCCCGGCATAAAGCATAGTTGGGTTCGCTGCGGAAGGTGCAGATAACAAGGTGCTCGCAAAAGCGCTCTGAATCAATGGAGTGGAGTTGGGCTTCTTGCAACCCCGGTCGTTAATGTGTACTCTTGCGTCGCCCGCCGTGCCAGGAGTGGTTGTTCCTCGTAACTTCCGCCTCCTGGAAGAACTGGAGCAAGGCCAGAAAGGGGTTGGTGATGGCACCATCAGCTGGGGCCTCGAGGACGACTGTGACATGACCTTGACCCACTGGACCGGCATGATCATCGGCCCCCCTAGGGTGAGATTCCCCACTGAACTCTCGCTTATCTTACGTTTTAATGTTTGTACTCGTCTGTGATGTTGCCGGAGACGACTTGTTCCTGAACTGGCCTTGTTCCTTGCGCAGACCCCGTACGAGAATAGGATCTACAGCTTGAGAGTGGAATGCGGACAGCAGTATCCTGACGAGCCACCCAGCATCAGATTCATTTCCAAGATCAAGATGGGAGGCATCAATGAGAGCAATGGAAGCGTGAGTGGCCACTTTTTTACCTTAGTCCCAGGCCAGTATTTGGCTGCTTGGGAAAGCACCTACGGTATACTTTGTCTCTCTATTTGCATGCAGTGCTGGGATAGTCACGGGTAGGGGAGAGGAAAGGCACTTTTTTAGGAATTTTGAATAGCTGGCTAATCTGGGGGGGTACACAAAAGAGGAGGGGAGTTCCTCTTTTGCCTCCTCTCCGACTGCTTGGGTTGTGCTCTCGTCTCTGTACCTTCGGTAGCCCTGCGCACAGCTAGAGTCGTTTTCACCTAAAAAAAAAGAGCAGTTTTGCGCATTGTTCATACACTGCACTAAGTAGTTCTTGCAGGATTTGTTGTTGGAGGAAGAAGCGATGCTTTTGGCGTTTGAAACGTGTGCGTCTTAATAAGGTAAGATATATCTTAATTCTCTACATAAAGGGGGAACCTAGTAATGCTTCACAAGGAGCCGGACTTTTTTTACAACGTTTCTTGAGGTGAAAACGAGTATAGTGAGATAAAGTATGAATCTGACCGGAGATTATGTACATTTTAATTGAACCCGACTTTGACGTTGGACGCAACCATAAGCTGTAACCGCTTAAAAAAGGCTCTTAATTGGGCACATGTGTGTACCTCGGGGAATTGATAGGAGCAACGTGACACTGGCAGGCTACTTAGGTGTGTAATAACTTTTAGCCCGGAGAGTTTAAAAAGGATAGAAAAAGCAGTGCCGTGATTTCCACGCCCGTCATTTTCGGATGTGTCTTATTGCCTCCTTTGCACTGAGGTTGCACATTGGCGTCCGGAACATAATATGTACTGGCAGGTCCTATCTATAGCATGAAGCAAAGGGATTGCATCGAGCCAAGATTTTGCATAGAGGTGGCCGAAGAACGTGCATTAAGGATATAAAAATCTCACTGAACGAACTTATCCGAGTAAAAAGTTCGAAATTAAAAACTTGAAATGTCGTTGCGCCAATCAGACCTTTGGTCTGATTGGCGCAATGACAGGTGGTGAAGGCACAGAAAACTGCATTTTTCATCGTCGGCTTCGGTGATGACGCCACTGTTGTCGATGGCTTGTTTTGAAGATCTCCTTTCTCGTTGAGGTGCACCTCACCTCATAGAATTATAGGCAGCCCGGAGGTCGCCGCTGGAACTCCACCTGGAAATGTCGGTGGACCTCTTTCGTCCTTTGGCACTCCCCATACCAGAGAACAACTCACTCATTGGGAGTTAAGTGAACCATGAAGATGACTCACACCCCAAAAAAGCTCAGATGACAGATGCAGACAAGACAAGATATGCGGTACAACCAGACAGTGCAAAGCAGACAATGACATGTAGTCAAAAGTAACTGTAGAAAAAGAAATGCACAAGACAACACATCTGTTTTGTTGTCCTTGTTTTGTTTTAATTTTTAAAATGTTTTATTGCTAGACTAAAATAATCATGCACCGACAATTTGTGCACAAAAAGAGCGCATTGCTTCTTGCTCAGAAACATTGTCTGGTATGGCCGACGTCGAGGGAAGCGCCCGTCGTGGCTGCCTGCTAGCTGCTTGCTATCTTACGTGCCTCCATCTGTTGGCTGTTGCACCAAACAGACACCTTTCTTTAGCAGACTGCGTTGTAGGTAGGTATTTCAAGTTTTTCATTTCTAACTTTTTACTTGGGTAAGTTTGTTCAGTGAAATTTTTATACCCATAATGAACATTCTTCGGCCATCTCTGTACAAATTCTTAGCCCAATACATTCACAAACAAGTTTATGCGGTACCTTCAAATGGTCATCGATCCTTTTGCTTGATGCTGTAGAAAACGATTGCCTGTATTTCCATAACTGTACAGAACAGAATGGCATCATCGACGTGCAACTAGCGCATAAAGAAGCGTTGCATGGGATGGCATGAGTGGGCGAATGGCTGCCATGGCCGTGGTATTAGGTGATGCTTGGAGCATAGTTCTCAGGTGTTGCTATGGGATTCAAAACATCAGTATGGTCCTAGAATAAGTCTCGATTTGTAAAATGTGGAGACTAATGTGTTAGGCGAGCGTGACGTGATGCACTTAACAAGGTTGCGTGTCTGCTTGCACAGGTGGACAAGCGCACCCTTCCGGTGCTAAACCGTTGGCAGAGGAGCTATTCCATCAAGACGGTTCTGACGGAATTGAGGCGTGCCATGACCCTCAAGGATAACCTGAGGTTGACGCAGCCCCCTGAAGGATCCAGCTTCTAGAAACAACAGCCCTGGCCCCCGCTTCCTTCCTTGTTTCTGTTCTCGTCACACCTGTGGTTGCTTTTTCTGTGTGCCTTTTTGCCCCAATGAAGGCCGTTCTTACCCTCCCCCTCTTGTCTAAGTTCATGCTCCTCTTTTGTTCCTACTGCAGCGCTGTGCCCGTTATCTCCATTTCTTTATGCTTGGTTCTTGTCCATTTCTATGCTGGAGTAACAAACAATACAGTGCTTCATACAATCCAAGCACCTGTCGCTTTTTTGTGGTGAAAAGACAACAAAGAAGGCACAACTTACGCATCACTTTTTCGTGGGGCATGAATGGAAGCCTTTTTTCGTGCACTAAGGAAGTTGGTGTAAGGGACCGGGCAGTGAGGAACAGGTGACCTCTTGGCGGCAGGTGGTGGAACCCTTTCGAAATAACAAGCAGCGGCATGGTTCAGCGAACCTGCACATGTGGCTTAGGGCTCTTCATTCTTCGTTGCCTCGGCCATGCGTACACTATGAAATGACAAGGGATGGTGTAAATTGGGTTGCCACCTTTGGCCTACCTGTTGACTCTGTTGCCTTTGTTAATTCAGGCTGTGTGATCTTTGTAGTAGCTATCACGGGTGTATCTGCAGCACTTACAGGTGACAGTGGAGACGTCGCCACATTTGAACGCTGTGGTCTGAGGTCTCGTCGTTTTCGGGACAGCAGGGCACACTGTCTTGCTCAAATGCAAATCGGGCCATGTCGTTTTGGGCTAGGGGTAATTTGTCCTACCATTCAGCTGCACTTCCTTGTCATGCTTTACGTGCGAGAGGGCACCACTGCAAATGCTGCTGCTTGGAAGGGTAAGGCTATCAAGGTCGTGTTATCCAAAAAGTTTGTTTCTTTTTCTATTTGGACATCTGTCTCGGTCGTGTTTAGTATGCGAGGAGTGTAACAGTGTCGCTGCAACTGTGGAATTATTTTTGTTTGGATTTGTGAAGAATGAAATTGCATGCCAGCCCAAACCTGGGTCCCGCATTGTGTTTTTTTTTTTTTTTTTTCTTTCGTTTCTTGAGGCTAGGATAATAAAGGGAGTGCTTGTAAAGCCTGTCTGCATGGAGGGAACAATACAATAAAGTGTTCTCAACTATGGAATTGTCATAAATGGGTGGGGGAGGCATTTGTGCTAATTAGTAAATTCCTGCATCTGCTATTGCGGGTGTGCCTACCCCAAGCTGCACGTTGGCAGTGTCGATTTGAGCCTCCACACACCGTTAGTGCGAGGCTTCCTCTGAAGCACCTAGGATCCATATTGGCCTCCAGAGTGCAAAATACAGTCGACTCTCATTAATTCAAACTCGAGGGGGGCCGAAAATTTGTTTCAATAAAGCAAAGTTTGAATTATCAGGAGTTTCTTCCCATAGAGACGCATAGGATGGGACCTGAACGTTAGTTTGAATTATCCGAAAGTTTGAATTAAGAGATTTTGAATTAACGAGAGTAGACTGTACAGTGTTTGAGCCCTGGGTGGTTTCTTTCTCCTAGGAAATCGGTCGGACAATACTTGTAGCCAGAATTACTTTCTTCCATAAAATAACAGTATCACAATTCAGGCGCTTAAAGGTGTGCTGAACCGAGAATCGAACTTCAGAAAAAAACGCAGAATCGATAGGCGGGACGCTACAAATCCCAAAACGTCGCTCATAAAGCGGTATATCCAATGGATCATCATATTTTTGTAAAAGAAGAGCACGCTCGCACAAGGCCGAAAGATGCGTGACCTCGCGATTCTCATTTCCTCCTCTTTTCGCTTGGACTCCGCGAGGGCGCAGAGAGGAAAGGGAGCGAGGCCATTTCTTCTCCTTCTCAACTCTTCTGCGATAAGATGACGTCAACATTCTCCCTCATTCGCTCCTTTATTTTCTAGAGATACAACCATCCGCTCGAGATATGGCTATATGAGTAATGTTTCGTTGTTTTACGGCGCCCTCTTGAACACATCTGCAAGCTTATTTTGTAAAATCAGAATTTTGGTTCAGCATCCCTTTAAGACCCTTTCACACACTTCGGACTCCTTAGAACCACAGATTCTGTTTTTTTTCGTTTAAATTGGTTATAACTTAAAGGGCAACTCTGCTTCATTTTTGGTTTTGAAAAAACAGTGCAGTCCTCTTCAGTGTCGCCTAGGAAGACCACACGTCAAATATTACGACGCAGTTCTGCCTAAGTGTTTCTTAAACGGTCCGGCAAACATTGCAACTCGCCAAGTTGCCGAAATCGGCTGACTCGAGCGGGCGAATTCAGGCGCAACCAACAGCGCAGTCAAGGCTACGACATAGGCGGAGCCAACATTGAGCTAAACGTCATCACCATGGCCCCCTTTTGCTTGTTTTTACTTCTCCGATCGAGCGCAGCGCATGACGTCAGCAACGTTGCCTCTCGGCGCTCAGCGGTGTCCACGTGATTGGCGTACGCGCCTGCGCAGTGCGCTTCTTGGAAGCAGACCAACCGCCCGCCGTGGTCCGGCCGTTACCGCCGTCTTCCGCGTCACAACCACCGTCGTCGTCTCACCGTTTGTGATTATTGCCTCTCGGAGTTTCGTCCACACTATGGACACCACGTGCACAGAGTCGCAGACTTATGCCGCAGTTGTGCAGACATCGTCGAATGCCGTAGACACCAAAACGTGGCGAAGAGTGCGGTGCAGACGACACTCGCGCCTGCCGCACGCGGCACGCCCGCCCTCATCCCGCCCGTCGTTGGGCCGAGGATCACGTGACATCTCGTACCACGTGATGGCCATGTACTTGGCGGCCCGAAGCCAATGTTGCCGGACGGAGCCGAACTTTCGGTTTCGATTTCCGCTCGTGTTTAAAATTAGATTTAAAAATATATATCTCATTTTTCGCGAAGCAAATGACGTAGTGTCTTTTACTAGGGCTTTTTAATTCGAAATCACTTGTTATCCCGGAATCTTTGGAATTGAGCGGAGTTGCCCTTTAAAACCCATTAACTCAAAAACACAGTCTGTAAAAACAAAAAAAACAAAAACAAAAAAAAAACAACCTTATTTATAGCTATGGTTGAAGTACTCTACAAACAATATTTCGGGCTTTATATTACTTATTGTCTTTTTCAAAAGTTTAGAGCTGGCTGCGAGATTTTTGAGAGCAAGGTGGAACTTCACTCTCGCGTCGCGCTTGCCTCGATAACAAAGTGGTGCAAAAGAGCGAGAACGAAGTTCCCCTTCGCTCTAAAAAATGTTGCAGCCAGCGAGCGCGGATGAAAGAACGCCGCTGCATGGGAGCAAGCCCGCTCCGGCCACACGTGCGGTGGGCTCTATACTATTGAGAAAGACTGTACCTCCAAAGTATTTTTTTTTTTGCCCTCTCCTGTCTGGCTGTGTGCCGTGCACATTGTAAGCAAACAAAGAACACAAGGAAGAGGGTTAGGTATCTTTTATTAACAAAAGAGGGTACAGTTTTTGTTTCCTTCTCTAAAGTTGTACATCAGGGTAAAAGTAAAAATAAGTTATCTTCAAATGCAAGTTACTCTGGGTGATGATCAGGCCTAGTGTTGGCTTAGGGGCTTCTGAACTCGGCTAGACTCTTCAGGAATCTCGGGAGCATGGTCGAAAAGGTGTTGGCCCTGGAAGGTCCGTGTACTACTGTGCTTTGCAGATTGCACTTCTAAAGTCCTACTTCGTCTACTCTGAGTACAGCCTTGTACGTTGCGTTGAGCATAAATGTCTAGCTAGTTAAATATCTGCAACTGCATAACAAGAGATAACAAGCCCTGGTCAGGGGGCATGCACTTTGGCACTCTAATTCGCTCTAGCGTAGGAGCATTGAAAAGTATACTTTCTCTGGGAACTACTGCAAGTGCGATTGTTAAGCAGCTTTTTCACAAAAACCGACAAATGTCGGTGCAGTAAGTATTTGTCAGCATTACCCTTACTTTTATACTTGACGGGTTCCAAGGCAAATATTTCACCCTTTAGTGTCTCAAAATGTTGCTATCTACGTAGACGGTACACACAACCTATGAAGTCTGGGACAGGGCTCTGGTTGGAGCTGGATACAATCTTATTTTAGACAGTGATCGGTTATCCCCAGTTTGGGTAGAGCCAGTGATCAACAAGGGGCAAGTGGACCAGTGAGTCTGGAAAATGTATAAAATTCAAACTAAAAAAAAACAAAAAAACTTTTGTATGATTTTACAGTTCTTTTTCCTGCATTGTTTTAGTGGCTAACAATTTGTCAAGGTAAAGCAGTTTGCCATAGTGCCCTAGTGCAGGGGGGGGGGGGGGGGATTGGGGAAGAAATTTAAGGTTTGGTGAGTCAACTGCAAATATTAAAATTGGAATGCAGCAGTTGTTGAGGGTTTCCTACTCTTAAACCTAATTGTCGGATAGCACCCTAACATGTGCCCAAAAAGACCTTGATGTTGAGGAGAGCTACACCTAAGCAGCATAACAGCAAGTAAGCTTTTGCAAAGCTACTTAAAACAACAATAGCACTGTTAAAGCTCAACAGCGAGGCGCTTTCCGCTCGTTCTATAACACTGCCTAGGACACTTCTGCTATCTTACTGGCTCCCGTTAGTTGCTGACCCCAAGAGTGCCATTCCGTTGAGTGAATGTGACTCTTCATTATTAAATGGAAGTGGCAATTGCCTTGGAGTTTGTGTAGATTGGGAACTCGAAGCAGATGAGACACTTGAAACAGTTTGGCACTTCTTCGTAGATGCTTGGAGGTAGCGGTAGCAAGGGGCTTGTGGTGCGCTTGTACCGCTGGTACTCTTCCATGCTGTTGCATGCACGAGCCAAGCAGGCAGCATTACGTTAATCGAATGCCTCGTCTTTTCTATGCAATGTTGCCTCGTTGGCCTGGGGGCCAATTTTATGTGAAAACGGCTAATGCAATCAGCGAGTGGCGATATGAGCTGGCCCAGTTTAGTGCCCCAAAAGGGGTAAAATACCCCATGGGGTGCCTACGGCATGCTAAGCTGTGAAACCGACTGCCACATTGCGACAGTAGGTATTGTGGCAGTCCATTCCAGCTTCTTTTTTAACATACCCGGGGCTCCCCGCATTGCTTTTGTTCCGCCCCGGCCTGAACGCCGCTGGGCTGGCTCGAATCGCCGCACCCTGTACATGTCGCTCCCAAGTGCTGTATACCGTTGGGCAGAAGCACCTGCTGCAGAGTTACTAAAAAAACCCTGAACTCCTAAAAAAAAAATTGTACTACCAAGTGACTGAATAGGACATGTAGGGTATGTCACCTACTAATAAAACTTTTCCCCTTCCCCCCCCCCGGTCAGAAAAAAACAAAACAAATTGTAGCGCAGTACTTATGTTGCGAGACATGTTTTGATTTGGGAGCGGTTCCAAAACATGCTTCTTTATTTTACATAGACTCAAGATAGAAGTACATTGCAAGACTCAAACTGAGCCTTGTGACATAAATATTGCGCTAAAAAGTAATTTTTTTTATAAAAAAAAAATGCGAAGAATAATTGCTGGTACAGTTTTTGTCACTTTGGATTTATCCAAACTCGAAATTCCAACAATCATAAAAAAAAAAAAAAAAAAAAGAAGGACAAATAGCATGGTGAATTTACCCAAGGCTCGAGGAGTACACCTGTAGTCCGTGTTACAAGAGGATAGAAAATGAGGCAGCAGCTAGCAGGAAAGAAGTGCACCGGAAGGCTAACTTTTGAACCGTTTGTCTTATTTGCATGAAATTTGCAGGGTGTACTCGTAGCACTGGACAAGGATGCCGTGGAAATTTTCAATCCTACAAATTTATCCCATGATGAGTTACATAAAAGTTCATAATAAAAAAGTGTATCTGCTGAGGAAAGCTATCGTTTAGAAAGGGCAATGAAAATGGCCAGTTTTTTTGCTGGAACATACAGCAGAATACTTGCTTCAGACGACTATGAAAAGAAATTTCAAAAATTATAAAATTTATTCGCAAAAAAATATGGAAAAAAGTTTTTTTTGTGTACATTTGATTAAAAGAAATATAAACTTTTCATAACATAAGAGCAGAAAAATGCGGAAAGTAAGTTCACAGTCGTGTTCTCCAGAAAATTTCAATATAGAAAAACCAAACTACGGTATATCTGCACGCATAATTTGATTATGAAATGATAGCTTCCCTGAACTGATAGTTGACACTAAAAAGTGAAGCTGAGATAAATGCCCTTGAAGTTTCAAGATAACATTTAAAAAATTTCTTTTTGCAAGTTAAATGTCAGAAATTCTTTCCAGCAGTGTACGTGATGTCTTCCTCAAACTTCTTCTGATATACTGATATTGATTTCAGTTATTTTCACTTGTGGATGACGAGTGCTACGCAGTGCAGCACACCTCACCAACATACAAAGGATGATTATTTTTGATATTATTTGTCAGTGCACACTGACAAGACTTTGTGAGAGTGTTCCTTGTTATCCATACATGCCAAAACTCTGCAGTTCTGAATATGAATATTTTTGGAAAAAAAGTGCAATTCAAGGTAGTGTCCCCCCTTAATTACTAAATGCTGTGGTCCCCTTTTTACCATAGACGATACTCCGTTTCACAGCGAACTGTGGAGGCTACAGCTCCCGCGACCCAATAAGAGTGTCTGAGCGAGGCACGTGACACTACGTCACGGGAATGTTTGTGTAACTGAGCCAAATGCGAGGCCCTGAGGAACCGTCTGTCGTCTGCTGGACAAGAGTCGTCTGCTGCGAAACCAACCAACTTCGGATCAACATTCACCGGCGCAACATTGCCATCTGCTAGAGTAGTGAGCTCTTTGGGAACAGTTCGCGAGACAATCATATGCTCAATTTACCCGTGAATCTGTGAGGGGTGCTACTGCCAGGGCCGAGTGCAATGTTTTGAGCAAGAGCGGTGGATTACACGGCTGCTATCATTCAAACATCGTTCAAAAGCCATGTTTTGCTCGGAAAAGGGTTGATCCCTATTAAGTACCCATGAAAATTACCATGTCTACGTCTTTCTTCTATGTCGTGTAGTATAGCAATCAGACGAGCCTTACCGCAACACTACTAGAACAACTTTTTGTCGCGGACGGCGCTGGTGCTGTGGCGGCAGTGGCGTAGCTGGGATTTTATTTCTGCTATTAAGTACCCATGACGGAGTAGACTGAGCTCGGCGGTATGGAGGCTCGCACAAAGATTAGGGAGGCGCTGTTAAGATAAAATGGGTAAAGCTGCATTGTCAGTTTTCAAAACGGAGCAGGCTTCATATACAGGAATACGAGTGTGGTGGCTTACTGTTCTACTGCTGTAGTAGTTGCGGCCCATTAACTTCAAAAGCTTCCTCGCAGCACACAACTCCCTCCGCTTTTTGAGGTACTGCTGCATTACCAACGTGTGCCAACCAGACAAAACAAAAAAACAGCTATACTGTCACAAAAAAATTAAACAACTACCAAAAAAAAAAAAACAATCTCGACGCTGAAAAATCAGAAGTGTCCACGCACAAACACTAGGCAATATTCCAAGCCTTCATTAAAATGGCCGAGACAGCAGAAGATGAAATTCAGATGCTGCGAGTAACAAGGCGACAACGTCACCGCACTAACATTCCCATTGGAAGCACAGAAGTGCATTTTAAGCGCTCTGTGTTCCTTCCTTTCATGGATTACCTGATCACACAGTTAGATGGGAGATCTAAAAAGCACCGGCGTACGTTGCAATTACTTTCGTCGCTTCTGCCTGCAAAGATCTCGGAGAACAGGGCTGCTCCCCACGCTGAAGAATTTTTGGAGCTCTATTCGGGCCTGGTTTCAGTTCCTGAATTCCAATGCGAGCTGCTCATATGGGCTGCCATATGCAAGAAGGAGAAATGTGAAACGCCCGTCACGTCTCACTACAGGCGGTCGCCCTCTGCCCAGAGGATCTATTCCCAAACGTCCGTCGTCCCCTCGAGATCCTAGCGACTTTTCCCGTAATAACGGCGGAAGCTGAGCGCTCGCTCTCTTCAATATATGACAGTTCAAAAGATACCTGAAAGCATCCACTTCAAATGAGCGACTGCTCGGTCCAGCGCTTTTGAATGTTCACCGTGCCATTGCAGCTGAAGCGGAGGACGCCCTGGATATTCTTTGCCGTGAACGCAGGCAGCTGCATCTTAAAGGGATGCTGAAGCGAAACTTGGATTTCACAAAATAAGGCAGCAGGAGTGTCCAATGGTGCGCCACAAACCCCAAGACACCACTCATAAAGTGATATCTCGAACGGATGGCCGTATTTTTGTAAAATAAGGATACGATTAAGTGAGAATCGCGACGTCACGTTTCCTGCAGAATTGTTGAGGGGGAGGAAACGGCCTTGCTTCCTTCTCTCTTCGCGTTGTGGAGTCAAAGCGAGAAGAGGAAGAAGTGAGAATTGTGACGTCACGGGCTTTTTTGGCCTTGTTCAAGCACGCTTTTAATTCCTTTCACAAACATATGACCATCCGTTGGAGATATCGCTTTATGAGTGATGCTTTCAGGCCTGTAGTGCCCCGCCTAGCGCTTCCGCGTTGTGTTCTGAAATCAAATTTTCGGTTCAGCACCCTTTTAATGTGTAGGCGCTTGGCATAAATGAGATGATCAAGAGAGCCTGTAAGTTGCTTATGAAATAACTAGTCGCAGTTACAGTAAAACCTCGTTATAACAAAGTTGAAGGAGCGGTCGTAATTATTTCGTTATAACCTTTAGTTTGTTATAGCCAATGTCCATTTCTTCCCACTATTAGCAAGCAAGGGGAATTATGATTGCTTTGTTATATCCATTAGTTTGTTATATCCCGTTTCGTTATAACGAGGTTTTACTGTACTTTTTTATTTGTGATAATTTCTATTCGAAAGCATGTAATTCTGATCAGTACTCAAGGTGTGCATGAGTGCAGCGCCACCCATTGATTACTGTGCTATTGTTTTTACAATTCATTTAATACTACTTACATCAATGACATTGTTTTATATTATCACCATGAGTTCATTTTATTATGTTTGCTTTGGTTTAATTGACCTGTGTATTTTAGTGAGGATAGTTTGCTATACTTGGCTTGAAATTGCCATCTTTCACCCGACAAATGTTTCAAAATATCTGTTCTTTATATACCTCAGATCAAGTTCTGCATCCCATCAAATAAACATGACTGAAGAAATATTGCCTATTTTATTGATTTGAGCATTTTCTACCCCACAAACACTTCTTCCAAAAGCATAAAAGTTGGAGATAGTCTGCGCTCCACATTTGCTCCATGCCCCGTGCAAAACCGACTGCGTAACCAGGGGAGTGAGCGGGCCCCCGAGGGGGGGGAGGTGGGGGGGTAGTTTTGGAATTTCGGGGGGGTTTCGATTCCTTAAGGCCCCCCCCCCCCCCCTGCCTTGACCATGGAGTGTTGTCTTGCTCCGTGGCGCTCTTATTGGGTCGTGGGGTCTGCCGCCAAGTTATGAAACGGAGTATAACTGAGTATAGTGTGAGCATCATGGGTGAACTCACCAGCCATAGCGCATGTCAGCGCTGTTTTCGAGCAGGGGGACTCCGCTGAGGAAGAGGATGATGGCGCTGATGAAGAGTGGGCTAAGCACAGCCACCCACTCGGCCCCGCACAGCACGTTGGTCGAGATGAGGAAGATGCCCCACCACAGCGTGATCTCTCCGAAGTAGTTGGGGTGCCGCGAGTATCTCCACAACCCTGAATAGAATGGCATTGTTGATTTTCATCTGGCCTCATGCTCAAGTCTTGGTGAATACAAGCTTTCATCTGAGGAGCTACTTTTGCCATAACAGCCTCATTTCACTTCTTTCAAGACAAGCTTACAGATAAGCTGGAAAAATCTTCAGAGTTGTGCCGCAAGGTTAGTATCGGAAAATTATAATGGAAACGCCAGTGCCTCAAAGTTTTTGTACGCTATCTTGAATACCCTGACAGGAATTAACAAAAACTGCTATTTGGAAGGACCAAACTAGGTGTCCAGTCACATAGATAACTCAATGGAAACCATAGAATTTCCGTGTTGCGCAAAAAAAAATATTTTTTTTTTTCTCGCACAATTGCAGAGTGGAATGCATTGCCCGACTCTGCCATTATAAATATGAACATGGGGTCACTTCTTTCAGGAAGGGATTCTGATTTTTAATTAGCTTGTTTTTAACTTGATTTTTGTGCATTAACTAATGTAGCCTTTACTGATTTGTTATCTGTTCATATTTCACAAATTAGTGTTTTTTTTATTACTAGGCTGTACTTGCTATATTTCGGAAACGCGCTTAGAGTGAATAACTCCTGGCGTACAAACCAATGTTTTTGCATTTTTGGGCTTTCTACGTGCTCTGTGGTCTTTCAAAAGAGAGTTCGCAATCTGAGTGAAGTTTTAAAATGCAGCCTTGGCTGTAAACTCCAGACGTAGAGAATACAGACGGATGATTCGAGTGTGGGCGTGCCTTACCAACGTTGCACCAGTGCCTGGCATTAGACGTGTTCTGCCGGTAGCTATACTTTTGTACATCCGCCATAGCCTCGCAGGCGAAGCCAATGAAGAAGATGATGGTGCCAGCCATGTCAAGCCGGGTCATGGTGCTAACAGTCAGGGGCTCAGCTTTCCGCGGGGAGTTGACGAAAATCACTGGCAGGCTCACCGTGTAAACCCACACCGCCTGCAGGGCAAAGTTCACCAGACAGGATTGCAAGGCAAATCCACCTCTGGCTGCTCCAAAGTGAACTCCCTCGCTGGTGGTTTCAGCTAGTACAGTGACTGACCGAAGGCTCACTTGAAACCCTCGAGGGTTCTCCTTTGTTGCACGAGTGTGTTGAAAGGGTTTCACTGCTAAAACAAAGTAATAAAATCGTGAAAACGACAATGATGGAGACATGCAGTCTTGGGTAAGTTACTTTTAAAAAGTAATTCGTTACAGTTACTTTAAAAAAAAAAGTGGCGAAGTTACCGTTACAGTTACCGCAACAAAAGAGTAACTCGTTACAGTTACTTTTAAAAGTAACGGCGTTACTTTTCAGTTACTTTTCTATAACACAAAAAAAATTAGGAATAACTAGAAAATGCCCATCACCAAGTTTAATTACATAAAATTAAAAAGTATGCTTTTTACTGTATATTGTAACTTAGCAGAAGTTGCTTCTCGAAATCAGTGTTTGAAAATTTCCACACCAAAGTAGTGGCGCAAATCAAAATACGAAACAAGCGCAGTGCGGAGTACTGGCGCTAATCAAAATATGAAACCTGCGCAGTGCCCTCCGCATGTATTGTTGTTTCACGGTTGATTCACCCGATTAAAAAGCGTTTTCATAAAAAAAAAAAGAAGAAAAACCACAACATAGATAGTGCTTCAAGACACTAAGATGTAAGTGTTCAGTCACAAAGTACAAGCGCGTGCGTAAAGATAATTAGATTTTTTTCCATGAAATCTACACGTGGCTATATTCGGGTCGTGACTCGTGAGAAGGAACGTATTCACAAGTTTGTGCAAGGCCAGTTTGACACTCGAAATGTCAGAATAGACGATTTGAAAAGTGCAAGGAATATCTAAATTGTACTCGTTCAGTGATATATTATTCATAAAACACTGGAAAGTAACGACAAAAGTAACGTCGTTACTTTCATCGTTACCTCAGAAAAAAGTAATAGAACTACAGTTACAAGTTACATTTTAAAAAAGTAACTCTTTACAGTTACAAGTTACCAAAAAAGTAACAAAATTACAGTAACGCGTTACTACCTAAGACTGGAGACATGTGCATGCTCTTTCGGTGGATGCAGAAAAAGGGTAGGAGCCCGTCCCTGTTATCTACATATCTTATTATTTGGTCTTAGCTGGACATTAACTATCCTCAGGCTCATCTGTCCTTTGTATTTTTGTAGGAGGAACAAGCTATGACTCTGCTTTTAAATCCTTTCCGTTTCCTTCCTTGTTTTTATTTATTAATTAGGGGGCCACCTACCTAGTGCTTCACCCACTAGGAGCGGTACGCCCACCTCCTTCTGGGGGCTCGAAAGTTCTATGCTTACCATCTTTCCTTAATCTCTTTCCTTGTTCCTGCAGGTAAGCTGAAGCAGCAACATTAGTATCTCTAAATATTGTTTAATTTTAATAACAAAGAGGAGATTGGAAGACTGGTGCAAATTATCTAGGGAAAATTGAATGATGCATAAACTAACTAGCACAGCTAAGGACAGGCGGGATAGAGGAAAATGGGGACTCCCTCTCGCATGGCTCCGGCTCAAAGCCCTAACCCTGTCTTCCAGTAGGCCCAACGCTGGGGCAACATCGACTAGGTTTGACTAGAGGAAAATTGGCGACTCTTTCGCTGGGGGGAAGAAGCAGGGGGGTGATGTTTTTAGTTTTTTTGCCCGATCCCCCAAAGGTCATCCTGGTGGTATCCCACACCACCTGGTAAGTTACAAAAATGCAGAGAGGAAGCAAATTGGCTTAGAAGGGTTAAAGGAGAAATCACACTTTTGGTTTTTAGTTTCTAGGCTAGGTGGCGCAAGCTACCATCCATTATAAAGGGTACAGCTGTTAGCATCCATCCATCCAAGTCTTTTCCCTTCACGAAGCACCACGATCACCATTTTGACGAAAGGTGCACTTAACTGGTACAACTATGTGCAAGTAGGAATGGCTGTGTCTTTGTGGCAGAGCCACTACAGTATGTCACTCTCACAGTAGATGTGAATGAGTTGATTGCTATCGGTAACCCATAGGTGAGGGAACGCGAGTGCACTTGTTGGCTATGCGGAGTGCAAGTTCGTCTGCTTCTTTTGCAGGGGTTGTGGTGACGTCAGAATGCCGAGCTGTGATTGGTTCTGAATGAAGGATGGTGGGTAGACCTCAAGGCAGCTTGCTTTGGTCTACCCACTATCTTTCAATCGGTGTCTTTCTGACGTCACCACAACTCTTGCGCAAGAAGCAGACGACTTGCTCTCCGCATATACGGGACTCTGTGGTCGTGTCGTCTGGGATGTTTCCCCCATGCTCCGGCCACTATCTGAACCAGATCTTAGAATTGCCTGGGTAAAGTTGTCTTGGCGCATCAGCAAAAGTCTGGTGTGAGGGTGCTACCTCAAAAACAAGGAGGGGGTGAGCTGTTTTGGTTTCAGATCGCTGCACTGACCTGAAATGTCCAGAAGACAGCAAAGCGTGCAATGTTTTTTCCCGCTTCCTGGAATCGCTCGTCACGTCCAATCTTGATGATGCGAAAAAGGAGGAATGTGGAGAGGCGTAAGCCCCACAGACAGACCAGTCCAGTGATCAGGCACTGCCTTGTGCTGTAAGTCTGGATAAAAGCAGCGATGCACAAGGCCGAGTTAGGAACGGAGCAGGTAGAATCTGTTTGTGACTGTTGCACCATCTTAGCTTTCTCCTCGTCCCAACAAGAGCTCAGAAATCGAAACCCTTCTTTTAAAGAAGGTATTTACAAATTGCCCTTCCACCCCTCCCAGCCCCAATTTATATACACCTTTGTATATCTGACGGCAACATTCAAAATGGCTATTTATTTATTTATTTACTCATTTGGAAATGTTGTGGTGCCTACAAACAGACAGCAGGCCTACCTAGTGGTGCACTAGGCAGTTATTTTTTGCTCACTGTTGAAGGACTTTCTGGGTATTTACAAGGATTGCAGCTGTTCTGGTATAGTTTTGCTTGTTTGTAAAAAAAATGATTGCCTATTATAAAGCAGTTCATGAATGTCATTGGAGGCTGCATTCTCATGCCCCGATAATGGCTGAACGGTTGGCTGGCCATAAGGAATGCATTTTTTTCATGCTATAGAAGTGTTTACGCTCGGACAAGCTGCCAGGAAATTTATGCGGCAACTGATACTATTTAAGTGATGCCTAACATAGTAAATTAATTGGGGACCATTTACCTACTAGGGCAGTCAGTATACTTAATAAGTGGAATGATATTTCTCTCTTGTAAATTTACTTTTGTCTTAAAGGGCCCCTGAAAAGAAAAAAAAAAAGTTGTTTTAAACAGTTTTAAACCAGACTGTTTAAACAGTTGTTTAAACAGTCTGGTTGGGACACAAGTGTCAAAAAATTAATTTTATTACAAAAAAAAATTTTTTAGAGCAATATTGACAGCGCGAGACGTGAATTAGTCGGTAGTCACCTCTTTCCACCTGTTTTCTCTCTCGGCATTTCGGGCGCGTGGAGGAGAGGTGGATCGGCTTCACCTTCACGTTGAGGTGGAAAGAGCCAATGACTATTCCGTGACGTCATGGACTTTGCGCGCAGAATTTAAATAAATCTCTCGCCATCAATATTGCTCTAAAAAAATTTTTTTTTTGCTTAAAATTTACTTTTTGACACGCATGCGTCAAAAAGTAAATGTTTAAAAAAAATTTTTTTTTCTTTTCAGGGTCTTTTTAAGACAAGCATACTGCAGCTGTTAAAAGACCTCCAACATGCCAAAAAAAAAAATTTTTTTCATGCTAGGCATTGAAATGGCATATCAGGACATTACAAAAAAATTGTTTCACTATAGAGTTGCATTGTTTTTTTATAAAAAATAGAAATATGAGGCCCAATTCATAGTTCCTGCCAGTGCACTGTGACGTAACAGTGTACCGCAAGGTGTCGGGGTGGTCAGAAGGGAGGCATTGCCGGAAGTCACGTGAGTTCTAACCCTCCTCGTGCTTACCGTGAGCGCGCGTAATATCTTTTTAAAATGTCTTTGTTATTCTCTGCATTTCCACGAGCGATCCAAGCAGACGAGGTTTCTTTTATTTGCTTTTCATCGCTTAATGTTGTTGTAAAGGTAGAAGAAGAGGAGTCAGTGAATTGACGTGATCAACTACAATGCCTAGAAGGTGCTGTGTGAGGGACTGTCCCGGTATTTCAACAACTGAAGAAGAGATCACACTGCATGCATTTCCGAAAGACATACAAGAGATGGACTGGTGGCTGACTGCAGTTCGCGCAGGACAGCTATTAGAATCCGTGGGTAGGCGATGGATATGCTCGATGCACTTTAATGATGAAGATTACAACCCTAGGCGAAGTTTACTAAAACTCACAGGTCTCGATGTGAGACCTCAACTGCAGGTCTGTAAGTTTCCTGCTCATCTCCCTGCAGCAGCGGCACTCAAGAGGCTTGAATTCAGGCATCACGACGCATCGGCTGCATGTGCACCTAGTAAACAAGTTCTACTCATGTTCTAGACAAAACACATACTTTATGCTTGACGTTTACTTGTAGTTGGTACACTCATCAGTTCGTGAAAAAATTGTAAGGGTGCAGGCGAGCTGGTGGAAGTTAACCATAGTTTTGTTTAACCCGAGACTGGGGTATTTCGGAAAAGGGACGAGAAGAAAAGAGGCCACAAGGAGGCGACGTCTCAAAAATTTGAGACGTCGCCTCCTTGTGGCCTCTTTTCTTCTCGTCCCTTTTCCGAAATACCCCAGTCTCGGGTTAAACAAAACTATCATCAGTTCGTATTCTTTAGACGGCAGGAATTTTCAGCCTGGAGAGTATCCGATGATTCAACGACCTCGGTGTTTGTACCTTCAGCAATGCAATCGGGCGTGTCGTATGCTAGCAATCCTAATTTCTGCAAGCGTTCTAAAAATTTTTTTTTCAAAACTCGATACCAGTATAGCTCTGTATCATCGGACTGACGGCATGCACTCGTACACTGGCTTGTACTCGCAACGCTGTCATCATTGACCTCCATCACGTCGATTCACTGACTCTTTGTCCTCAACTTTTACAGCACGCAAACTAACCAACGGTACAGCGATAAAGAGCTAGTGGAACTGAAACTTTGTTTTCTACGATCGCTCGTACAAAGAGCAGAAAAAAAAACAAAAACACACAAAAAAAAAGTCTTAGGCACGATTGCGGAGAGCACGAGGAGTGAAACTCACGTGACTTTCGGCGAACCCACTTTTAGTGACGTAGGTCGATTCCTCCCTTCTGACCGCCCCGACACCTTGCACTGTTACGTCACAGTGCACTGGCGGGAACTTTGAATTGGGCCTCATATTTCTATTTTTTATTAAAAAAAAACCAAAAAAAACTATGCAACTCCATAGTGAAACAATTTTTTTGTAATGTCCTGATATACCATTTCAATGCCTAGCATGAAATTTTTTTTTTTTTTTTAGAGTGTCGGAGGTTTTTTTATGGCTATACCCTTTGTAACGGGCGGTGGTGGTGTTGGTAAGGCGGCCAGGTGGTATGGAGAATTTTCGTAGCGATCTATGGCAAGTTTCATAAAAGCTGAGGACCTATGGAACATTTTGCACGTGCCTCACTTCCACTGACATGTGGTATATCTATACTAATTGTGACCTATGCTTTCTCAATAAATGTTTTTTTTTCTTTTACACATAAAATTTAACTGTTGGAAGTATTTGAGAATTAAAACAGAGCAAAGGGTGAGAGGCTGGATGTAGAAAGACAGCGCTGACTCACAACTAAATTTTATTGATCGTAACAGTACAATAGATGCTTGCAAAGTCGAGAACAAAAAACCTAGCAGTGCAATATATGCTTGCACTGTTACAGTCAATAAAATTTAGTTGAGTCAGTTACGTCTGTGTCTTCCTTCATGCAGTCTCGTCCTTTGCACTGTTTTAATTCTCAAGTATGTCATACCTACTCGCCCAAGCTTCAACTTAGCTGAAAGTGTCATACCGGTACTCGCCCAAGCTTCAATACTTAGCTGAAAGTATAAGGGATATTTTAAATAATTTTTCAAATAAATAAATAAAATAAAAGCATTACTTTTAGTTATAAAAACAATATTTACTTCTTTGTATATATTAGGCGCTTCAAATTTTAAGGGATGCATGGTTTGACACGAAAAGTGAGACTCCAATTTGGCTCCACATAGCATGCTCTGAATATATGTGTATACATACTACATGCAAATGAGTATTAGGGGTACCTATGTGTTTATATCTTACACCTGAGTTGATTCTGCCTAACAGACCTCTTACTGAAGTATTGAGCCCGTTTGTGCCCAGTAGAGGAATAGTGGCATATATGCAAACCTGAGCAAGCAGGAACACGGTCAGCGCCAAGATAATAAAGTTGAAGCCACCGGCGAAGTCTGTTAGTTTGTCGAAGTGAAACGTCGCCGCTACGATGAAGAACGTCAGCTGTAGTGCGACCGTGACGATGGCAGATATTGCCAAGTGATCAGCGTCGATAATCTCCACTGCCATGCGTCAGTGTTGCGGTTCCCTGAAAAAAATCACCCACAAAATCGATGTAATCGCAGTCCGACTGCACACGGACAAATACAATAAGACAAAGCGACGCTCGGCTAATTCTAACTTAGTTTCGAATGAGAAACGTACTAGGTCTTCAGGTTCCCGTATTTAGAGGGGACACTTCGTCGCACGACAGCCGTGCTGTGCAGAGAAGATCGTCCCATGCGTACCCGCGTTTACAAGGCGAATCCAAGGCTTACCCTTCGTGAGTGAAATTCATGGCAGCAGATTTGGTTATCACATTGAGCGAAGAGGACCAGTGTTTGACGGCAAGCCTGCATAGGTATCGTTTAAAACCAAGGTGTCAAAATGGGAAGACATGATCGCAGGCCCCCCGCTTTCGCGCTCCAACCACTCCAGCAATGTAGGTGTAGTGCACCGATGCCCGCATCGGCGCACCAGTCGCGACCAGCAGTCAGGAGTTCCAAGAGTACCAAGTGGGTATATATATATATATAAAAATAGTTTCTGTTTTTTAGCGAAGATATCAACGTCGAATCGAGTGGACGATAATTATTGGCGTTCTTGCTTGTTTTGTTTCTACGCGGTAGCGCACGAGCGCTGGGATGGGATCGTAAAGACATGGGCGGAGCCGCAGAAGTCCGATTGCGTACGTTCAAGGCGTACGTTAATTTTATATATATATAAATATTTTTTTTTTTTAAAAATAAGCATGTCCTTTGGAAATAGCACGTCTAAAAAAAACCATTATTATTTTTGCGCGGGAATAATAGTAACGCGGAAGGGTAGGGCCGCAGGGTTCATGGAAAAGCGACTACGAAGCTAACGACGACGACGTTGACGTGATCGCAGTCGTCCCAAATTTTTTATGGAGGATGGCTAGTCGGTTCTCCTAGCGAACGGGGTTCCGAAGAAAATTTGCCGTGCTTCGCTGTTCGGTGAGCTCATCGCGGGAATCGCAGTGCCGCGCATCTTCGCAAACGGCGACCACATTCCAATTGGCGTCGCGTTTTTTTGCTTTGTTGCAGGTGTGAGTTTGCACAGGCGCCTCTGCTGTTTATGCATCATGACACTGAGTGAGCGGTGACTGACGTGAACGAGGTGCGCAGCGGCGCGGGGAAACCCTGAACAGTTATGAGTACTGAGGAACTTAATTCGTCGCTTTCCGACGATCTAGACGAGTTCCGATGCTCGCAGGTTGGAGGGACGCTCTGCTTTTCGGAACCTGTCGTCGACGCGGAAGAATGTCTCGTGTCTTCGACGTCAAGAACAATTCGTGAGTGGGCCGGGCTCCGGTGCTCGCTTCCCTTGTCTGGGGCTCCCACATTCGGCGGCCCCTTAGCAACGATCATGTCCTTGAGAACACCATCGGCCAGCCTCCGAGCTGCACGCTGCGCGTACTGTGTACAGGAACTACATACATAGCTTCGCTGGCTTGACGAGCACACATCCGTGGCGGTATCGCATTGGAACGGAACTTATGGAAGTCGATATCGCGTGACTAATGTCTTTTTCCGCTAATATTTGCACCCTTACGACCCACGAGCATGGTCAACGTTGGGAATATAGGCCGTACTACCAAGTTTATTTCGCACGATAAGCATGCGCACGTGCTCACTCGCAGCCGAAACGTGCATCGAGTTCCAGTGTCTGTCGTCGCTGCTGCACTGTACTTTCATCAAGGTTTTCGAATCGACATTTGCATCATCGTGATGATGCGAGTGCTTATTTTTTATTTTTCGCAGTGTTTAGATCCGTCCTACGGATCTACACATTTGAGTGCAGTCTTACCGAGCAAATGCTGTCCTTTAGTGAAGAATGTCTTGCTTTTGGCACTTTGTGGCCGAAATTAGTATGCCCACTTTTGCTGTACTTGTTTGTGTTAAATTTGCTAATTATGTCTATACTCAGATTCCATAAAACTTTCTTCATAACAAATAATATCTGAAAACCAAAGAATGACATCCCTGACTCGTTTCTCTAGTTTAATATGGTAGTATGCCTGGCTAGTAGTATGATCTCACAAATATTTAGGTTCGATAGCGTGCCCTACAAAAAAGACTTGTGTGTGTTTATTTTTGTATTTTGTAGAGGTTGCTGCCACCACTGGAGAACGTAAGATTTAAACTAAATTTTATTTTAAATCGCAATCACAACATTCGAGAAAGTGCCACTTCGGCAAACTTGAGAAGATCACGCAGGCAGAAATATACATAAGAAAGCATGCTGTTCACTCCTGTAGCGTTTGTCTCGCTCACGCTTTATGTTAAAACAAATTGTTGGCGAGCGACTGATGTAACCATGTCAGAATAAGCATGACTTGTGATTAACGCTTTTGGACGGCACTTGAAGGCTTGAGTGGAGTGCCGTGGGATGGCACTTAAACAGAGTGCGGTCGGACAGCACTCTAGACACAGCCTATTTTTTTTTTTTGTGTGTGTGTGGACTTCCTAGTTATATGATCAGGCAAATTTCGCAATCCTCCACGGCTCGCAATTTAGCATAATCTGCAGTTGTAGCCTTTCTCTTGATGAATTTACTGCAATTAGCATCATATCAATTTTGTATTATGTTGAACAGAACACAATGCAAGATTGTTAGTGCAATACTTTTCTTCGGGAGCTGCTGCCCCCATTTTGAGGCGGCACATGATGTACACCCTCTGTATGTATTTGTGCATGCATATACTCTTTAGCTAACATTGTTTACAGCTATACTGAATGTAGAATCGGTGAGAAAGTGAACTTGGGATGTTCTTTTGGGTCTGTCATGATAATGCGGAATGTTTCTACTGCCAGGTTCGTGGTCTAAAACATCACAGCCCTCATCGTTGATGGCATCTGCAGGCGACACACCCCCTAGGGTGGGCCCCCAGCAGGTGGTCTTTGAAATTGTGTCAGCCAAGACGGTCGTCGAGGGACGCAAGAAGTTTGTGGTGAGCTCTTTGAGCCGGAATCTTCAGTATCAAGTTCATGACACTTTCATACACAAACAGTCATCTTGTCAATAGGTCATTGATTGATTAAGAGGCTGATATTTAAAGTGCTTACTTGGTAAATTATGCTGGTGGTGATATTGGGTGACCAAGATATATTTTAAATGCTGCAACAAACCTGGGAGGTGAGCTAGTGTTTTTATAGAGTCATATCTGTTAATCCGACAGGACTGACAACATTCCATTTTCGTTTTATCCAGTCACTAGAGTTCTTTTTTATCAGTGTAATTATTTGTTTATCTAATCATAACCCCTTTATGAAGTGCACCTTGCACTTCATGATGCTGTCATAGTAACGAAAGAAAAGTGTGTTTTAAACAAACATATAAAATGTATATTTAACCTCTTGAAGGACAATAGCCCATACTGTTTTAAATGAACCAGGGCATAGCCTCCTTTATTCTTTAAAGCCTGTCAATTCCCCGATGAAAATTTGAAGCACTCAGCCACTGGAAAAAGGCGAAGAGCATTGCTAAACGTTTACCGATATGGTAGCGCAGAGTCCCTTGTGGGGAGTGCCCTCAGCTAGTGCCACATGGCGGCCTGCGGCCTCTCTACAAAACACATCTGCGTTTGGATGTTTGCATTACCTCCGAAATCATAGTCCACCCCTAGGCGCGATCAGCGGGGGGGGGGGCTCTTTATTCGCCGAACGCTCAAGGCACAAGGTGCTTACCTTTCAACTATCCCCCACCCCCTCCCCCAAAAAGAAAAGACGGCGTCCGCGTTTTTGAATTTTACTGCAGAGGCAGCTTTGGTGCTAGCGTAGCGGGCCCCCTGCTTAGGCGATGTTGCCCCTAAGCGCTCTCTCTTCCTTGTTCCTCCTTCCCCCTTTACAGCGGTCAGATTCTTTCGCAATTTGACAGGCTTTGTAGAATAAAGAAGGCTATGACCAGGGAAGCAATGAGAGCGTAGCGATATGTAATGCAACATTAGCAAAAGCAAGTAAACAGATGGAACACTTGCTGCACGTTAAAAGAAATGTGATGGAACACAAGGATTAGGGAGTATTGTGGCAATAGCTGTGAGCTCTGCAGTTAACCCTTTGAGTGCAGTTTTCTTTTTTTTTTGCTGCATGCCGAACACAAATTTCGGTTTCAGTAACACTGTAGTATGCTTTGTGGAGAATATTTATTTATAAAAGATGTACTGTTTTATGGCCAGAACGTTAATTGATGTATACATGCCTCCGACCAATTATATATTTCTCGTATTGTACTTTTCGAGAAAAGGCACTGGCACCTCGACTTCGCACCCTGAGGTCATTCTTTTGAGCGACCTTACTCGGCCTTTGTTATTCGGAACTGTAACTTCCTTGCTTTCTCAGTCGTCGAATACCAAGTTCATTAGTAATTTCTAGATCTCATTGTTCACCATAAAGCGTGATATTGATTGACGTAAGTACGCCATTCTGTAACAATGAAGGAGCATACCGTCAAAAGGTGACACTACAAGATTAAACATTGTTTTCGTCATGTGCTCAAACATGCTGCCACAAGTTAAAAAAAAAAAAAAAATTAGTTTAGTTGGAAGGGGGCAGGGACATGGGCAGAGTAGGCAGCTGCCTAAGGTGGCAGCATTTTGGGGACGGCCAATTTGTGGCTGTCCCTAAATTAATTGACTCTTTGTTTTTGAATCTAGCACTGAATTTAGCTACTTTAAAAATTCTAGCTCCAAATATAGCTATTTTTGAAAATGTTTTACACCAAACTTGGCTACTTTCCTTCCCCTCCCCCCCCTCCCCCCAACCCCCGCTCTCAATGGTCACTGACTCTGATCCCGCTCTCCATGTTCATTGTTAAAGGGGACCTGCAAGGACTCTTTTACTGGTTTTTAATTTGCACCGAACCTGAGCGCACTGAACGTAGTAACTTAGTGAAACTTTTCTTTTCTCGAAATTCCCTTTATTTTAGAAGTTATAGGCAAATTAAAATTACAAAAACAAGCAAAAAATAACCTCCCTCATGACGTCCTTGGTTGCTTGAGAGTGGCCGTGAACTAGAGGAGGGGTAGTGAGCTTATCGAGCGCTCACGGCTGCCACACTCCGTGTCGACGGCGCGAGAGGGCGCCACTAAAGCATGTTCTGGATAGGCTGTATGCAGCGGGCATCCAGAGAGGCTCTCATTGCATTTGCTGCACGATTAAATACTAATTCGGCATAACACTTTATTGGCCACAAACGACAGCAAACATGGGGTAAAGATCAGTTCAGAATGGGAGCCACTTTGTGCTGCCCAGAGCCGTATCTGGGGAGAGTTTGGTCAGTCTATGATCTTGCCGCCGTAACGCTCTCCTCCCAAGTGAGCCAATCAGCACGCGATGTAGAGTGAGAGGCATGAGCGCATGCGCGTGAATTCCCGGCTGCTCCCACCTGAGTGGTGAGAGCCGCCGTCTTCGATCATTCTCCTGGCGGAATGCGTGGAATCGGCATCTAAATCTTGATTATTGCCTTTTATATTGCTGGCTCTGGCAAGAAAATGACATTCTGTTATTCCTCGATGGGTTAAAAAGCTAATAAATGAAGATTTTTCGGCGTATGGCCACAAACTTTTATTCAGGCGAAAAAGAAGTCGGCCCGTAGCAGACGACGCGTAGCCTCAGCAGTGCTCTTTTCCGACCAGCCTCCGACAGCGTTGCTAAAGAATGGCGGTCGTCTCCTCTCTGCTCCCTTCTTTCTCTCTCGCTCCTTCGGCGCTCTCCTCCCTTTCATTTACTTTTCTCCTCTCCGGCGCCTTCGTCGCCACACCCACTGGCCAAACTCTCCCAATATACGGCTCTGGCGGTGCCATACTGCGAAACGGCCAAACCGCACGACAAAGCTTCTTGCCGAAGGCCTTTGGAACGCTCGGAGCTGGTCGGATCCTCCTGTCCATACGACTGCAGCGCCGCCGCGTACATCCGGGACCTTTCCGTGTCGGCGCCTGATGCCACTACTCCTTTCTAGCATGTGCCGCCTTTTCCATCTCTTGGTGGCGGGTATGTCGACGCATCATTTCTTGTTTCCGTACTTTATAAACTGCATTCGTTTCTTTTCTGATAAAAAATACTGAACAAAAACTACTTTTATGAATAATTGAAACGCTTCGCGCCACTTATATTTTGTATTTCGACTAAAAAGAAGCTTTTAGTGACTCTGACCAGTAGTAAGCCCAGGACCAACGACGTCGCATTTCGCGCGCTTTCGGTATTGAGGGTCGCCCTCGTTGGTGGAGGAGGTTTCTGCGTCGTCCGGTTAAAATATGACGCAATGATATTTACTTACTCTCTCCGTACCCGCTGGCTTGCCTGAACCCCCAAGAGACATGGAAACCGCACAAAAGGTTGACGCTTAAATATGATTGCAGGGCCCCTTTAAAGGCTGCCTAGGGCAGCAAAATGCTAGGTCTGCCTCTGGGCAGGGAGCAAGCCGAAACGGAAACTACACGGGAACGTGCCTGAGCTTTCTCGGGCATGGCACTCAAAGGGTTAATTAAGCATGTGCTGACACTGAGCGTTTAGCTGATTTTTTCACACCGTCAGAGCTGTTGTTCATGGCAGATAAGTTGCTTTAACAACTGCTTGTGTAACCGTAACTGTAAATTATTTACCGCTAACCGATATCACCCGATATTAACCGAAAAATAAAATTATTAGTTTTTCTCAAGAATGACCTTGAGAACGGATCTTGAAATGTGGCCATTTCACAGAGTTACTGTCAGTGAGTGGTGCATCTGGTAATGCATTTCCGTTCAATCTAAAATTAGGATTAAGAGTAATTGGTTGGAATCATTGGTCGGAGCTTCTAATGATAAGTAAATTTTGAAATCTGCCACACTCCTACAATTGCTATATGTATTCAGTATGTGTGGCCTTCAGGGTATTAATTAATAAGTTAGGATTTTGAGATGTCTATCCAACCTGGCTCTTTTGAAAACCACCGATGTTCCTGACCTGCAGCAGCCAGTATGAAGAAACGAGGTAAATTGACCATCATGCATAACTGGCGTAAAACAAAACCTAGTATTCATTTCGTCCGAAACGTGTGGCGAGTGACAATTTTGGATCAACACAGAAAGGGAAAAAAAGAAATGCAAGACGTTTTACATTGACGTTTTGTATGTCACTGCAGTGACAAACAAAACGTCAATGTAAAACCTCTGACATTTTTTTTTTTCTTTTTTTGTTGTTCCAAAATCGTCACTCACACCACGTTTCAGATGAAATGCATACCAAGTTTTGTTTTCCGCCAGCTCTGCATGAGGGTCAGTTTACCTCTTTTCTTCATACTTTGACGTTTTGATAGTGGCACTGCCTTCTTCGGGCCGAAGAAGGCAGTGCCGCTGCCGAAATGTCGATGCGTGCTCGCTAAGCCCCCTTTTTCATTTTTCCACTAATCTCTTGAATTAATTTTTTGCATGTAATCTTGTTTTATTAGTTTATATATTCCTTTACATGTGTTTAAATTTCTTTGTTTATCTCGAATTTTAGTGTATGTGATAATTTGTTCTAAATATGTAGGGTATCCCAAGTCATCAGGCTCCATCTAAAATGGACCGTAAAAATCAGGGCCTGCACGAAGCAATCTAAACTTTTCGTTTACGATATTTCACAGGTTGGTTTTTCTTGTAAAATTTGAAAGTGTAGCTCCTTTTCTGTAAAAAAATAGGGCCAAAAAACTTGCACTGGTCCACGGCAAACGGCGACGCAGAAAACTGAGTCGAGTTGCGGGGCGCGTTTGGCGCGTGTATTGATAGATGGCGTCGGGAGCAGCGTCCGAAGGGGTAGCCGACCAGCGAAAGAAAGTACAGGGTGTTGCAGAAAAAAATTTACGCATTCTTTTTTACCGCAAAAATAAACTAGGCATCGCCGTACGCTCATTCTCCACCCAAAGGTAGCACTAAAGGTCACAACCAGATACCGAAGTTTCAGCCCGATCCAATAACTCAATCAAAAGTCAAAAGTAATTTTCTGAAAAGTTCAATGGGAAAATGGAGCCCATTTTCGCCCGTTTTCGGTGTCTGGTGCCATAGAGCCCCATGTATTCAAAAACTCAGTCGGCCACCATTTTCCCATTGAAATTTTCAGAAAATCACTTATAACTTTTGATTAAGCTATCGGATTGGGCTGAAATTTTGGCATCTGGTTGTGACCTCTGGCGCTATTTTTGGGCGTAGAATGAGTGTTCGGCGATGCCTAGTTTATTTTCGCAGTAAAAAAGAATGTACATTGTTTTTTTGTGACAGCCTGTAGATGACATGTAGACGGAATCTGTTGGCAGCGAAAGTGCCGTCGTTATGCAAATACTTTTTTTTTTTACTTCAAGTTTTGCTTTTATTGTTCGCATTAATTTTTAAACCAAAGGTACTTTACAAAAGGATTATGTTCATTTTAATAAACCACGGTGGTTGCAAGCAGTCTCGATATGAAGGTAGCGCCATCTATCAATACGAGCGCCACACGTGCCCCTCCACTCGGCTTGGGCGTCTGTGTCGCCACCCGCCTTTGATGGTGGCATGTTCCTTGGCCCTATTTTTTTCACAGAAAGGGAGCTACGCTTTGTAATTTTACAAGGATAAACCGACCTGTGAAATACACCTTTGACGAAAAGTTTAGATTGCTACGTTCAGGCGTCGATTTTTGCGGTCCATTTTAGGTCGAGCCTGGTGACCTGGGACACCCTATACTTTCAGTGTTTTACTTGTTCACCTACTTCAGGCTTTATTGTCTTCCTACTTATATTATCAAATAAACTTCTTTTTTTATTTTTCCATCCTCCTTCGTACCCATACATTTCTTGCAAGCATCTTGTACCTTCTCCTCGTTACCTATATGGGTGATTTCATCCCAAATCGTACTGGGAAAAAGGGTCGAATTTTTAATTTCGCTGAAAAAAATATATGTTATGGCGCCGTCTCTAAAAACACAGTAGCCACAAACCGCAAGTTTGTCTGATCTTTCGTTCTTGACTTACGAATTTTAAAAGAGGCAAAAAGCAGTGTTTTTCACATCCGTCGTGGGTCGGATGTTTCGCTCGATCTCCCGTTGTGGATTTTCAGTTCACATGATATTAACTTTTTTAAGCACTCTCTGAGCACAGGTAAAAGGCTCTAATGCCATGAAAGAATTTTAGGCGTTTTGCTTTTTTTCAGTGAAAATGTCAAAAACGCCCCCTCGGTTAATTGTTGATGAATTTGACAATTAAATACTGGCGATCTACTTGGGTTACGTTGATATTTTTTATGTCAATGGAGAGCCCAAAACATGCTCTTTATAGATATTATAAAATCACTCGGCTGTATAAAATTCTCTTTGCGCGGTACAATTATGTTAATGTTATGCTAAAACCAAAAAGTACCGATTTTGAAATTGATTTTCTCAAAAAATCAATTTTTAAAATTTTTTGTTACAATGTTGATATGATAGTTGTCTACTCGAAAAGCAGGTCGAGAAAGTGTGTATTTAGTTTGTATGTTCTATATTGAAGCCTCAATATCGGGAAAAAAAAGTCTTCATTTTGCAAGACCTAAGTCAGATATAGCGACCTGTGCTTTTCTATAAATTGTGAAAGAGTTTTCTTGAACTTTTGAATGCGTTTTGTAATTAATTATAAACCTAAATTGTGGTATGGAATAGTTATTTATGTTTTGACAAGAGCGGGAAACCACGAGCAACATATCAAAGCAGCAGGCCTAGTAGACCTTCAATATCGAAGAGGCACAGACATTGTATTGTTTCGATTTATAAAACTTTCACTGTAAACTAGCATGACTAGCTATTAGCTGTCATATTACGAAGACATAGAAAGTCACCACATCATTGATATATTATATACCATTCTTTCCGAAACCAAACCGTAGGGATTGTTCACCGCACATAGCACGGATCACCACGGAATGTCCTTTCACTTCCGTAATACACAAAAGTGAAGACCCAGAAACGGTCCGAAACACACAGAGAGATCGTCATGGAGAGGGGTAGGGAATAAAAATAAATAAATACGAATAAAATTACCCAACTCCGGACTTAACGAAAATTACGTTAAAAAAAATAAATAAAAGATTTAGGTTTGAGCGGTGGCAAGGCGATAGGTCCATGCCTGGTGGAGAGTCAGACAAAGACTTCGATGACACGTAAAGGTAAAACAAACAACAAAAATTTAATCAAGACGGAAAAACTCGGCTGCACACGGCGTGAACAAAAGCCAACTTCTCCGGGCATTCCCTGAACAGAACGCAACCAAATGCATGTGAACACGCTCTCAACAGCACCATCAGGCCGCTACGCCATGACAAAATAAACCTAACAAGTACAATACTAACCAAGGGTTAGTAAGAAAACATTAAAAAAAAAATCCAGCGGAATGGCATTTGAAAAACAAAGTTCAGCGGAGCGAAGAAACACACACGAAATAAAAAAAAAAAGTCTTAACTGACCGACGCCGAGTCCAGCCCCATGACACTGAAGCCTGGCAGGATGACGGCGTCCTGATGATGCTCGAATCTCTTCTTCACTCTGTTCCGCACAGCCACGACGGCTGTGCGGAACAGTGGCTGTGCGGAACAAAGTGAAGAATAGATTGGAGCAGCGATGCGCGAGAAGGTGACCGAGACGTATACCGTTCCTCGAGTTTCATATCGGGAGAGGAGCTTTCGAGGTAGTTACTGTAGTTAATCAAACTTCCTCTTTCCCCTTCCCTTTTCTAGAAGAACACGTCAGCCGATGCTAACTTTTCATCTCTGGAGAAGACCACTCTTTACAAACGGTTATAGTTGACAAGGAGGCTGACTTCGACACAACTAGTCTCCGGGCTTTGCTGTTTCTAAAAGAGACAACCCTTTGGTGCTATCGGATCCCCGCGGAGAGAGATAGAGCACGGCCGTTTCAAGGACAGGGCGCTCGAAGCTTGGGAAAATATGCGGTATCGTTTCACGCGTGCACGGTTGGCTGGTTTCAAAATTTGTTCAAATCCCTATCGGAACCGGCCCATCTTCGTGTGTGCGTCTGCGGGATTGTTGTCCTGTGCATGCCGCTGGTTTTAGTGCGCACGCGGCGTTTTGGCCGGCAGAACTGTTGTTGACCGCCGATATTGTAAAGCCGTGGTGTCCTCATCCCCCCAAGCAACACTTCCTTTGCTTTCCCTTCTTCAATACTCTGACTGACTGACTCCTCCTGGGTAGCCCTCCACCGTTCGTCGCGTCAAAGACATATTCATACCATTTCACTCCTCGCGACACAGGGTTTGCCGCTCGCTTTACTGTCACGGGCCATCCTATCAAACACAACGAGCGCGAAAGGTCGTGATCATCTGCTGGTTCCGAGAGAATGGGACGTTCATATAGGCCAATAAGGGCCCCGAATCAATACGACGCCTGCCGATTTCTACACATTAAAATTTACGACGCCTGCTGGTCTGTTAAGAAGTGTTACTTTCTCTTTTGAACTCCTTCAATGTAGCTTGCCGCCTATAATAAAATTTAAATGATCAATAAATATAACAGGGTGAAACTAAAAAAGGCAAGAATATTTCCAAGTTGTGAAGACATGCAGTTCGCAAGTGCGTTACGAGCCGTAAAAACATGTTTTTCTATGATATTGATGCTTAAATATAGAACATACAAACAAAATACACACTTTCTTGACTTGCTTTTCGAGTAGACAACTATCATATCTACATTGTTACAAAAAATAAGAAATGATGAAAATTTTTTTTTTTTTTTATATTTTGTTTTTGTGGGCATTAGCCTTGAAAAAAAAGGTGCAAATGGATGCTATTCCCACGGTGGAGAGGTGTCTGAACAAGGCCATCCAAGGTGTCAAAAATTGCGGTGGCTTGGTTCGGCTATGCCAGGATATACGTAGCGTGAGCTTATGAGCACAAAATGAGAGGCGCTATCAAGCGGCTCCGGTGCAGCGTCAGACTTGGCTACTGCGCAACTGAGGCGCACAGCTGGGCACGCAACGGCACCAGTGCGTCTGCCGCGGCTATGACGTCACTCCTCTGGAATGCGCAGACCGGCGAGGCGCGCGCGGCGGCGGCGGCGGCTTTGGCGCGCCAGCTGTGCGCCGTGTGACGTCACTGCTCCTCGCACATGCGCAGCACGGAGCACGGCTCATTATGCGAGCCACGCGAAACTGCTCAACCTCGGCCAGTGTAGCTCACGCTGCAAAATTTGGTCGTGCTTCGTGCTTCTCCTAGCAGGAGCACTGTCGGTTTGACGCCTTCACACAGGAGCGGCCGCGTGCTGCACGACCTTGTAAATATTTGCACGAATAAGGATGACTCCTTGATTGGCTCTCTTTTACGTGCTGTGCCATCTCACGGTGTTTGTCAGAAATGTGAGCAAAAGTTCGCCACACTTGTTCCGTGGCGAGGCGGTACTGTTCAGACTTTGGAAGAATGCTGCATTTGTACTAAACAGCATAGTGATGCCATTTATTTCAAATCTGGCAGTGGAGCCTCTCCAGTAGCTTGTAGCACACATGTAAGTACACAGAAAAGAAACAAAGCCTAGCACAGACAGAAAACCTCACATATAGAAAAAGGGAGTAGAGTACACCCTGCCTGCACTTTAGTTAAGCTTGGTTACTACATACTGTAAACAACTTAATTTGTGTGGGCTCTATATTTTACAAATTTTACAAAGTAGTTTTCGAGAATATTTTGCGAGTATGGAATTTCGCGATTTAAAGTGATATGCTATATATTCATTATTATAGGCCGATATATTTGCATGATCAATTTTTTGTGATAGTTTGAGAGTTGCAAAATGCAAGGAAATTAGGTCCTCACAAAAATTATGTTGTTTACAGTTTATACATAAACCACAGCATCCAGAGTTGAGGACAGAAGAGTGTTAAAGATCAGAAATGAAAAGCTGAATGAAAGAGTTACTGTATTTACTCGAATAATAGCCACACTGTTTATAAGGAAATCCAGAGGGTTCGCTTTTCCACGGAGCATGCAGATTGCCAATCACCAAGACAGGCAGCATGATTCCAGCTGTTTACAGGACACAGATAACATCTTCGTTCGAAGATACCATCTGTGAAGATTGCATTTGTATGAAAAATTGTGTTCTCGATTTGGTTATTCGCTATGTTATTTATGCGCAACGCAATGATTGGCTGTATGCTATGTGTTCTGTGAGAAGGTAGACGCAAGGACCTTCTTCATAAATAGTGCGGCTATTACTCGAGTAAATACGATATATCTTTGGTATGCTATTTAAGATAAACTACTATTCGCAACTCCACTGGCATCCATTTAACCCCCTCTTCTCTTTTTCACATTTCGGCCGCCAGATCAGGCCAGTTTTCGCTGCGCACTTAAATAGGCAGAAGCGCCAGCTCTTCTTCTTTGCGTCTTCTATGCTGGTTGGCATTCCATCCTCTGGAGTTTCAAATAGTCATCCACTCATTTCTGGGACATGTTCCGTGTAGTTAAAATTTCACAGCGAGATGAACAAATCATCTCGAGGTGTTTATTTGAGTCTTTGGTCATTACAAGTCTCAGCTGTGTTCCATTTAATTTGGACTCATTTGCTTTGGAACTCAACTGAATTCTTATGTTCTACATCCTCTCTGAAGAATAACTACAAACTTCCTCAGCATTCTAAATGCATGACACTCTTTCTGTCACACATACCGTATTTTCCGGACTGTAAGTCTCACCCTTGTATAAGTCGCACATCTGTATATTGAGCCGTTTTCATGGAAAAGTTGGTATACAAGTGGCACCTTGTATAAGTTGCACATCTTTGCATGATTCACACTATGAGTTCTTTAGTTTACGCACATTGGTATTGCGAAATCGGAGTTTCGCGCAATTGCTAGATCGCATGTACCAATTGATGAGCATTTTGAATCGCGAGAAATGCCCATGGTATGGTGCTGTCTGGCAGGGGCAATCGATTGTTTCGCAGCAAAAGGACGTAAAATGCGCAAAATGAGAGAGTAGCCGACTTTATTCGAGCGAACGCATGCCAAACGAACGAAAGTTTAAGAAGCTAGACACTCGCGAACCAAGCTTTGGAGCACTAGGCCTAGCCTAGGCAAAGTCCTGGAGACGGCGCAAGCATCGATGCGCAGGCAAAAAGACAAAGCTTGGCATACTTTTTTTTGGTACCTCTAAAAGATCGGTAAGCCACGATCCTTCCTTTTGCATGTAGCAACGAGCATGGCACCAAAAAACTGCTCATCAGACGGAAACTAAGAAAGACGTGAGAAAATATTCTGCAATGCGTGTATACCAGCCCATTTACTTTTCAGTGTTACTGGACTGAAGCAAAAGAACACGGAACCATGGCTTAACTAGGCAACATCAATAACATGCTGTAAAAGCTTTATTGTCACTGTCTTACCTACCCACATTGAGCCGCTTCGGGGAAACCACAAAAATTAATATATTGCATTCCGAGTCAAAATAGTGCGGTGACAGTAGTGCCTCCTGGTGGGGGAAACACCACCTACAGCGACGTAGTTATGGTGCTCTACAAAAGATGACGCGCAAAGTATATATATATATATATATATATATATATATAAATTTCTCGCACTTTGAAAAAAAAAATCTTATATAAGTCGCATCATTGTATAAGTCGCACCAAGAAAAATGTTTGAAAGAAACCGCGACTTATACACCTTAAAATACGGTAGTCCATTGTTTCGCTGCAATTTTTGTTGTCGAGTTATTTTTGAGTGAGTGACGAACTTGGACTCTGCGTGGAAATGACAGGTTTGCTCATTATTCTGGGGCCTGCAAGACAACGTAACTGTTTGTTTGGCATAGCCCATGGGAAAAACCCTTTGCTCTGGGTCGCAGTGCTACACGGTTCTGGTGAAGAAGTCTCCAGGACTCGAGCGCCTCCCAGGTGTCTTGGAGCGCCGTTACTCGGACTTCCTGGCACTGTTCGTAGGACTGCGGCGGCGGCACCCGTCATGCCCCCTGCGGGACTTCCCGTTCCCGCGCAAGGCGCTACTGGGCAACTTCACGGCAGAGGTCATTACGGAGCGCAGCCTGGCCTTCCGGCGACTACTGGCCCGCGTCCACGCGACGCCTGAACTGCGCCGCTCGACAGAGTTCGCCGACTTCACCTGGGGTCGTGAGGTCCGCCGCGCCCACCGCCTGATGGCCGCCGGGCAGTTTGAGGATGCCGCCGTGCTGCTCGAGAATGCCTACTCTGTGCAGGAGAAGATCCTCGGAGATGGTGACAGGGACACGTTTGTAACTCTGGCGATTTTGACGGCATGCCTCAATGCGGTGGACAATGTGGCGGAGGCTCAGAAGTACGCCGAGATTGCTCTGGGTAAGCGGGTGGTGCAATCGTGGGGCGGGGGCGAGCGGGAGCGCAGCGAGCTGGAGGTGCCACTCCTGGTGCTGGCCATCCGCCTCTGGTGGGCGGTGGGGAAGGAGAAGCGGGACCTGGAGGCACGCCTCAAGGAGGTCAAGGACTCGGGGGTCAATGTGGATGCACTGCCCACCCTCCTGGAGCTGGTCCTCAAGAAGGACAACGCCTCCTTCTATTCCTAAAGGCAGGCTACCAACTGCTGTCTGGCGGGACCATGCCCCCGCTCGCTGTGCTCGTGTACGGCGAGCAAGTGTTCATTGGCGGGTTGTTTGCAGGTACTAAATGGGGGTGTTTCAGGGGAAGGGACTCGTTCTAACCTACTGCCAAAGACTGCAGCGGGTTTCTCTGTTTCTGGGGCAGTGCGCTCTGCTCTAAAGAGTGTGTTGTGAGAGGGCGGGTGTGCGGGTTAAGAGAAACAACTGGAGATCGTGGTGCAGAGTCATTTTTATTTGCCTGTGGAGGGTGTTAGGGCTGGGCTCCTTGTTCGCTTCCTATTTTGGCGCATGCTTGCTCTACGCTGGACAGATTGACCTTAGTGTTCGTAGTTGGAATAAGTGAATCTCTCTTTTTTTTTTTTTTTTTTCTTTTGGTCCTTGTCGAAGCACAGCTGTGCAAACTGGCTTGGCTTACACGAATTTTTCTGTCGAAGTGCTAACGTGGATGATAGATTTTCTTGAGATGAAGCTGTAATGTGGGGTCGAGTTAATTACTGCAATTATAAATGACGCTGCCTTTAAATGAAGGTATGTTTCATTGACTCATATCTCCTCAAAACAAGACATAGTTTGGAAATAAACTTTTCTGCGACTTGTTTATCCCGATGTGGAAAGTTTCTTGTAATGAAAGAACAATTAACCAATGCCAAAGATTTTTTCGCTGTCCTTTGTGATTTTTTTTTTTACCCTTCCTTTTGTGCATGCTTACCTGTCCCTGCGTTGATGGTCCTGTCTTTGTGGAAGGTCTTGAAATACCGAGGCATACAAAAGCATGCATTGTGCCTGATCAAAGCTGTAGACTTCTTCAGTAGTCACAAATGAGTGTAGAAACTATGCATTCCAATGTGGGTAGTCTTGTGCGTTGCTGCGACAGAAACATGGATCTAATTCATCCTGACCTGCTGCGGTTTTCTATGCAGTATGCGCACATCTTTACCCCAATACCGATATCTGAAAATGATATGGACCGACTCTGGCAGTGTTGGAAAGTCCTTGGTACAAATGCCTTAGTGTATTAGGAAGTAGTAACGGAGCAACATAGTTTTTACCTTGGTGCGTGGCCTGAAGAGAACAAATATACTATTATCACTGTGCATGCAGCCTTTTGCGAGGTAGCATTCCTTGCTCTGCCAGGTCTACCTGTATGCATACACATCAGCTTGTGAAGTCTAAGCAAGGAGCACTGCACTGTTGTATTGTGCACATGATGTAGATTGTTGCCAAGAATATAGCATTTACGATATGCACGTTGGACTGATGCTTGTTTGACATTAGCACATAGAGAGCAGGCACCCGATCAGCCTCTATGCTAGTGTACCGGCGTACTGCAAGTGGGCCGGCGGAGGAGAGAGCATGATACAAGTTGGCTGTCAACTTGTATTGTCAATAGTATTGGGGTCTTATTCTTTCCCAAGTTTCCATCACGTTTGGACTTGTACAACATTTGTACCAAAATTTTTATTTGTCGTGGCTCACTGTTTTATTGAGGGCCGCGCATCTTGTGTGTATTTATTTTATTTACCTAGTACCATTCTCCCTGTTGTAGATGAAAAAGGCCTTATTTATATATCACATACACACACACACACACATATATATATATATCTGTTGGTACTGTTGTGATGTGAGGGCAATCTATTGTATCAGCCTGGCATGAAGTGGGCTATTCCAGCTGCAGTCGGCAATAAGCAACGTAGTATTCTCTTAGTGGCAGGAATTAACACGAGCTGACCTGCAAGTCAGCTCTTTGTAAAAGTTCATGTAATATGGGAATAAAGATTTTTTTTTTCTACTCATTGGCACATCTTACTAACTTCACTCGCCGAGTCTCACTCACTTTGTGCCGAAGAAGTGTTTGTTGGCTATTACCTGCAGCGTCGCTGTCGAAGCTACATACAGTGATGTGATTGCCGCACCATTTGCACCGAACTGTGCCAACGCTGCTCTATCCTGCTACATTTCGCTGAAATGCAGCGATAAAGAAGTGCTGCACTTTTGGTGATAATTAGCACCATGAACGAAAGTCTGCTACATCTTGCGCCCAAGTGCCAGTTTTGCTCAGAGTTGCGCCACACTGCGCCTAGATTGGCTTAAACATAGCAAAAAGACTTTTTCTGTTCGATTTTAATATTCAGAAAAGTAGGAGGAAAAGAAAGTAATACAAATATGTATGTCAGCGTCCCTACTCACCGGATAATTTATTTAATTTTGGATGAGACCACGGTGGAAGGCTCGAACAAGAACAACCACGAACAGACGTACTAAAAGCGCAAGTCAATGACATTCCCTGCACTTGATTCGTTCAGTCCAGGGGTCTCCGAACTGTTTGGCAAAGGGGCAGGTTCGGGGGGATCTGTCGCTGTCTCGAGGGTCGGAAAATATAATCCTAGATATGCATTAAAAAAAAAAAAAAGTTTGCATAAAACAATTATAAGGCGGATGAATACACATGCTTTATTTTTAAACCCAATACTTAACTAATTATTAAAACTCGACAGGCATAAATCATGGAATTTTCACACGGAGCACAAGAAAATTGCGAATGATAGAGCTGGTGCTGGCAAAGGAACTTTAACATACGTAGTTACACAGATATAAGGATGGTAATACTTGTGATGACACGTTGAATGAATAATATGACGAGGGGTCACGCCTTACGATAGACAGGTTTCGTGCGCTTATTTTTGCGCCGGTAGCGGCGGCCCTGCCGGAGGCCTGCCGTGGTTCGGGCTTCGTTGCAAGACCGCGGCCAGTCACGGGCCAGTCGGAAGACCTCCGCGGACCGGGGTTTGTAAACCCCTGGTTTAGTCTATGAAAGAAGAGGAATATGACGGATGCCACGATGTCGCGCTTTGACGTTGTTTGGCTGGTCCCATTGGATCGTAGCTCCGCTTCATTTTTGTTTAAAAAAAAAAAAAAAAAAAAAAAAAAACGCACTTGACCTCCCCGATGACATCATCGTCACTGATGACGTCTTCGGCATCCGCATCGTCATCATCATCATCACTGATGACGTCACCGGCATCCGCATCGTCATCGTCATCATCACTGATGACGTCCACACGTCAAATATTACGACCTAGTTCAGGCGGCGACTGTGATAAGGCAGAACCAGGGTCGTGTACTCCTGATGGTATAAATTGATTATCATGTCGCCTCCGTGCGGCCTCTCACCGGCGCGCGCGCGTCCAGCTCGACCGCTTTGCACCGGAGTGCTAGGAGCAGCGGCTGACAGGGCTGAGCGCGTGGGGTAGCCGGGTAGCGCGATAGGCGCGGAAATTATGCTCGGCACAATTCCAGGTTTACCTTCTTCGGTCTTGACTTCAAGTTGATGTCTAATTAAAAAAAAAAAAAAAAAAAAAAAAAAAGAAGGAACGCGACTAAGCACTAGTCTTTATGAGTTGTGAATGCGAAAGCATGAATGTTGTTCTTCCGTACTGGCGTGGACGACCAAGTTTCGCTACTGCAACCCAGCGTCATCCGCATAGGCAAGCATTTCCACCTCTATCGTTGGGAGTGAAAACCCACGTATTCGAATATTTTTAAATAGATTTCTACAAAAAGGCTCCAAATAAATACTGAAGAGTAACGGCGATAAGGTGCATCCTTGTTTAACGGATGACTCTTACACTAACCCGCGTTGTTGGCTTTCCAATAATTATACGTTGTGTTGTACACCCCGTGTAGGCCATTCGTACAAAAGCTCCGATAATTTCACCTACTCCTACATGGTCTAATATATTGTACAGGATCTCATGCTGTCTAGGCCACGCACACTTTTTTTTTTTCTCCTTTATTGTAGCCCACGCAGACACGCACGGCTTTCGCGTTCCAGCCGAAGCTTAATTAAGCGTCCTGTAATTTTAGTACCCATTGTAAATAAAATCTACTCTAACCATAGCCTTATTTCTAGAAGGAGGGTTGCGTTCCTTTTGCTCCCAATCCTTGTTACAAAAGGTAATAATTAACACGCTCCAGTATCAAAGAGGTACCCTCCGTCATTATCAAACAATTCATTTAGCGATGCAATCACTTTTTTTCATTTTCAAGTCAGATGAATTGGCATCTGCTCCAAAAGCATCAGTGGCTGCTCTAAGCCAATATTTTGCCTGCTACAGAATCTGCTACGGTAAAATACCGCTTCCATCATTGTAAAATGTGATGAATTTGTGCTAACATTGTGCCAAAACGTAATTTTATTTTATGAATACTGAAAATAAAATGGGTCAGGCCCCGCTACATGGACGGGTCGTTACGGCAGGCTTGCGAGAGATGTCAGAGCCTGTGAGTGATGCATCAAATAACGCACTACTTGATTTGATCTCCGTATCAAACACTGATAGTACTCGGAAGTTTATCGATATTTCTCACGTTCATGGTCTCATCTGGCGGGTTCCTTCGCTTGGTTGAGTGCGCACTGAAGCACACGTGAACTAATCACAATTACGAGACATTAAATTATGAAGCATCCTTCGATATTACATTTTCCAGAACTTCCTTATTGATATATTACACGTTAAGAATGTTATTAGACCTCAAACTTTTCCCATTCAGTTACGGCAAATTGCAGATGGCGACACGTGTTCAAGAATCGCTTGATGTGAATTTTCGGTCGTGTGCCGCTTGGAACGCCACGTGAAAGACAGAAAAAGCGCCAGATGTCAGGCTGTAAGATGCTTGGATAGAGTGCCTTCATACACACGCGCGCTTTTGCTTGAGTGGTGACATCTCAGCCATTTTACAGCCCAATCGTTTTTTTATGCATTTTGAAGCGCGCGCAATCTGGTGTCACTCAGCTCGAGCGCGTAGCTTTGGCTAATGCATACACGCCATTTTACCGCCCAAGTCACGCAGCGAGTGCGCGAGAGCGTCACGCGCTGGCACATTCAGGGCAACAGTGGATGTCTTCACCCTGAGACAGACAGACACATGTAGGCACCCTATGCTTGGATGCTTGCAGTGAGCGAGCCAGAGATATCGGAACAACAGGCGCGAGGCTGCGGGTGCACCAGAGCTGCTTTTGCGCGCGTTCAACTGTGCCTCGTTACACACGCTTGACGCGATCCAAACGAAATGGGCGCCATGAAAGGCATTCCGCCGTGTCAAATTCCGCCACGTATGTGAAAATATTTTAATGTTTTTATTCCTTGCAAAAAAAAAAAAAAACATTTCCGCAATCAAACTATGCTTGTCGGAATGGTTCGACTGTATTTTGTTTAAAAAAACTACCTCGGCGCTCTTAAGTGGCAATGATTAGAACAAAACACAGAACATTAAAACGTCTCAGTGTCTCTTGCCCAACGCGCTGGCCCATGAATCCATATTTGTCGGGCGCCAGAGGTGCCCGCAATCTGACGGAGGCCAATCTGAGATTTCGGTTGCACGTGAAAGGATCTCCGATTAGTCAAAATAAATCCACAATTTTTTTTTTATTGGCGTGTGTTAAGTGATTTTTGTTGGTTTGGTTTGTAAAACCCTAAGATCTGAATATTTGCTTAGCTTTATCTTAGTTCGGAGCGCAGCCAACGCTACGGGCTGATCAAGCCACAGAAGCAGCGCCAAGAGCGCGAGGTCAAGCAGTTTGTTCTCTTTGTGTGCCTGTGCGCTCGGGCTAAACCAGAGCCACCAAATAAGCTACGTTTCATATACATCTTGGTGCTTAAAATGATGGTTGTCAGTTATCTGAAGCTTTATTTGAAATCGCAGGAAACGCTTTTCCGTCCTCTACAAATGTTTAAACAGTTCGCCTCAAAGCAAAGCAATATTACGTGAGCTTCCTGACACCGAAACTAATGCTGAGGAAGTAGCAATTTTGAATCATGACGATCGGCAGTTGTGTCTGCTCTGCACAAGCACCAAAACGGGGGCGCCCACAATAATATCGGGGAAAAGAGTGCCGATACTCTAGGCGTAGCTCATTTGGTTTAGCTCACAGGCTAAACCAAGTGCTTGTGGATGGGGCCAGCTGAACATGAAAAACACACAGAGAAAAAAAATAACATTCGCACCGGCTGGACTAGCAACATTTAATGATGCCTCTTTTTCTTTTTCTGCTAATCCTTGATTTACACTTGATTTACGTTTTCTTTTTCTTTACACTTAATTCGGAATTTCTCTTCCTTAAACGCATTGTCCTTTCTGCTGTCGGAATGTTCACATCCCTTTTCTTCTGTCTTCTTTAAGCGGTCTCCCTCTTCTTCTACATTTGCCTGGACCTCATGTCACTCCGCAGGAAAATCTTCTCTGAGTTCTGTAGTGCAACGGAAGGGGCACTAACACAGTCCTCGCCTTTTTCTTCGATGGCTAGGGCTTCCAGTAGTTCACGGGCGAGTTGATTTTTATGTCGCCCCACGATGCTTACGTTGCACAACGTTGCCTCGCATTGGCATGCGCGACAATGGGCTGCAAGGTGTCCTGCTGCTGTCAAGTTTCGTAGAGATGTGGCATGTTCCCTGGTTCTATCATTGGTGCAGCGCCCTGTCTGCCCAATATAACACCTTCCACATGTTAATGGAATGTTATAAATTACTTCTTTTTGACATTGGGCGTACCTTGTTTTGTGTGCGATGTTACATGCCTCTTGGTGCCTACGTCGGTTTTCGTTTACCCTGCCGCACATTGAGTACCCTTTGTTCGGCGCGGAGCTTATCACTTGGACCCCTTGCCGGCCTGCGATCTTTTTTAGCCGGTGAGTGATGGCATGGAGATATGGTGCTACCACTATGGGACTTACATTCTTTTTCTTTGTTGTTCGCTCGATGCCTTCCTGTCCGCGCTTCAACTTCTGGGAGATTTTTTCACATATTGATACCAGTAGCGTTTCCGAATACCCAGCATCAAGTAGCCTGGATATCTGAGTGTCAAAACTCTTCTGGATCTGGTGTTCGCATGACTTCTCCAAGGCAGATGTTAGTGCCGTGGTGGCGACCCCACGTTTCACGTTCTTTGAGTGTCCGGATTCGAATGGAAGAAACCCTTTGCAGGACCGAGCTTGGTATCGCCAGTAGACGTGGTCATCTTTAAAGTCTAAGGCAAGATCGAGGAGTTTTATAGATTTGTTTACGGGTAGTTCATGAGTAAACTCGAGTCCTGAGCAGCTCTGTTCAAAGCACCTCATGACATACTCGCGGCAACCGTTGTCTTGTTCTTCTACCTCAGTGTTACAAAGTATTAAAAAATCATCAACGTAGCGGAAGATGACTTCAATCCGGGGATCTTTCATGCTTCGTTGGATTGCAAGTCCGCATGATGCGAGAAACACATCGCTGAGGTAAGGAGCCACGCGAGACCCGATGCAAACGCCCCTTTTCTGCACATACTGCTGATCTTGATAGGACACCACCGTCGCGCCTTCAGGTAAGCACTGAGCAATTCCAAAAGGCTGTCGAGGGACATGCCAGCCGCACTTTGAAATGATGCGAGACGTTGCTGTTCAATTGCTTCTCGAAGTATGTTTAGGAGGCCTGCATGGGGGATGAAGTAATACATATCTTATGTCAAGAGAAAATCCACAGGCATTGTTAGAACCATTTTCCTGCAGAAAGGAAATCACACTTTCTGAGTTTGGAACCTTGAAAGGGTCTTGTACCTGCACTTGGGACAGTTGTTTGGCCAGAAATGTTGACACTTGTGCTTGCCATGTATTTCTTTCTAATACAATTGCCCGGAACGGAATTCCCTCTTTATGTGTCTTGGCTGAGAAAAAACAAAAAACAAAAAACAAAAAACCAAAAAAAAACCCCCGACAGTTGGTTATTCTTCTATCCTTTATGACTTTTATGACGAGACTGCCTAGCTGGTTATTTTCTAGTATCTTCAGGATGTTTTTTTTTGTTGATGTAGTTATTTTTTGATCCACTGGAATGAAATTTCTGCAATGGCTTGATCAACTCTTTCTCCGTACTTTCCTTTATCGAGGACGACGAACCCTCCCTCCTTGTCTGATGCGCATAGTTTTAGATCTTTGGTCCGGAATTCCTGCACTGTAGAGCCAAAACTCATTTTCTGATGTTGAGGGCTCCTTAGGCTTGCAAGGAAAGCAATCCCTTCATTTATGATCTGCGATGCTTTTTCTTCTGGAGCTTTGGCCGTGATGTGTCTCACTATACCTGTTTTCACCTCAAGAAGCGTAGTAAAACAAGTTCGGCTCCTCGCGGAGTATTACTGATTTCCTCCTTTATGTGGAGAATTAAGATATATGCAGGTGCATTTTAGATGAGATAAATGTTATCTTATAAAGAGGTACACGTTACAAACGCCAAAAGCATCGCTTTTTCCTCCGAGGACCAAACCTCGTAAGAACTACTTCGCGCCGCGTATGAACAATGCGCAAAACTTGCTTTTTTCTTGAGGTGAAAACGGGTATAGTGCAGCCTTGTCAACGGCCTTAAGCTTTGGCGGTACTGCAAACTTTGGACCCTGCTCCAGTACCTTCTTGGCCTTTTCTGTAAGATTGACGCCACCAATGACGCGAAGCGAAGGCGTTTTAGTGTTTGCTGTGGTTCTTCTTGCTAGGTGGTGTTTCCATGCTGGGAGGAAATGTTGCGTCCACATCCATTCGGTTGTGATCCTCGTCATTTTCAGTTGATCTAGGAAGATGTTGCGACTGAGGCATTTTACTCTCAGGAAATCTGTGAGTAAGCGGACTTGGCGCCAGGTTTCGGATAGAAGAATTTTTGAAACCCGCTGGGAATGTCCCTCAGACGGCTCACATAAGCCAAAGAAATTCCGCACGTCATCCAGGATTATTATCTTTTTGATACTACGTGAGCATTCTTCCTCGGCAAACTTGCGTTGCGATTAAGACACAGAGGTCATGCGGTTCAAGGAGGTTAAAAGAGAGAAAAGGCGTGCTCAGTGAACTAGAAAGGTACCTTGTTATTGGCTTAAGCTGAGCAAGTTGGTTCATTGCTTGTGAATGGGGCCAGCTGAACATGAAAAACACACAGAAACACGAAGTGCGGTGGGGGATCGTTGGTCGAGTGTGTTGTGGCACCGCGGATCAGAGCACGTGAAGAAATGCGCGAGTGCGAGCTCCGTTCAAAGCACGGAGCTCATGCTGCAGAACCTGTAGGGACTAAAGCCCCTCGATGTGTTTGCGTTGGTCTTTCAGGTAACGTCAAATGTGCGAGTGCACGAGGCCCGTGTCTCGAGCGGCCCTTGGAGGCAAATGGCGGCGCAGCACTAAAATGACTGGCCCTTGAAAGCGAATGTCGGCGGAGTACCCGCTTGTGGCACGTGTCTTGCGCGTTTCCGCAAGAATGGTTGGTGGTACTTGTAAAAAACGCCTTTATCAAGGGGGCTTTAGCAGGGACCCTGGGTTCTGTCGCCTATCTGCATCCTACCGTCGTGCGATCGTGTATCACATATACTGCGCGATGCACGTTAAAGACCCCGAGCTAACAGTTGTACTGCACTGACTAAATTCATAATCTACAACAGGTAACAATGTTGCCCTACGGAACTCCTGCTCTCTAAAAAACTAACGACTAATTTTGAATGCGCGGTTACATCACGTTTTGAATCTGTGTTTGCGAGTTCGTAACGCAAAAAGCAAGAAAAAAAAAAAAAACAAACAAAAAAACACATAGGCGCACTTAATAAAAATAATTGGAATATTATAATTGATTATAATTGTGTTTTAAAAGGTTTGATCGCACCAAAAGCTATAAAAGCCAGCTCCACGCTTTGGATGGTGCGCTTGTTCACTGGAAGAGTTGTTCAGGGCAGCATGCTCCGCGCTTGAATGTTCCGCTTCGCTCGCATGATTAAACCAAATACTTTACTGGTAATGTGCTAGTCCCGGTTATCTCATGCGCATCTGACGGGAGGGAGTAAAAAGACTTGACTATGATCACGAAAGGAAGCACATGCGCAAAGCAGGGTCATGAGAGCAGTCGCCGTCAGAAGGCGCAGGAAGTAATTTCGGCTGGCGTTCCCGTGTCTCGCAAACTTTTGCAGTCGACTGTACGTACGCATAGCTCGTCGCATTGCGTGCGCATGGCGTATGCGCAGTGTGGAGCACGCAACGCTAACGCTAACGGTCCTCGCGTTTGCTCCTCGTACACGCAAAACTAATGTCAGCTTTGATCGAGTCTCTTCTGGTCACGTGACTTCACAAGCTGAGAGTCCAGAGGTAGCCTCTAGAGTGTGAGCACTCAACGTTGCGCAACAATGGTGGCCGGAGCATCATCATAGTTGCCCAACCAAAGATAAACAAACGTTCACCGTCACTCGGTCGAAATAACATCAGCATTGACGACGGTTCTCCTGAACGCAGTTTTAGAATATGGCAACCTGCCAGTCCAGAGGTAGCCTCGTGTCGAAGTAGGATTACTGCCAAGAAAGGTGAAGGTTTTCAGTCGCACAAGCAAAATAGTTTTCGAATTAGCCTGTTGCTCTCGACCAGTGGGCGCGAGCGCGTTCGTAAGACGCGGCCATGTAATGCATGCATGGGCATAGCCCGCATGCAGCCAGCATGAAGCTTTCGATTTACAAGTCCCTAGATAAGAGCTTCCCTCAAGTACCGACATAAACTGAAGCGCCGACTGCGTGACGTTGCAGGTTTTGGGAAGGGAATGGCGGCGCACAGTAGGTTTGAACTGAATGCCGCCATTTTGTTCCAGCGGAATGGGCTTTGTTATTTGTATTGGTTGTCGCTACTTGTAAAAGGTATCAAGGGACTGTAGTTCGTTCATGCACGAGCCAGGGCGGTCGTCTACAAGCGTGTCAGCACCTGTCTACCCGCGGTAACCGAACGTCCGAAGGAATTTACAGACGCAGCCGACGCTACCAGCTGGTGAGACCAATCGGAGTGCGTTAAAAGCGCACCATCATGGTGTTCGCATTTCTGTATCTGTCTCCGAGCACCGAGCTAATGACGAACACAACGCCACCATTTCTCCCGCAGCGGCCACTCAAGGAACTGCACGTGACTTCTATTTTGGCTTTAAGAACGGATACAGCGGAAGAGGTTACAGGGGTGCCACCCCCGTCTCCCCGGCGGACGCGCCGCGTCGAACTACCGAAGTTAAAATGCACCTAGGTCGGGACGCGCTACCTGAAAGACCCGCTGAGGCATGGTTGTATAAAAACAATATTAATTGTGCCGCAAAACCTTGCAAACTAAAGATTTTAAAAACATAACGCGCCCCTCTTTTTGTACTAAACTCCAGTAAATTTCATACAAAAAGAGTATTTTCCGTTTGTTTTTACGCAAAAACATGCTTTGTAAAAGCTCAAGGTGACCATAGTACAGACAAACGATAAAGAGTGGCGCTGTTGTCGCATTTAGCTCGGTCTCGGTGGACGCCAGCGGCTCAGGTTTCGACGGCGAGTTTCGCAACTGAGTGTTTTAGTAACGTTGGCTCGTAGTGTCGGCTGCGAACTATACTAAAAGTTTAAAGAAACAAATGTAGCTTGCGCTTTCAGTGTCCCATCAAAGCTATAAGATGTTCTTGTAGCTTCTTTGTTGTTATCTTTCATAAATTTATCTGCTCCAATGAAATTCGGCCAGCTTTGCGTTCGCTAGTAACGTGATAAAGCGTAATGAAGCAGGATCAAAACACGACCGCGGAATATTCGATTCTGCTCGCAATCACCCTCCGTCGTATGGGCGCTGCCATCTTGGAATCGCGTGACGCGGCCGCCATAAGGTGGCTTCAAATCGTCTCCCCTCCACGCCTTGGCAAAGGCGTTGTGCATTCGTTTTTTTCTTTCGTCTCGTTTTACCGCTGTTTTTAGTCTTGCTTTGTGAAGTGTTATCTGATCCTTGTTTTTTATTACCTAACTGCATGCCACTATTATATGCACAGCTACCATCGGCGTACCGGACACGTGCGAGGAAAGAAATCGGAGTTAGCACTATACTTTGTTTCAGCTTAAGTCTGAGCGCGGCCGATGTTATAAGCCGAAGGGCCAATCGAACAGCGAAAGAGACGCAACGTCATAACTTGCTCTCTGCAGTTGATAGGACCAGCTGATGTTCGTCGTCTCTCTGTACGTGCTCGTCCGCCGGCTAGTCCTATCAAGCGCAGAGAGCACGCCGTGACGTTGCGCTTTTTGCGCTGTTTGATTGGCCCTTCGGCTCATAACATCGGCCGCGCTCGGACCTAAGGTGAAACGAAGTATAGTTCACATTGAGTATGTAGATGTCTCTGCGACTGACGAGGGCTGAGAGGCCAATTATGACAGCGCAAAGTTCTAGTGGCTAAGTGCTAGTGGCGCAATAAGACGCGCAAGGTATATTTATGATCGCGCATTTGTAATCTTAAAGAAGGCAAGTATAGTCAACGCAAGTAGTCGCTGTGTTACTTTAAAGCATCGTGCTTTGCCTTTAACAAATCCAAAACAGTTAAGTTTGGATTACGTATATTCGTCTCACACTACGATGGACTAAAGGCAGAAGCTACGAACCGCCAGATCCAATCACGAGCCACTTAGACATTGCGTGGTATTTCGATTCGATGCACGTATCGGTGCCCGCATCTCGGATCACTGATGGAAATTGGCAGACAATGGTTCGGATCGAGCAATGAGTGACTCAACAATTTTACATTGCAAAGAAAGCCATGGCGTACTGGCCCTTTGCAGTGTCGAAGCTCTAAAAATGACGCAGCGTTTTTAAATTCGTAGCATCATTCGTCCAAATCTATATTCAATGCTAAGCGTGTCATAGTTAATAACTATTCGTGTTCTTCATTTCCAACTTCTCCCCCCCCCCCCCCCCCCTCTACTGTAATGCCCCATGGCGCTGTAGGTATCTGAATAAATAAATAAATAAATAAATAGTTTAGCGTGGAATGTGATTGGACCTGGCGGCCCGTGGCTTTGGCCTTTAGTCCATCGTAGAATGAGACGAAGTATAGGGGGGAACATTTTTTGCTGCATAATCATTGGCTGCTCCTTCTGATAACGTAACGCCGCTCGCAAGACTTTTTTTTTTTTTGTTCGTTTGCTTCTGTCGTTTTCGTTCGATGTGAACAAGATAACGGACTGGTGCAAGGTGCCGCGAAATGGAGCATGCGAGCCCCGTCACCCATCACGGTGACTGAGGCAGACGCGCGGCATGACGACTCAAAAAGTGACGCCTTGCGCTAGTCCCGGTCATCTCATGCGCATCGGACGGGAGGGAGTAAAGACTTGACTATGACCACGAAAGGAAGCACATGCGCAAAGCAGGGTCATGAGAGCAGTGGCGCGCCGTCAGAAGGCGCAGGAAGTAATTTCGGCTGGCGTTCCCGTGTCTCGCAAACTTTTGCAGTCGACTGTATACGTACGCATAGCTCGTCGCATTGCGTGCGCATGGCGTATGCGCACTGTGGAGCACGCAACGCTAACGCTAAGGGTCCTCGCGTTTGCTCCTCGTACACGCAAAACTAATGTCAGCTTTGATCGGGTCTCTTCTGGTCACGTGACTTCACAAGCTTAGAGTCCAGAGGTAGCCTCTAGACGAGTGTGAGCACTCAACGTTGCGCAACAATGATGGCCGGAGCATCATCATAGTTGCCCAACCAAGAGTCTTAGCCTCGACCATGCTTCTCCTGAACACTCGGAAGACATTAAGCTGACAATTCAGAAGTGACTTTTCGTCGAAGAAGGGAGAAAGTTCACCCATCCGAAGGGATAACAGCATTGTCCAGAGCTCTCCCGCTAGCAGCCAGGGGACATCGCTAAGGGGCCGTCTCGGGTTGACCTCGCGTCGAAGTAGGAGCACTACCAAGCGGGGTCAAAGTCCTCCATTGCATAGGGTGAACACCACGACCATCGACCAAGGCTATCCTGAACGCTGCGCGAGGATATCCTTACTTGGCAGTGTCGAGGTTCCCTCGCGACAAAATAGGAGTTCATATAAGAAGGTCCAAAGTTCTCGATCACCTGGACGAAATCGTGTCAACATTGTCCAGTGAATTCCTGTGCCCAAGGGGATTGCAAGTTGGCGGCTCGTAGGTGCTCAAGATGAGGTCTCCATATTCTTCGAAGAAAGAGTGCTTACCTGTGTAAGAAAATTGCAAGAGGCAGTTGAGAGAGGGAACTCCAGTCAAAAGTGCCAGCAAGACAAGCAAAGCTTCATCGTCACCCAGCCAGGAGCATGCCTGCATCGCTCGGGGCTCTCCTGAGCGTAGCATGAGGATATTGAAGCCTGACAATGTGGAAGTTACCTCTCGTCAGAGTACGAGCACATCTAAAAAAGGGCAAAGATTCCTGCTTACCCAGCCGAGACGACATCGGCATTGACAAAGGCTCCCCCAAACGCAATGCGAGAAGATTGGACGCGAGCACCAAGACAAGCAAAGGTTCTCCGTCGCCAGACCGAAAGGACGTCAGCACTTCCCAATTGCCTCATTCGCGCATAGCACACCGGCAATGCCCAGTTGAACCGCCAAAAAAGACTTAAGCATCACCTCTCGCACTACTAAAAGCGCGAAGACTTAAGAAAGCAGACGTCTCGGAGAACGTGTCATCGGTGCAAAGCGTGCGTGGAAAGTTTCGAGCAACCACGCTGAAAGCAGAGCCCAACCCACTCGTCAAAGAAGCCGGTTGTCCGGCGGCTACCACTAGGGCTAGAAAGGAGCCGACCATGGTTCAAGCGTGCTGCCGTAGAGAGGAGATATATCCCCTTGGCGGTACTAGCCCAAAGGCTTTAAAGGTGATGGAGGACTTTCCAGTTCGTCGCACGAAGGTTACACGAGTATAATGAAGACTGCCGCCGGAGAGAGCCGGAGCAGACTGCCGATTCGGGCTCCGCCATTCAAGCGTCGAGGTCAAGCTGTTGCGGAGGGGAGTGAGGGTCCTTTGTTCTCGAATTTTATATATATATATATATATATATTTTTTTTTTCCAAAACAAAGTGGCAAAAATTGAGCGATTTGTTCAAATCTAATCGGGGTTTTCGGTTGCATACAGAAATATAAAAATGCAATTAACGATAAATGATATTAGCCAATTTCAATATCTCAAATGCTTTTTTTTTCAGTCAAGTAATCTTGGAAAAGTACAAGGCACGTACAGCATTCTGCTACGGGGTCTGGGACGCGCCTCCGACTGGTGCGTTTGGCGTCCTATTCCGCCCATGCATCCAAGTCGCAACAAATGACGTCGCAGGAGCCGGAGTGTCATGCTGTTGGATGTCGCGATCCTGGCGGTTGGTCGTAGAAATGCTGGCTAAAAGTACGAGCGAACGCGAGTGTCGCTGTCGTCGCGGCGTCCCAACTCCTGGCCGTTGAAGCTTCCGTGGGCTGTCAAGCTGGAGAGCGATCTGCAGCAGAACACGCGTCTGCCACATACATCGGCGCTGGTGTGACGCCGCCAGGATCGCGGCCGGCGACAGCGTGGCACTGCTATTACGTCATTGCGTGGAAACCGAGGGACCACTTTTTTTTGGTCGCACTAAGCACCCCCGTCGGAGACTCGTTCCAGGCACATTTTTTTCGGCGTTCCGAAGACGATGGGTCCTACGTATACATGAGATTATCGAATACAATTTTTTTTTTCTCTTTCGCTTTAAAATATTTACGTGCTGCAATTTTTTGCGTGTATTGTTTTAGATTCAGTGTTTTACGGTAATTTTAATTTTCCCATATTTTAGTGCGACTTCTACCCTTGACAAGCGATTGTGAATCGTGCTTGTTTTGTTGTGCACAATTTGTCCTATGTATTGTATACTTTCGTGCAAATAAATTATGACATCAATGACTAAGTCGGCAGCACCAAGGGTGTTGGTGTCATCGATTCATACTAGCGGAAAGGTGCATCTCTCTCACTCGGTGCATCAAGTGACATAAGACCGTTCTGTCGAGGCTCCATTAGTGTCGTGCCACAAGGCGCAAAAACAGCAGTGTACTAAAAAACAAGGAAAAAAAAACTGACGATTGCGTGAAAGCTTATTCACGCAAGGCTGCATGTTTAAATTGCATTTAAGTCAACGGAAATTTGTGCTTCCAATTTTGTCATGCAAAGATATAACCCTTACATTGGTTTCTCTCTACGTTTCACACGAAGCAAAGCAATAGACCCATTTCTAAATTACCCAAACGTCAAGAAGGACGCTGCAAATGTAGGAAAAAGATTCGAAGTAAACAACCAAAAGAAGGCGTTGACCAAGTCACGTGCAAGAGGCCATTTGTTTTGGGCTTTTGCTTTAATGCAGTTACTGGTGCGGATGCCAGCACGTGCGGTGCGTAGTCCTACATTCCCAGCATTCTCCTTGACGATTGGATAATTCAGCGAAGTGCCTGAATAAGAAACGCAGCAATGGACATTTTGTTCAGAAGCAGCCGTTCTTCCTAGCATTGTTCATGCCGAACCAATCTCATGCGAAGCAGCCTGATTGGTTGCGAGGCGGCAAGCGATACGCGGAGAAGACTAGTGAAATACACTCGCCTCCCGAAACCTGCTTCCTGCAGTGGGCTTAGAATTCTTTCGTTTTAGAATGGCAAACCAAGCACTCCTCCGCTTCGCAATAGCGTTATTGCCTGACGGGAAGAGGAAGAGTATTTTGCAGTTCTCTGGACCTGCCTCTGCACCCGAAGGCACAGCAAGCAGGCATGTAGAATCCGCAAAATATGCAACGTCAAGATGCGATTCCTTAAAAACGCCTGCGTCGCGGCACTGAGCGGCCGAGAAGAAACGACTCGGAGTTTTGAAGCAAAAGCTGCCTGTCCGCAAAATGGTGTGTCATGGCGGCGATTCGAAGCAATGATGATACCAGTGACCGGACACTTCTCAAGTGTCTTCTGCCGTCCAATGAAGTCGGAGCAAATCAAAACATACTTGGCTAGAGTGAGTCTGTTGTCGGTAAAGCATTGACTTAGATTTATTTATGGTGCTCCCAAACAGCTTAAAGGCCTAAATAGGGTTACACGTACACATAGCCTAAAATAACGAAAAAGAATGTAAACAAATATGGTCACAACGCAATCATTGATCGTATACACTTTTCTTAAACATGTCAAAGGGCATAAAACAAAAATCGATATCAGCTTTAGTCGACTGAGAAGTTGCACACTAATCCAGGAACTTTCAGATTGTGAGGAGCGTGGGTAAAAAAAAAACACAAAAAAACAAACGTATCTTGTACCTATTTTTGTCGCCGGTAAGCATGAAAGAAAATCTTGCTAAGTAACAAAAGAGTCAATAAGAGCGTTGAGTACTTTGTATAGGAACACTATATCACGAATTAGTAATCTTTCAGAATGGGGCGAGAGACTAAGAGTTTCTAAAGGGCTCATATATGATCCTAATAAAGTTTACGTCCGATATGGCGATCATAAACAATTCGAACAAGCCGTCGTTGCATCACATTACGCCTAAGGAATTCCATACAGGAGAAGAAAAAAATTCAAACTTTGTCAAAACTAGTGAGCGAAAAAGATAAAGTATACACGAATAGCTGTAAAAGCTTTGAGTAATACGTGATATTACGCCTAGTAAGCGAAACGAATCATTGCCAATTTTACTAATATGGGCACCGAACTTCAGGCGTGAATTAATCGAAACTTCCAGGTCAGGCACAACTCGAGACCTTAATATGTAAGAGCCATCTAATGGATAAGGGTGAACAATGATATTAGTCTTGCGTGAAAAAGAAAACTTTAGTTTTATGGGATTTAAAGATAACATTTGCATTACACCATAGATGAATGGCATCAATGTCAAGCTGCAATACCCACAGTCTGCAGTAGGAATAATGCTACGATAAATTTTAACATTGTCAGCAAATTGACGCACACTAGTCGCAAGTTCATCCCCATTAAAGAATACCGCCGCATTCCCATTAAAGCATGGGAGTGTGGTACTCTGACACAGTATTCAGTGACACTAGCGAAAACAACGTGGAAAATGTATTAAAACTTTAGAAATTAAAATCGGTTCGACCTATACTTCGTTTCACCTTATGTCCGAGCGTGGACGAAGTTATGAGCCGAAGGGCCAATCAAACAGCGCAAAAAGCGCAACGTCATGGCGTGCTCTCTGCGCTTGATAGGACTAGCCGGCGGAGGACCACGCACAGAGAGACTGCGAATACCGCCTAGTCCTATCAGCTGCAGAGAGCACGCCATGACGTTTGGCCTCTTTCGCTGTTTAATTGGCCCTTCGGCTCATTACATCGGCCGCGCCCGGACCGAAGCTGAAACGAAGTATAGTTCGTACCGGCGTGAGCCGTTATTTTTGATTTACGAAACTAAACCGGAACCCGAACCGAACTGATAAATATGTTGGTACCACACTCTGGGCAGGTTGGTTCCAGAGTTCGCTTCCCGTATTGCCATCGTGTATTGCGAAGAAGCGACATCCGCCGAGCGAACACTCCGCCGCTAGGGACATTCGCGCAGTTGGCGCGACCCCTGTCAAGCGTGTACGTGTTGAACACGTACCGAGTACTTGGTGTAGATTCACGCGAGCATGCTGCTTTTGTCTGGCCTGCTAGTCCGGGTTCACTGGACGAAGGTTACCGTCGTCCGCTTTCTTTAGCTTATCGGAGCGAAAGTTGTACTGCAACCGCACATGTCTCTTAAAATCAGTGTTGAGAAGTACTTTAAGTACATTGTACTTAAAGTACTACAGGGTGTCTAAAAAAAAATATAGTTTTTTTTTTCATCGCAAAAATAAACTAGACATTGCCGAACGCTCATTCACCGCCCAAAGGTAGCGCTAGAGGTCACAACCAGATTCCAAAGTTTCAGCGTGATCCGATACCTTATTCAAAAGTTAAAAGTGATTTTCTGAAAATTTCAATGGGAAAATGGAGCCCATTTTTTGCCCGTTTTCGGTTTCTGGTGCCATAGAGCCCCATGTATTCGATAATTTCCATCGGCCGCCATTTTCCCATTGAAATTTTCAGAAAATTGCTTATAACTTTTGAATAAGGTATCGGATCGGGCTGAAACTTTGGCATCTGGTTGTGACCTCTAGTGCTACTTTTGGGCGGAGAATGAGCGTTCAGCGATGTCTAGTTTACGTTTGCGTTAAAAAAAAGAACAAAACAAAAAACCGTGTACATTTTTTTTTTGTGACACTCTGCACTTCAAGTAGGTTTAGAAACTTGTACTTTACTTGCAGTACATTCCCTGAGCATGTACTTGTATTTTTTACTTAAAGTATTTTTTTCTGATACTTTCCGAGGAAAGTGCAACTGTTGACTTCAAAGTACAATACACAAATTTGGGCTTGTTAAATTTGTATCACAAAATGCTGCTCTGTCAACTCCGAAGAAATACTGGGAGGGATATTCTACTCTCATCAGAAACGCGAGCAGACGACGCATCGCTCCGTTTGTTCCGGGGGCGGCTTTCCCGTACGAACCCTTCACACAATATCTTCGATAACGACCGGCCCAGTTCTCTGCTTGAGTGACGAGTCTTGCGACCTCGTTGTTGACAATTTTTTTCCCAGAATTTCGCATCCGTCTTTCTTTTCTTCTTTGAACACAAAATAAACAGCAACCCATTGAGTGCACAAATAAATTGTCCTAATATAATGAAAACGTAGTATGCAGATGCGCCTCGTACACAACTGGGAGATGTGAAACAACAACAACAACACCAACAATATCGCGGCTCCTTATGACATGATGATGATAGCTGGAAAGTATTTTGCATATGGCCTATAGGGTTCTTGCACGAGACCATCATACAACCCACTACTTGTTCGTGAATCTCACCGGTACCCGCCAGAATCCACGTTGGAGGCATTCGTCGCTGATATATGTGTATGTTTTGTGTTCTTTGGGGGCCGTGTTCGCACTGCAGTTTGCCCGCTCCCTCGGGGTTTAAAATGGTCAGTAACGCCTTAAATACTTGTTCCAGCCGTAAAAGTCGGCGACAACGGAGCTACGGCCAGCAGTATTGGTTTTTCTAGAATTCGGGTAGTCATTAGGAACCAGGGCAAGGCGACGTTCGAGCAGTTGGTTCGCCGGCGTTATGAATGGCTCCGACGGACACGCCGGCACACCCTCGACCAGGCGGGTAAAGACGGGAACAAAACGCGGCAAATCCTGGGCGCTAACATCTCCGGTCCCGAGAGAAGGAGCGAGGAAGAAGGCGATAAAAGAGCAGAGAAAGATAGAAGACGAAGAGTTGAAGTTGCTGGGGCGCTTGTCAACTTTATTTAATTTTGTCAATGCGCGTTTTCGGTGTTTTTCTGCTAAGTAAGGGGAAAAATTACAAGGTACAGCTTACAGGGGATATTTTGCTGCTTCTTTGTGCATATTAAGGCGTCGTCAGCGGTATAGGGCTCATCGGCGCCACCAAATGGGACCACCGATGTCCGTTTCTATGCCTAAAAGCGGCCAAAATGCACGGGACCTTTCGCTCTAGATTATTATTTGAACTCTACGAACTCGACAAAAAAGCTTCTTACCCAAACTAAAGGTTTGTGGACTGCACTTTGTGTCAGATGAGGAACTTATTTGCGATTGACTAGGACGGGAAAATATTCTGAAATGTGGTTATACAAAGACGGCCCTCTGACTCTACGGCACTACTGCTGCCGCTATAAAACGCCGAATGCCTCCAACATGGCGTGAAGGCACTGATAGCAGACGACAATGTTGGTTTCGATTTCGAGTCTAACCGGAAGTGACGTCAGGTGCAAGAGGCCTATTGGAAGCCTGTCAAGGCCACGTTCACGCGCAAGCTTCGTGTGCCGGTGCCCATGGGGTACCAGTCGGGGCGCTAAGCGTCTATACGGGAATGAAAGGGCATCACGAAAGATTGTTTTAAAATGTACCTGTACTTTACTTCGAAAGTACATTCTATTTATAGTACTTTACTTTAAGTACATTGCACCCGGTGTACTTACTACACTCTAAGAAATCCCTGCGCGTCTACTTACCCGCTAAACCCTCAAAGAGCCAATCTCTGCTATCTACGAAATCAGCTCAGCGAATGATGAGGCGGAACATCCGTTTAGACCTGAAAATGAAGTCTGCGCTGTGGTATTACGCAATGCAAAGCGTCATGCTTGCATTGCATAATGCCACAGCGCATACTTCATTTTTAGGTAATAATAATTCATTTATTTCCATCTACATTGATGGTGGAGGCCGAGGGATCGCAATGATTGGCTCATTGAATGTTTTGCGGGTTAGTAGACGCGCAGGCATTTTTTAGAGTGCACGTTACTTGAAGCACGTCACCTCTGATTTATTTGTACTTCAAGTACTTTTTAGATGTACTTAACCCAACACTGCTTAAGACGCAGTATCTTAACGTTAAAAAACACACACACACACAAAAAAAAAAAAAACACTGAATAGTGATGTTTAAGGTGGCAAACTACTATTTGATTAGTGGAAATCTTGCGTGGTCTCGTGAATAATTTGCTGTTTGTAGCTCCTGAGTCCTTTCTCTACCGCTTTCGTAGCACGTTGGCCACCTGTGTGCGTCGGGTGTTGGCGAAACAGCTATAAGAGCGAAAACGAAAATAAATATAATTAAGGATACTATTCAGATATAAGATATATACCACGGTATTTTGATCCATCGCATACGTGGGAGGTAATTTTGTTTTTGTGCAAATTCTACATGAAAAAAAAATAATTTAAAGGTCAATTAGCTTTAGCGGCTCACAACACTGATTTCTGCCTCTACAGGTTAAACTTTGTTTAAGAATATGTAGGAAAATATCTGGTGTTAATTTTGTATTCCCATTGAGATATGTTACTGCAAAATGTTGTCAAAATTCACCACTTAACGAGTTATTGAGAGATATCACCTTAAACAATACAGAAAAAAAAAACACACACACACACAAAAAAAACAGTCTTTTTAAAAGAACCAGCCGCGGCCGCTCTCGACGTGCTTCGGTGCCTGACGCTCGCGCGCTCCTCACTCCAGCGAAGAGGGGACGCGATGATTCGCCCACCGGCCGGAGGATGGCGCCACCCGTCATGGTCTTGCATGGAGCCTTGCATTGATGACCATAGCTCTGCAAGTTGTGCGTGCTTTGCTTCAGCGGCACTGGTTGCAGCTTACGCTTCTTCCAACAGAAGACGCAACACAGCCCTAGTAACCTGCACTTCCACACTTCTTCCCTAGACCTACACACGGCCAAGGCGTCGTCGGAGGCAACGCACAGGGAAGTTTTCCTATCCCTGCACCCCCACGCTCTGCTTGCTGGGCTCAAGGTTCCCTAACAGTCCCCATGGTCCCTAGGTTTTCCGCACTGCAAAACTCTCCGCGAATTTTAGCTAATCGTTTTTGTTTTGTTGTGTAATTTCTCTAAAATCGGGAGCGTACAGGTTACCTCTTCCCGGTGGGGCCATGATCCGGTGTTACATGCACTGAGGGAGAAAAAGAAAGAGAGAGAGGGAGAAAAGGCCACCGAAAGCGTTCCAAACTGGCGATTTTAGGCAGACACGTTGGAGGTCTAGTGGTGCTCGGAAGTAATAAAGGCGCGTGTACATTGTGAGCGATTTCGAATTGTAGAGGTGGATTCATTTGAATTTGCCATTTCGAGTTATTTTCGGTACCATATGGTGACGAGGTGCGGTAGAAACACAACTCCCTCCTATTTGTTCCCCCCCTCTCCCCATCCGCTTTGCGTACGTGCCAATGGAGCGCGAAGTCCTTCCCGACGATATCGGAGAGAGAGCCCCGTGTCCTGTGAGGACAACCTTGAAAACATAGCGATAGGCCATTTCTCTTAATAGTGAAGAGGAAGGTTCGAGTATTGCTTTTTAGATTTCGCAAGTAGAAGAATGTCGCGGCAACCGTCATTAAATTCATTAAATTAAAAAGGATGCAGGCGAGCTGGTTAAGGACTTTCATTTTTAACCCCGGAGGTTGGGAAAGCAGGACAGGACAACACAAATCTCCAATTGGTGTTGTCCTGTCCTTCTTTTTCCCCACTCTCCAGGACTAAAGATACCATTGAATCGAATTTGTGTAACAGGTTACTACATAAATGAGAGCTGAAAATGTCCCTGGTGCGTATCACTTTCGGCCTTTCTTGACCACATGAGAAGTAGATACAACCATTAAACACCACAAAAGGATTTGGTCAGTCCAGGCAAAGATTCGCGAGGCATCAAATGTTCAGTGGAGCTAATTTTTTTTTATTCTAAACTTGCTTTTATTATTTACTGCTAGACTAATAGAAAGAGAGACTGGAAGTTTCGCTTCAGGTGTCATAAATAACTTTTCACTTTGTTCTTAATGCACCCATTGGGTGGTTAATCAGTTCGAAATATCGCGCCTGGTGGCTCGCAATACGAACAACAAAAATTAAAATGGGACAGCGGCCTTCGAAAAGATGATCCGTGGTCGGGTGCTTTTTTTTTCTTTCCAGCGTCAAAGCAACGGGACGAAGAAAAAAAAAAAAAAAAAAAAAGAAAAGACCCTGCAGCACTTCCGGTGTGAAGGCGACACCGGAAGCGGTTCCATTAGACAGTATACCTTCTCGTGATATGATTTTCGTTTATTCGTTTCGTTTTTTTTTCTGCTCGTGAGGTCGGTGGCGAGTTCGTGATGCACTTGGAAGCTATGCTGGTGAAAATTCGAAATCTCGGCATTCACTACCACCTTCTCTTAACGCTCAACCTTCTAGTAGGGTGGCCCGGAGCATCCATTCAGCGCGGTTTTCCTGACGCGTACAAAGCAACGCAGAGCGCGTCCAGATTGGACAGACATGACGATCAATTTTGCCTCGCGTTTTTTTTCCTTCCTTCCAGCACTGTTTCTGGTAAGAGAGTAGGCAGTTTTTTTTTTCGTAGACAAACTTTGGTTTGAATTTATTTTTAAATATATATATATATATATATATATATATATATATATATATATATATATATATATCCCTGTTAACCAGTGTTGTTTGGATTATTTCGGAACAATTTAATCTTATAGAATTATTTCTAGAAACATGCACTTATCTTTTTTTTTTTTTTTGTCAGACTGAACAAGGGTTGGTTCTTTCTTAGGTTCTAAATTCATATAATCCGCATTAAAAAATAAGTAGGACGTTAGATATCAATTTTTGAATTTGACCAGTTCAATATGTTTGTGAGTTTGGGGTGCGCATGTTGCGTCAGGTTTCTCTTTCTTTATTTTTTCGACATTGTAGCATCGATTAGCATCGACGAGCAACTGATGCTGCTGTTGACACGGCGTATAATTTATTTTCCCTCTAATTTGGTAGATGCCACAAAATCGGCACAGTCATTTAAGCGAGTATATAAGGGTGAAAAAAAAAAAAAGAAAGTCACGTGGCGCTGCGGCTTCGTTTGATGCGGAGAAAAGTGGCTTTGTCCTCCGGCAGCCATCTCGGTCATTGTGATATATCTGTCTAGTTTCCAGGGTGGCTTCGCCGTCACTCGGTGCTCCTTTTGCTTTCCCCCCGCGGGCAGAGTCCGCGTCGAGGCTCTGTCGAAGGGTGCTTCCGAGCAGGATCGGCTTTTAGTGAGCTTTGGTTAAAGGAAAAGTTCCCTGGCGTCCCCCTTCCCCCCGCTGCCTTCCCTCTCTCCCGTCTACTTCCGGTTCCAGGGCGGGCCTACCGGAAGGGCTCGTGAGTCACGCCACTTCCGGTTTCACTCTCTCTCTTTCTGTCTCTTCTCCCTCCGTCTACGTCAACAATGCCTTCAGTTTTGATTGTCTGGTTATGGAAGCGCCGTGCACGTTTTCCGATCACGTTCGTAAGCTCATTGAACGGATGCTAGAGGAAAGGGTTGTGCCGTAAATTCCCGGTTTCTGGCAAGGACGTGGGTGTCGTGCGCGAGCACACGGATTTCCAAAATGTATACACCTTTTCAGCGTTTATCACCTCGGCAAAAAGTGCTGCGTCAGTGGACCGTGAACAGATGCGCACAAAAAGTGAGCACGCTCGGGAGGCAAATCACAGATGCTCTTTGACAAATTCTGCGACAAATGGATGGCAGCTGTACTTTGTTTCACATTCCGACATACCGCAACGGATGTTACGAGTGACTAGGTTTTTTTTTATCAAACCGTTACCATGTTCCGCGTAACGCACTAGCTTTTGAAGCATTATTTTAAGCGCGCGCCCAGGTGATACCGTGACCACGGTGCGCGCTCTTGAAGACATGCTTCAAGGGCTCCGGTAGTGCGGTACGCTGAACACAATAACGGTTTGCTTAAAGTCCCCACTGGAGTCAGCTCACAATCGAAGGCTGCCTCGTGACTTTCAGGTTGAGCGGAGCAACGCGTGGAGTGCTGTATTGCCCAACATTACTCGTAACCTCTGTTGTAGTACATCGTTAGGGGAAACAGAGTATAGTGGTAGGTGAGGCAAATGCCACTCATGGCCCCAAACACTGCCGGTGCGTAAGGTACCGTTGGTGCATTACCACAAGCCACTTGCCATCATTACGGTCCCTTTTGGGGAATGGATCGGCAGGAAGAATCCTACCGCTCCATTCCCCAAAAGGGGCCGTAATGAAGGGAAGTGGCTCGTGGTAATGCACCAACGGTACCAGGTCACTGGTTCGCTCACATCCTCGCAATACATAATCTTTTCGACGCTTCTTTTTAAAAGCTAATTTCTGTAGCATTTTAGTATTGACAAAATTGGGATTTGGCTACCGCCACCCCGCGGTAGCGCTCGCCGCCTGAGGGGAGTTTGCGTGCTGGGGGCATGAGCCCAGAGCGCACTACAGACCAGCGTTGTACACGTTCCTCAAAAAAAAGGGACGAAAGCTCGTTCCTCGTTCCTTCTTATTTATGGAACGCGTTCCCGTCACAAATTTCATATGGGAAAAAGGAACTCGTTCCCGTTACAGTTAAAAAAATGGAACGTAGATCAAGCCGTTTTTTTTATCTATCCCACCAAATGGCACATTCGAATTGATATGTCGTGATAGAAGGGCACTAGGAGAAAAAATGAAAGCGGAATCAAGGTTTTATTTATTGATACATTCAAGTTTAAAAATCTCAGCTTTTAACCATATTTATGTATGTGGTGAACGATTCAGACGAGCCAAATGTACTGCTACGCCACATTGCACGAGCCTTTTACAACAACATCACACGTCTCAATCTAACAAAGTCCCTTGTTCGAACTTAACAACAGTTGCTCCTCGATGTTGCCGTCCGCAGGACGAACAAGTGAAGGAGAGGTTATGCTTTTGGAAGGTCAATCTTGAGAACTAAAAGTAGCTATTTGTGAAGGTTGGATTCGTTGTTCAGTTTGAAGGTGGGGGACAAGGGGAGAAGGAATAAAGTTTATTTTTTGTGTTTCGTTTAAGTGACCAATGTTTGGGATACAAGGGTGCGTTCGATGTCTGGTAACCGGTGATTTTGTTGTAACTGTAGGTCTCTTTATGAAAGTTCAGAAATGGCTGTAGTCGGCCTTAGATTTCTGGGTGTATGAGGATTCGTGGAAGCAAAGTAGCTGAGTCTGAAACGTTCCTCTTTGTGTCTTCTCGTGCGACTAAAAGTTTTGCTTTTTGTACCACAATCTCGGGCACTCAAAAAAGAATCATTGATGTCCACTAGCTCTTCTGCACCCGACTGTTACTAAGCGAGGACCACACAATATAAATCATAAGATAAGTAACCAAAAAGTTAACGAGTTAAAAAAATATTTTCGTAAAGATATAGTTTTTATGCGTTTAAAATTGCCCTCGTAGAAATTAAATAAAAATTACCCCACTGAACGAAAAAAGGAACGCCGTTACTCTTTCCGTTCTAGTAAAACTGTAACGAGTTCCCGTTCCAGTTCTACCGATGTAAAATGGAACGGCGGTGTTCCTTCGTACCTCCTAAAAGCAACGCGTTCCAGGAACGCCGTTCCGTACAACACTGCTACAGATCTTGGCGCGCGGTGCTTTATTTTCGCCACCTGACGAAGCGCTAGATAAACAGAGTAGCACGTTCTTTTGCAGCCGAGCGTTTGGACTGGCCGCAGGAAGTATCGCGCACAGGCAAACCCGGTGGTCACGTACCAATCAAAGACACCTGCTGTAGCGACCTTCTCTTAATAGTGGAGGACCCGCGCATCTCCTGGTTCTCCTCTTCCCCATTTCCTGTCACCCCGAAATAAACAAATAGTGGAACATGGAGCCACACAAGCAGGTTAAGAAACTTGACAAAGCTAAAACCTGACCTTTGGTGGACAAACGAATTCGAAGCCCATTCACAGAGTAGCGCATGGCGACGTTACGTCGAAATAAGAGTTACCGAGACTTCCATACTTCGAATGCCGCGTGTCAAGCTACCTACACTGCGTACGAAGCACGGACGGGATGTCCCCGACATCTCACAGTCGTATCTCGACGTAAGCTTCCACGATGTAGTCATGCGTAGTCAAACTATATATACTGTGTGAATGGGCTTGAAAGTTTTAAAATATTGATAGCAGCATATTCAAAGCTGACGCGTAGGCTCAGACCGAGAAACACGCAGGGCTGTGAAAGCTGTCACGTGACAAATATCTATCGAATGAGGGAGAAATGAAGCGGAGGGTGGACAAAGCAGCGAGATAGCGGAAGGGGGTCGGGTTGTCCCATCGACCGGGGCAACCGCGACACCGAGCTGTCTGACCTCTCTGAGTGCCCGTCAAAAAGGCGGCGTGACCCAGTCCTCGCTGCCGTCGAGAAATGGCTAGATCCCGCGCCGTGTTGACCCGCAACCGGAGCTGCGGCTCCCCGGGCCTGTCGCTGTTTGCTCCGCGCTCCTTGTTTTGCCAGCGGGATCGCGTCTCGGCTGCAACGACGTTGGAGCTCGCTCTGTTTGCGTTCCATATGGGACCCGCCGCTCCCTGTTTGGGTTGCGTGGGACCCGCCGCCGACGTCCACTCTGGCCTCGCCTAAAACGCCCCGCTCTCCGGTGCGTGGCGCCTTCTTGGGCGTCGTCACTCCACGTCGGTCAAGACCCTCCTCCCGTCTTCGCGAACTTGGGTTCAGGCTCTCCGACGTCGAGTGGAGTGCCCTGGCGGCCATCGGGCTCCCGCGTTAATAGCGCCACGTTTACTCGCTCCGAGGCTGCGTGTCCTGCGAAGGTTGATGCGCCACGGCGTGAACAAGCGCGTTGGACGACGAAAACCACTCGCTTGGCTGCTGTAACATACGTTCCGCCATCCGCCAAAGAACCCGTGCAACGGAGCGTCGCAATACGAACATAAAAAGAAAACTCAAATACCCACGGGACGTAACCTCCCCCCTCCCCCACTTTCCTCTCAACCCCCTAAAAAAAAGAAAAAAGAAAAAGAACGAAAGGAAGTCACTTGCCCACCAATTTTGACACGCAACCTCTCGCGTTGCCGATTGCTTCGTACCACAGCGTTGCGATCTGTGCCGATTTTTGTTTCCTGTGCGGTGGAAAGCACGAGTAAGTTGGAGGAGGTAAAGGGGGGGGGGGGGGTGTAGAGAGAGAAAGAGAGAGAAGTTACCTAATTAAAAGGCAAAGACCGTGATCGCGGGCAGCCAATTCCCGAGAGAGACTTCCCGGCCCGGCACGTACCTCCGCCTCCGTCCCCGCGTCCCTTTTCCGACCCGTCGGCTGCGTTGCTAACGTTTGTTGCGTCCGGTGACGGAATTCCATTAGGAGTGCAGCATCAGCAGTCGCGAGGGGCGTCCTCTGGCGATGGCCGCGGTGGCGGCTTCGTCAGCGCGGAACAACGGGGCCGTTCACAATAAATAAAAATGGCTGGAAGTGAGAGTGGGTCCCGTTCGGGGAGTCGGGCCGCCCGCTCGGGCTGGACGGAGGCAGCAGCGGATGAGCTGGGCCTGGGCAGAGCCGCCGGGGGGAAAGAAAGGCGCCGGTAAACACGGCACGCTCCTTCCAATCACGCCACTTCCCAGCTGCTGACGACTGCAACGGGGAAGAGGCGGGCGCCACCGCTCTGTTCGCCAGAATTCCGAGCGGAGAGGGAAACCTGCGCTCTCATTTATCTAATTGGCGCCTGCCAGATTGCCGGCTCTGTCTTTCACTCGACGGTTCTCCCAAAGGATCGGCGAAGGAAGGGAGGAGCGAGAAATAGAGAGAGAGAGAGAATAAAAAAGAAGCAACGGGGAATGAAGAAAAAAAAAGTGCGACAAACTAGGGATCACACGATTGAAAGGAGGGAGAGCACGTGGAACCGAAGTGGAAAGTGACATGTAGAAAGAAAGGGAATAAGGACAGGGAGAACGAGAGCAAGAAGAAACAGTGTAGGGAAGAACGCGCAAAAGTAGCAAATACAAACGGGGTTCTAGTAAGAGAGCAAAACGAAGAATCACGAAAAGAAAATATCGTAAAGAAGAAGAAAAAAAGCGGGATATATATCTATATATAAAAAAAAAGGGTGCAACATCGGAACCAACCAGGGAGAGACGGAGAGAAGAAAACGAGGCGAACGACGAGCGGAAAAAGAGGCTCTCGCGGTGTTCGTCGTCGTCCGATGAAGTCGTTGGCGATTCACGTTGCTACTTTTTTCCGACGGGCATCTGTTCGCGCGACCGGCCGTTCGCTCTCCCGGGGACCGAGTCGCTCGTCCCCTCCGCCCAGCATCTTCCTCATCCTTATCCCAGGGATGAGGACGACGACGGAGAAAACGGAGCTCTCTTCCCCACCGCACCGCGATAGCGACCTGGCCCACCGGCGCTGCCGGCCGCGGCGTGCCAGGTCGCCAATGCCCGGCTGGCTGCGTCCGTTATTTCCCTTCGGACGTCTTTCTCTCCCGCTTCCCGCCGGCTGCCCTCCTCACCCTCTTTGCCGTCTTATCTCTTCCTTCGCTTCCCCTCGCAACCCTTGGCTCTCTGCCGTTATCTTCGGGACGCTCTTCTCGGCCCGCTTTTGTTTGTTTCCGCGGTCGCTCCCGCCGAAGCTTTAGGACGTAGCTCTTTAGTTCGCGGCGGCCCTACGAACCTAGGATCGCGTCGTGATGTTGGTACAGTGTACTAGAAGTTGGGAGCTGAGCGGCTCGCGTGAGGCGCGTGGTGTGGATTGCGACAAGGGTCGCCACCGGCGCATCGCTGGTAGGGTGGTAGGGTTGTGCGCGTGGTCGCGTTGCGAACGGTTGCGACGCCTGATGCAATATTCGCAGAACTTGGTGGGCTGCAGCGACTTTATACTAGCGTGATAACTGAAGCGCCGCGATTGTTGTCTACACGCGCAGCCTCATGAGCTCCCATTGCCGAGCCGCGCCGGTCCAAACACTACCCCGTATTGTTGTACATTTTGACGTATGGCAGTTCAAAGGCTGTGTAGACTGCTCCTCGAACGTGGCACCGCCACTGGGTTACCCAAATAGCGATGTCCTGCGAGCTACTCGATGCTAAATTTGTCACTGCAGCAGCTGGAATGCCTTCCTCAGGCTGGGTTGTCATCGGGGAGTCAAAGATTTACCACGTAGTTCGACCGGTAGGCCCACAAATACGACCGGTAGGCCCACGACGAGCCAGAATAAACTCTTTGTTTGGCTTTGAGACTCTTGCTTCGGGTTGTTACCGGTGAAACGGCCAGTCTAGAGCTGGATGTGAGATGACAGGGGGCGCAGAAACGGGGTCTACGTTTATGGCGGCTTGAACGTATTCGTCTAGTCAAAACTCAAATTCGAAAATGGAGTTTCAGGATGCGAGCGAACGCGTGTGTGCCACGAGCGTTTGCCGGGTCTGTTCATTGCCGTGTAAAGAATACAACCGTGTAATTCCCAAGACCTTACCTGGTTGAGAAGTTTACGAGAGGGCACTGGGACTCGGAGCTTGAAAAAGAAATTTTGTAAACACTCAGTGTGTGCAGATGTACCTCAGATGTTTCCTACGCAGGTGCAGATTACATTAGTACGAACATGCACACTGTTCACTCATAAAGAACATTCTTCATAGCAATCTGCTGCAGTGTGACCGTATTCAAGGGTCACGTTTTTTTTTCCTTTTCGCATCTTACCCAGTGCGTAGTTAAAAAAAAAAAAGAGCAAATCTGAAACATAGGGTTCTTTTTTTTTTTTTTTTTACTACGGTATTCGACCTACGGGAACAAGTTTGTAAATCGCAAGAGCAATCATCATCTACGCGAAGTGATCTTCGCTGGAATTTCCTGCGGTTAATAGATCCTGTATCGCTTTTTTGAAAGATGTGGGGCATTAGTATTCAGTTGCTATTTGTTTTTTCTTTTGTAGCCCGCTTTTTTTGGTTCCCCATTTCAGCCAGGTTTCTCGGCCGGCTGTCGTTATAGTCGTTGATCAAAGACGAACTGTCGTAGCGCTATTGCTCGAGTCGACGCAGTTTTTAAAGGTGTCTACTTCATTTCAGAATGAACACAGTAAATGTAGATAAAGAACAAGCAACAACAACAACAACATAAGGACCAGGACATTACCAAGAGACATCAGGCAACAAGGCCAACATCCTCAACGACTCTACACTGATGATATCGTTCGTCCTCGCAGCTTTTGAAACCTTCCGATTTGGTTTCCATCCATACCCAGAGATGGCGCACGGTGCGCGTTTTTTGTTTATACTTCTCTTTCTCTTGTTTCTTCTTTTTTTGTGTGCCATTTTTGGCGCTTTTTGTATTGCTTCACCATTTTACGTTTGGAAGTTTCCTTATAAAATAAATAAAAAGAAGGAAAGTGGGAGATCCGTTAATAATGCTCCAAGTGCCGCTTCCCCCCCTTTGCGTTTGAGCGAGCTTGCGGTTGTGACACAACAAAATTTATGGCTCTATACCGTAACGACTCCCAGTTCATTTTCACTTTCGGTTTGTCCTTTTCGCTTTCTCGGTTTCAAGCTGCGTGCGCTCGGTTCTATCTGTTTCGAAAAAAGAAAAAAAAAAAAAAAGCGTAGCCCGCTCTTTTTGAGCGAGTCGGAACGCCGTGTGCAACTGACTCCCACTAATATTTTACCGCGCGCGCCTTTCATAAAAGGAGCTTTTCGTTTTTGTTTCGATAATAGGATATCTCACGCAAACGCGTGTTTGATCACGGAGCGTTTTTTGAAGTGACGCGGATGCTTAATACGTTACACGCAATGATGGTGTCAGGGAAATGCCGCTCTTTGGGTGACCTTTTTGTTTGCTCCCTCGGTGCGAGTGACTTCGTCTTTTGACGGTCGGTTTTTAAATAGAGCGGCGGCGTAGATCGAGAATTCGTGGCGGAATATGACGGAGCTTCTCGAATGACTTTTGACCAGTCATGCCCTGTTTTCTGTGGGTATTTGTTGGACTACTATAGACTCAATGGCATTCGTCTAAATAGACTCACTGAGAAATAAAAAAAAAGCAGGTCGTCGCTTTGCATGTTCCAGCTTCTCGCTTCGAGATTGGCTCTTCGGCGTTCTTATCGGCCAGGGACGCAATCTCATTGGATACGGAGCGACAGTGAAATGCTCGCAACTCGCCACGCCCGCCAAAATATTAATGGTCATTAATTTTTATAAAATATTTACCAGGTACTTCATAGGCACCCGTGAGTCTGTCTATGAAGTATTTAATCAAAATATTCATTTTCTTTTGAGAAGATGAATTTTGAAATTTACGCGCACACTTTCGAATCACTTGCTGCCGCTCTACTGGCAACAACGAGCAGGAGCACTCGTGACGTCAGACGTTGTATCCGAGAGCAGACGACTCTCCCCTCCTCCACGGCGTCGTGTGTTTTGGTGATAGTGAGCGCGTGTGGTTTTGCGAATTGCGTCTGACTTGGGCTGCTTGCGGTCTGCGATGGAGGGGGGGGGGGGGGGGGGGGTGGGAATCAGTACTTGGTTGTGGGGTGCAGTAACACCACGGAGAAATTTGACAGAGTGACGTCTTATGGGTTTCCGACCGAGGAGTGTCTGCGACGGTAGTGGGTCCAAGCAGTCCGACGCGAACGCCAGAAAGCAGTTCGCGCCCTTGCTAGCAAATAAAAACTTCCTTTACTTTCTGATTCGAAGCGACATCTTGGTCCGCGTGCCGGCGGATCGCGAATACAGCCCCCCGCGGGAGATCACCTCGGAGGTGATTCCGGGGGATCGAATGCGAACGAAGAATCATCTGAAATCTCGTGCCAAAATCTTAAACATTTGCTGGTCATTGCGTGACAAAGACAAGCTTGATGAGCCGTAGCCCATCATTCACCACGGACGATCGCGACGGCCTTCTGACTGCTCCTAGTCCTGACGTTAGGCGAAACGGCTCAAGCTGCACATGTGTTGCTGTTTATAGAACATCTGACGTCACAACAAAATGGAGGACTAGTAAAGTTGGAAGTTGCAGTTTTGGTTATATCGTATTTCCACATTAAAATGTATTTAGAAAGTGTCTGGGAAATTTATTCGCTGCTCTAGCCTCAGTTTCTTGAGCTCTTTCAGAAAATATGTTTAATTGAAAACGTTCAAATTGACGCCGGTTTAAATTGACGCCACTAGAGTCGCTAACAGCTTTAAGCTGTTAGCGACTCTAGTGGCAGATTTTATTTAATCACTATATAAAAAAGAAAAGACTAGCAGACAATAGCTATGTAGTGGACATTAAAAATTTCAACTTAAACAATAGAAAAAAAAAAGTGACACGCTTATCGGGACTAATTTCACTACCTAAGGAACTGCTCGTACTTTCTACGAAAGGTGACGCATTTTCAGTCAATTACCTTAGCTCAGATTAAACATCAAGAAAGTCACCGTTGATAAAATATCGCGCATTCGATAAAGGTTTTGGCGTCGCTTTATTTTCTCCATTCTATGAACGCCCTAGAAAGCACGAAACGAAGCCTGCCCGTAGGCGTTGTTGATGTTATCGGATCGACTCTCGCACTCTCCTCGTTCTCCCTCTCACTCCCTTTTGGCTGGCGACTGCCATTGTTATTGCAGCAACGTCGTGTCAAAATATTTGCTGCCGGTTGCGTAGACTCTTACTCAGCTTTTCTTTCTTTTTGTGAATGATGTTTCTGGGCGCGTGCGGACATTCAGAGTGTTTTTTTTTTGCCTATTTTTTGGCGTGGCAAGTAGATTTCATATAATATAAAAGGAAAAAAAAAGGGGGGGGGGTCATTGCGGCCCCGTAATGCGGTCACAGATCTGCCGCTTTTATGGTGTTTTCATAAATGATAAATTCGAGAGACGAGACAACGTCAAATAATAAGAGTTTATAAAGTAGGGCACAACTTCAGCCCACTTTTCAAAAGATTTGAAGGTTCTTGCACGAGTTAATTTTGATCGCGCTGGCTTGTCTGAAATGTTCTGATATTTACACTGTTTACATTTTTACGTATTTTTATTTTTGGAGTAGCACGCAGGACTAAACAGGTTGTGGATAGCGTTGAAATGGGGTATTGAGGTCTTTAAACACAATCTTCGTCCTACGCGTGCTATATTCTACTCAGGAATCAGGAGTCTTGCGTCGACCTGGTAGTTTATTCAATCTTCGATTACACAAGGGGTAATTTTGTCAGTAGATTCCCCAGAAGAACACTTGCTCTTAGTCTTGTATAACAGTTTTTGTAGCGTGACTGTTGTTGGCTCGATGTGAGCTGCTTGAAGTGGGTAATATATTTACTAATATTTGTAGGTTCTTCAGAAAAAGTGTTTTGTTAAACATTTGATTTCAAATATTGAACACGACAGTACAAGTTTCATGATAGCAGCTTAATATTGCTGATGACATTTTTTTTTTCAGAGAGTAAGGGAAAGAGTGTATTTTGATCATATTTTCGTTTTTTTCGATTGAGCTTGTTTGGCTTCCCCGCATTGAGTATATGTGTGTGGCGAAGCATCCTTCCCGGAACGAGTGGTTGCGCGTACTTAACTACTCAATTAATTATTATCTCCAGGTCCACGAGGTACTATAGAGGAGAGTAGGTGCTTAATCACACGGTTGAAAATGGCTTCGAGAAATTTGATGGCGTCCTCGGTGGTGGCGATATCTTCGGGAAGGTCATTCCAGCTCACCATTGCGCCGGGGAAAAGAGCGCTTTGACGTGCTGTGGAAAAACATCGCGGCCGGGCTATTTAGTTACAATAATATAATTTTGCCGAAGAATAGGTTGGTAGAGAGATAATGTACTGTTTTATCAGTGGCGAATCAAAGTCTTTGTGCAGAAGGCAAAGACGGAAAATATTTCGCCGGTTTGAAAGTAATGGCAGATAAAGATTTGACTTCATTAGGGGAGCACCGGCGAAACGTGAATAACCAGATTGAATGAAACGGGCAACAGGACTTTGAACTGACTCAATAGTGTATGTTAATGTAGAAAGGTGAGGCTGCCAGATTGAGGATGCGCATTCTGATTTAGATCGAACCAAAGAAATGGAAAACGAGCCGTTTTAATTTAGGAGGGGCGAATGTCAATTTAAGATGGAGGTAACCCAAACTTCGATTGGTAGAACACGTTACTGAATTAATATGACAATTCCAAGGAAGGTTTGTAGTTAGGAGAACACCGAGATAGTTGTAAGTGTTAGCTTGTTCTAGAGGAACCCTATTAAAGAGGCCGCGCAACAATATTCGCTTGGAATGTTTTTCACTTTACACGAGCTTACTGGCACTAGTGGGACCCAAGTACACTCACACGCAACGCCACTGACCAAGAAACTCCTTTGTTCCGGTGTCATTTCAAGGACAAAAACGAGCGTTTTCCTTCAATCTCTCCTTCGCAAAACTTGATGGCGTAGCTGGGGGATCGTAGTATCTTCCAGTGAAGATATTTTAATGCGGCTCGTAAATTGGACCCGAGCATTGAGTGAGCACTTGATTTGGACTTGTGATAGTTAATAGCTCGACAAGCATTCGGGTAGTGGCCCGTGCCATTGCCCGTGTCCAGTTGCAACAATGTCTGTGCTTTGCCAACTCCAGCGCGTGGCTATGACCAATATTGGCGGCGTATAATTGGCTCCAGATCACGTGCCCGCTTGTTCTGGCTGCGAGTTGAGGGGATGAACGCTGCTCGTTTTTCTTTAAACTTATTTTCGACTTATATTGCCTGTGGTGGAGAACGAATGTGTATTTTATTTGGTCCTTAACATCAGAGGTTCGTTCTAAGTGGTATTTGCGTGAAGTACAAAAATTGTTGCATCTTCCCTTAACAAGTAAGAGGATCGTAGGCTCGAAAGGAGGATCGCAAGCAAAAAAGCGCCGAAAAAAATACAGGGATACAGACGAAGGGAAACAGGACAGGATCGCAAGAAGCGAATGTATGTAGATTTGTTAGAATTGAGGGACTTTTGTTTTAAATATTACACCAGCTATGAACGGAGTCAATGTTATTTTTTTTGCAGCGCTGTGGAATCATGAAAATGTAGGGTGCGACTCGGACCGACCAGATGGGGCGGCGGAGGAAAGCTCACCGGAGAAAAGCTCACGGCAAAACCGGCAGATGCGGAGAAAAGCTCACCTGCCTTTGAGCGGATGCGGAGAAAAGCTCACCGATTTTGAAAATTTTTTGTTCGGTTAGCGAATTGTGCGTTACACGTGACAATTTTACAAAATTAGAATTCGTCACTTTATTAAAATAATTTACCTCTTTTTGTAGTATTCTTGAAGTTCATTGGGCATATTTACTAATTCCTTAGGAATTAGTAATCACCTATTTTGTATATTAATGACGCTACAAGTATAAAATCAAAACATCGGACACCCGTTAAAAAGACAATTCATTGGCAGCTTGACAGTACACCGTCGGTAGCTCTGTCAGATAAAGAGGTTTGTTTTATGCCAGCTAATATGAATAATTGTGCGTGAACCGTTCAGCTCCGAAGATTGTGCGGCTAGGTGTTGGTTGATGTAATCAGTGTCGGCTGCGCTGTTTTGTTTCTGTTATTTTCACTAATAAAACTTTAGTTGCGAGAACAGCTTCGTCCTCTCGTGTTTGTTATCTTCACTGCGTCTTCGTCGTTTGGGCGGTTTTCATCATGTATAATTTTTACCAAATCGCCAATTCGCTACCTTAAAGAAGACTAGTTCTTGTATAGGTCACGAGTAACAACGGTGATATAATGCAGCTCTGAAGGTCATGAGTGGTTGTCCGTAGAAGGGCACTATCACACCAAGGCAACGTGTGGAAACACCAGCACGAACGGCTAGAAAACGTGCTTCTCCGTAGAAGAAAAAAACCTCGATATCTTACTGACCGTTCTATCCTGTTTTCAAAGGTTAACAAAAGCTTGAAAGAGATTTTCGGGCACCGGGTTGTTACGCATGCACTTTCGGATTCTCGGAATTTGCAGTTTTTCTTTTTAGGTTCTAGGCAGACATTATTAAGTTTTCGAACTTTTTCCTGTTCTTCAAGTTCATACCATTTTCAGTTAGGCTTCCGTTGCCTAGAGAGTAAACCACAGAAAACACTCGCCCGCAATTATTAGTTTTGGGGGAATACTATACCCAATAAGCTTAACAAATATTACAAAAAAGGACATTTTCTTTTTTACAAAGTTACAGAATTTTAATAATAATAATCTGATATATGTTACGCATCGATCCAACAGCCTCCATATGAAAAGAAAAAAAATCGGTGAGCTTTTTTCCGCATACGCTTAATGGCCGGTGAGCTTTTCTCCGCATCCGCCGGTTTTGCGGTGAGCTTTTCTCCGGTGAGTTTTTCTCCGGTGAGCTTCTCTCCGGTGATCTTTTCTTCGGTGAGCTTTTCTCCGGGATTCGACCAGATGACTCCTTCAATGGGCCTTTTCCATGGTTTCGTTAGCGCATGCGTGGAGGTAATATGCCAGATGAGGTAAAGACGGGAGCAGAACGCGGCAAATCGTAAGCGGTGACATCGTTGGTTCCGAGAGAAAGAACGCGAAAACGAGCGACAGAAAAGAGGAGACGGAAAAGAGACGAAATTTAGGCTTGTTTATTTTGCAGCGACGAGTCGAACTTAAAGGGAAGCTACGGAGCTTCTTGAAAAAAATGAGTTAGAAGTGAATTCTAGTGTATTTTTACCCCGTGAACCCGAATACCCAAACCATTTGCTGCGCAAGTATTGTTAAACGCGAGAAAAACGCGAAAGACAGTCGCTGTCCATGACGTCATCGACGGCTCTTTTGGCTGCCCAAGGCTAGGGGGGCGGGGCTTCAGCCCTATTTTGAAATTGCTCTTGTGGCTCTCCGGCGCGTCGCATTGAAATATAATTTTGATATCTGTTATTCTAAAGGCCAAATGAACGCAATTCAAGCGTTTTTTCTCAAATGTAGAAGTGCCCCATCTTCCCTTTAACTAAAGAGGTGATACCGGCGAATAGTTTATGACTACTTAAGGTAAATATAGCGCGCAGCTCTTGTCTTGCATTCTTCTGTCCGTCTTCGAGTTGAACTTGTTCTAATTGTTGTCAACTTTATATCATTTTATAGAAGGTTCTACGACGCCGGTGTTTTCCTGCGTAATAAAGGTATAGAAAAACTAGGTACAGGCATTACAAGTGATGATTTGTTGACTCTTTGTCTATGTTAAGGCGTCGCAAGCGTTATTGGCCCATAGGAACCACCGATGTTCTCGTCTGTGCCTCCACGTTTCGGAGGTGCCATAATGCATGAATATTTTTTACTGGATTTTCTTTTTTTTTTTTTGCGCTCTATGTAGCAGACAGGGCCGTCTGACATTTTTGGTGGTGTTTACCCGGTTGTATGCAGCCCAACGTTTGAATTGCAACAGGTCGTCATTTTATTACACTTTCGACTGCAACAACAATACAGGCGTAATCAACTGATAACGTTTTATAAAAGGGTATAAAAATGTTTCCTGATTTGCCGTTCAATGGTGCTGAAACGTTTTGGAAAAGACCCATTAACCGTGTTCGATTCCGATAATTGTAGTTTTTGTGTTGCCTCAGTGATGGCTGTGCGCAAACGTGTATATTTTATTTCAAAAACGCATTTAGTTACAATTACATGTCGTTCAGGTTTTGCAGTAACGATATTTAGTGCCAAAATATTCTGTTAGCAAGTAGTTTGTACATTAACCCTTTACGTTAAAACCTCTTTTTACCTTCCTTAGCTAGGTTACGTCTTAAGAAGCAATGTTTACGTTATACAAACCCTATCGTGTCTTTATTTTAATCAAATGTTGCAATACCACCGTATATGATCTTTGAAACTTTATTCCGTTCGTTGCAAAATAAAAGATCGTTTAAATAAAAAAAGTACATATTCATCAAGATATACATTAAAAAGCCCTGTGCACGGTTGCATATATTGCCGCGTGAGGATCTAGCCAAGTAGACAGCGCGCTTGGCTCCCACACAGATGGCCGGGTTCGAGTCCTGCCGCTGCTTTTTTATGTAAGTAGAAGATTCGAGAACGTTGGAGAGCCGTGTAGCTCGTTCATGCTCAGAATTTATACTTCCAGAACGAACAAGATAGAATCTTCTAGGCTCACAAGGAAGGCTCAAAAGAAGCCACGTCGCGTCGTCTCGCACTAGCTTTCGATCCTGCTGTTTCGCCGACATCGACACCTGCGACGCTAATTCTTTCTCTTACTCTCTCTCTCTCTCTCTCTTTTTGTTTTAGACCGACGAAAGCGGGCGGAGGATCTGCTTCAAACACGGACTCAGCCTCAAAGAAAGCGTAACCAGCTTCGTTGAAAATGTGCTACGTCTAAATGTACGCTCCAACCCGCAAGTCACCGAAGAAAAGAAGTTGCGCTTCCTCATGAGAGGCGTGAAGGGTGACATTTTTGGAGGCCTAGCCCGCAATCCCCCAACGACTGTCTACGGTTTTGTGACGCGAAGTTTCCGGCTACTGAACGAGGACGACTGCTTGACGTTCTGAGCGACCTTGGCGAGTGTTTCGCCGCAACGTGAAGGGTGCGACACACAACGATAGCGGAGCACCACATCATTACTCTCGACGACGCGCTCCCTGTTTACCAGTCGGCGTACCGAGTCTCATTGAAGGAAAGGTAGGTGATTCAAGATTAAGTTAAGAAAATACTCAACGACAACATAATTCAACGTTGAAAAAGTCTGAGGGCGTCCCCAGTTGTCTTTGTAAAGAAGAAGGACGGGACCCTGAGGTTCTGCGTGGACTATCGTCGACTGAACGCTGTGACTCAAAATAACGTATATCCGTTTGCCCGCATCGACGATACGTTAGACCGGCTGCACAACTTCCGATTTTTTCTTCGATGGACCTAAAGAGTGGCTTTTGGGAGATTGGAGTCGAAGAACGCGATGGCGATAAAACCGCCTTCGTCATGCCCGACGGACTGTACGAGTCCAAAGTGATGCCGTTCGGACTTTGTACAACACCCGCAACCTTCCAGTCTGTCATGGACGCCGTGCTGGCAGGTCTGAAATGGCAGAGCTGTCTCGTCTACCTTGAAGATGTCGTAGTATTTTCACGAGATTCTGACGAATGCCTTAGTTGACTTCGAGCTGTGCTTCAAGCCATCAAGACCACCGGTTTGTCACTCAAGCTTACAAAGTGTCGGGTCGCCTATGGTAAACTAAAGTTCCTTGGCCACGTCATGAGCAACGAAGGCGTTCGCCCTGACTCCAAGAAGACGCGCGCCGTAGCCGCATTTACACCGCTGTCTCACAACAAGGCCGTAAGAAGATTTATCGGACTTTGTGCCTGCTACAGGCGGTTTGTTCGATACTTCGTCAAGGTGCCCGCACCGCAGACGCACCTCACAAATGATGCCATAAAGTTTGAGTGGACAGAAGAATACCAGCGGTCATTCGATGATCTCAAACGCGAAGACTTCAGACGCCTCCTATTCTTGGACATTTCGACCAATTCGCTGAAGCAAAGATCTCACGGACACCAGCAACACTGGACGTTGCGCGGTACTGGTCCAAAGGGAGAAGGGCTCAAAGTGAGTAATCACCTACACAAGTCGGACGCTGTCTAATGCGGAGAGGAACTACTCAACGACTGAAAATGTGTGCCTTGTGTCGTCTGAGCAATAACAAAGTTCCACTCATTTGTATGGGAGTCCTTTGCGCGTGGTCACAGACCACCACTCGTTCTGCTGGCTCGCGATTTTGAAGAACCATTCCCGACGCTTCGTTTGGTGGAGTCTACGAGTGCAGGAGTTTGACATGACCATGGTGTACAAGTCCGGCCGGAAGCACAGTGAAGCCGATTGCCTGTCAAAGACCACAGTCGAGGCCGGTCTGGCCTGCGCCGCAGACGACGACGATGAGTGTTTCCTCGGCGTTCTGGATGTCAGCGACATGACAGGACTCCAACTAGACGACCATGAACTGCGAGCGCTCATCGATCACTTCGATAGACAAGAAAGTAGGGTTCCCCGTACTTTCTTACAAATACTGCCTACCTTCGCCATTCAACAAGTGTGCCGTACAAGGATAACTTCGGCGACCGCAACACAGTGTGGCTGTTGGTTACCCCTTCCAGCCTTCAAAAAGAAGTCTTCCAAGGATGCCATGATGATCCAGCGGCAGGGTACCTCGTGTAAAGCAAGACACTTGCCAGATTTTGTGAAGAATACTACTTTTCCAAACTTCCGAAAACCGTTCATCTCTACACGCGCTAGTGCCGCCAATGCCGAAGACGAAAAAAAACCACCCACGAGCCGTCAGGACTTTTTCAGCCGATTCCGCCTCCAACCTTTCCGCTTCAACCGATTGGAATGAACTTGCTTGGACCGTTCCCACAATCGACGCAAAGAAACCGGTGGATAATCGTCACTACAGATTATCTTACACGATACACCGAAACGAAATCCCTTCCAAACTGCGGTTGAAGTCGCCAGGTTTTTCATCGACTTCATCGTTCTTAGGCACGGCGCTCCCAAGGTTGTAATTAGAGATCGCGGGTCGTCGTTTATGGCGTAATTGACTCAAGAAATCCTTCGTCTCAGCCAGACCAGCCATCGCCGCACCACGGCGTACCACCCGCCGTAGACAAACGGGCTGACGGAGCGACTCAACAAGACCATCGCCGATATGATCTCCATGTAAATCGACGCACAAAACGTGGGACGAGGTGTTCACTACGTCACGTTTTCCTACAAAAAGGCGGTTCAAGAGACCACTGGTTACACCTTTCCAGCTGGCATATGATAGGAAGGTAACGACCATGCTCGACGCTGTGCTGCCCCACGAGTCAGTTGACGATGAGAGCGACGACGCCCAGGCGATTGCTCAAGGGGCCGAATGAGTCCGCCAGCTCGCCTGACTTCGGATTCAAGACCAGCAACGTGTCAACGCTGGACGCTACAACTTCGTCGTCGGAATGTTCACTTCCAGCCCGGAGACAGGGTGCGGGTGGACACCGATTCGTCGCCGCGGCCTCGCCGAGATAGAATGTTCCAGGCTGTCAGGGACGGCTCAAAAGAAGCCGCGCCGCGCCGTGGGGAGTCAGTCTCGCACTAGCGCTCGATCCTGATGTTTCTCCGACATCGACGGCTGCGACGCTAGTTCTAACTTTCTCTTTTATTTTGGGACGAGTTCGCCATATTAAACGATCAGTAATTTTTGTTATTTATTGTCTCCTCACCAGCCATTCGTGACAACATACAAACTGTACTGCTCATTGCAGGGCAAAAAAAAAAGTAGGTAGTGTCTTTTCTGTCGTCACTGTCAGCTTTAGAAGCGCTGGGTGTTGCTTACGATGGTCATGTTTCCTGTTTTGTGATTGGCTCTTCGGCGTTCTCCTGTACTAATGCTGCAACACAATTGGCTGCTGCGTAATAATAAGAAGCTCGGGACTCGCCCTGCTTGTTTTAAGCCCTGCTAGTGACACCAACTCAACTCACGGACGTCATATCACAGTGGTGGCGCTGCCGTCGGCGCATGCAGAGGTGCCTGAGGAGCGTTTCTGCGCACGCGTAGTGACCGGTGTGGGAAAACGCAGGCTTGTTTATAACCAGTGTGTTGGTGTATAGGGGACAATTTTCCCTAGCAATTCAGAAGAGACGAGGAGTACGCGTACATGGCTCCGATTGACGGTCAAAGTGCGCGTGCGCTCAGGCGCCCCTCGGCTTTGCCCGCGCACTGCCTGGGAAAGCACAAGCACAATCGTGCTCAATCGCAAACAAAATAGTCGCGCACCGAATCTGCTTAAAATGTGCGGTTATTCCTAAGCACGAGCTCTAAGGTTACAACCCGTCCAGGGAACCCCGAGCCCATTCTACTGGCTTCGGATTACTCCTCAAACAGAAGGAAAAGGGTGATATGGGCGCTTAACCCGGGTACGCGCCACACTTCTGGGTTTCACGTTTGACCCCTCGGCGTTAGATGCGCTTCGCGAACCCACAGTCGGCGGGGTTAGGGAACCGCCTCGAATCCATTAGCCGGAGGACCGCAGCGCTTCGGCCCGCTGACCCCCGCGGCCTCGGGTCAGCGGGGTCGAATCGTTCGCTTGAGGCGTCCGCGGGGAGCCGGGGATTAACCCCGCACCTGGGTCGGAATCAGTCCCTCGCTCAGCTGCCAGACGCCGCTGCATCGGGTCTCGGGCACTGGGCCCGGTTCGACGCGGTCGAAATCGCTCCTGCATCGGCGGCGCGGAACCCGGAGGGACGGCAAGAGGTTAAGTCTGTGGGTTTAGGTCGCGAGGGGAGCATGGGCGACGAGCGACGCCCCCCAGGGGGACAGTGAGGATTGATTGACGGAGGCGATGAGCGCTCTGCGGTTTGCTTCGCGTTGACGGAAGCCGGATGCGAGGGTGTTTTTGTTCGCATAATGTTTTGCTGCGGTTGTTCGTGGGCGATATGGTTAGCGTCAGTGGGATAGCCGATTTTGACCATCGCCCACTAGCGCTAATAAACGTTTTGTCTTGCAAAAAATTTTTTGTTTTCCGAATGCTTTTGTTTTGCCTTGGATGCAAGCTTTTATGACAGGCTAAAGGGGCCGTGCTACGATATTCGTTTGGAATGTTTTTCACTTTACACGAGCTTACTGTCACTAGTGGACCCAAGTATTGTCGCACGTAACGCCACTAACCAAGAAACTCCTTTATTTTTGTGTCATTTCAAAGACAAAAGCAGCGTGTTCTTTCAATCTCTCTTTCGCAAAACTTGACGTAGCGTGGGGTTCGAGTGTCCCCCAGTGACGGTAGTTGAATGCGGCTCATAAATTGGACCCAAGCATTGCATGAGCACTTGATTTGGGCTTGCGATAATCAATAGCTCGACAAGCATTCGGAGTGGCCCCTGTCCAATCGCTGTAATGACGACATTAGCCGAATTTTAACAATGTCTGGAACTCGGCGCGCGAGTAGTGCTTTGCTGACCCCAGCGCGTGGCTATGATCAACATTGGCGGCATATAATCAATTCCAGAGCACGTGGCCGCTTGTTCTGGTTGCGAGTTGAGTAGTGCTTTGCTACCACGGACAAGCTAAAACTGCCAGGTCACAACGTATTCACTGCTCTTGATTGGCTTAGCAAGCAAATGACAACACGCGCAAAGAAAGACGCCGACGCCGTGATGTTGCGTTTTTGTGGCCGTTTGATTGGTCCCATTAGCTCGTCGTTACAACTGCGCTGATAGTTAAAGAAAGCATAGACCATTACAATAATTGCCTTCTGTGCGACACCCTGTTTGGGTTGGGTTGGCGCACAAGAAAATCTAAAAGCCCTGTCAGATGGGCATGTTAAGTGCCTTCAAAACGAATGCCTTTAAAGAATCGGCAAATCAGCTCGCGATCTCCCGCAATCGGCGTGCGCTGGGTTGCCGTTCTTTCAAAGGAATAATGCGCCAGTGCTACTCTCTTTGTCTATTAAGCTGTGGGACGCATCCTGAGCACGCGCACTACATCCTTCCCCCGAAGACGCTGGGTGTGCGTCCACCAGTCCAGTGACTCAGTATTTTTCGCCCAGGCGCTGGAAATGTGTCTATGCCTTTTTTCGAAAAGCATCATAAGGAGGCGCTTTTGCATTTTACGTCCCCGCCAACTTCCGCCAGAATGGTGGTGCCTGGAGCGCCTCTCCACAGTGTGTTTAGCGTCCTATCCCGGCCATGCATTCCAAAGGGGTCCCAAAGTGGCAACAAATGACGTCACGGAAGCCGGAGTGTCCCGGTGTCGAATGTCGCGATCCTGGCGGTTGGTCGTAGAAATGTTGGCGAAGAGCACGGGCGAACGTGAGTGCCGATGTCGTCGCAGCGTCCCATCTTCTGGCTGCCCAAGATTCCGTGGACTGCCATAATGGAGAGCGTCCTGCAGCGGAACAGGCGTCTGCCACATGCACCACAGCTGCTGGGACGCCGCCAGGATCGCGACCGACGACAGCGTGACACCTCTTTGACGTCACGAGGTGGAAGTCGAGGTATTTTGGACGGGGTAACGACACCATTCGGGGACGTGTTCCAGGCACCACACTCAAATGAGGGGACAAGCAATCCCCACCATAATACCGCTGCTTGCAACGCTAATGAAATTTACCATAATGACTTCAACCCGAGACTGAGGCAAAATGAGTGGAAAAAATTGACAGTGAAGAAAACGAAACGAGGACAGACAACATACCACTGTCAAATGTTTTTTTTTCTCCTTCTGCAACAGTCTCGCTTTAATTAAAGTTACCATGTTAAACTTCATCCAGCTCGACTTCGCATTGACTGTATTTTCGTTGACGAAATATTTTATGACCAGTTCTCTAGGAGCGAAAAAAGCGCAGTTTTGAGCGATGGAGGCACTCTACCGAAAACTACGTCTAGGGCCGCGCATAAGCACGGGGAGAGAAGATCTCGCAACTTACGATGGTTCCCCCGTATGTGCTTTCTCCCGCTTTTTCATACACTGTATGCCTTTCGCATTTCCAGCCTTTTCCTCACTTTGCTTCTCGTTGTGTTATACACCGAAACCAGCAAAAAAAAAAAAAAAAAAATAGAAAGACAAAGGAACTGCTGGGCGGAGGGGCGGTGTTCGGCGTCGGTGACGGGATCGTGAGAGCCGCAAACATTTGCGCGGAGGTGTGGCGGACCGCTTTTCTCCGCCGCGCTGGCTCGCGCTTTGCTCGGGGTGGGTGGCCAGGCTCGCACTGCGCTTCATCCGGGCTCTCGGCCTTTGCTCTGTCTGCGCATGCGCGCGTGCCGCCGTCGCAGCTCGTGCGGGTGACGGCATTGCCTTGTTGACCCAGCGGATGAGGGCTGCGCGACGGATTAACGCGGCTTTAATTGCGCGGCCCATATGGCGGGCGCGTGCGCCAGCTCGCTCACCCGCGCTTCAAAAGGCGCGCGTCGCGAGCCGCTGCCAGCGTGCACATGCTTCGCGCAGGGAGCACATGCACACGCGCGTGAGATGGCATCGAACCTGTCGCGTTTCCTTCTTTTTTTTTATTATTATTTAGCGTCCCTCCTCCTACTCTGAGTTTGTGGGAAAGCCTGCGTTGTATTGGAGAACCGTGAAGGGGAAAGCGTTGTTTAACCGTAGCTTGTTTGAACAAGGGGGCTCGATGGAGGTGCCCTCTTTGCGTCCGTCTCCCCCTCTCTCTCCCCTTTCTGTATTCCCCTCGTTCTTCGAACTACTCGTTAGTACTATTCTTTTTTCTTTCATCGCCGACCGTTTACGAGGCCGCGTTTCGTCAAACACTACGTCAGAAGCATCGGGAGGCAGTGATTGGACCCCTAGTTTCGGAATTGTGAGTCAGCAAAAACAAGAGCATCTTTCTTTTCGAGTTTTGAATGGAAATGAAGAGTGGTGGGCGATGGTGGGGGGGGAAGGGGCGATTGAAAGAGCTGTGGTGGGCCTCGTAGGATTAATGCCGCACTACGCTGCACGTTAGGCGGGGAATGAACCGTTTTGTTAGTCCATACACCGGTGCGCGCTTTTAGCCGTCGTTGAGCCAACAGTGTGAACGGCGGTCGCTACAGCGTGTGGGAATCGCGTTGAATCCAAAGCGGGCCGGATCTGATATGGGCCTCCCGGGACGGGGGCGACGTGCAAGCGGTCGGGGTTAATCTCTCGTCTAGATGGTCTCGTACGAAGCTCGTGGCGGATCTATTCGCGGGTGGTTGCGAAATGTTATCCGGGATGTTCGACGGGGCGCCAGATAGCGTACCGTGGGGAGCGGTATCATTTCGTGCTGGCTCGTGTCCTCACGGTTAGGGTGATCAGTGCCGGCCTTTGCGATCAATTGTGCTTGTCCGCAGGGTTGCGTTAACTGCTGTACGCGGTAGTCAAGACGCATCTTTTTTTTTGGTTGGAAGGCTGATGTTTACGCGAGAGAACAAATAGTTTTATATGGCATTCAACGAATACAATCAACAAACACTCGTAGCAAAAAAGAAAGAAGAAAAAGGTTAGAACGCAGGCGAGCTAGCGAAAGTTTGACACATTGAGCCAGAGACTCAAGATGTTAGACTTGAAACATGCTAAACGTGTTGCCATTGCTGTACACCATTCACCCTTAACCTGCGTCTAGAAGCTCCGACTTCAGCGCTAGCTCGCTGGCTTCCGCGGTGCTTTGGTTGCGCGTGCCTGCGCGTTCGCATTTGTGTTAGCAAGGGCAGAAAGCTCGCGCTGAAGGCGGAGCTTCTACTCCCAGCCTAAGGGTGAACGGAGTATAATGGCTTCATTAGTGGGCGACCATAACCTGGGCTGGCTTGCTAGAAACAGCGTCGCAGCTGAAACTGGGTTAAAGAAAGCACTGCCAAAGCCAGCGCACGCGCTGAGTGAGACTCAAACCGCGTGTCAAGACACTCGTGCTCCACAGCTTTTGCCCAGCGATTTCTTTCACCCAATCTCAGCTGAGACGCTGTTCTAGCAAGCCGCTTCTGGTGTCTGCGAGAAAAGAACGCGCTTAATCTCATGTCAATCTCGGGTTAAGAACGTTCTTAGGGAACACTTCTAGCTAGGGATCACGATGTGCCGGACTCCAAAACTTTCCTCAAACCTAAGTTTATACTCTTTTTGTTTTGACCAGTTCACATTGTTCCCAACTCAAGTCACGTTTTCACGTCACATGGAGCCATTGACATTGTATTTTCATTGTATAAGAGCTTTTAAAACGACTTCCGCTCGGAAAACATATATAAAACGTTACGCCTATTTTTTTTTTATTCTACTAGATTGGTTAATATAGTTCTTGTTTCTAGGGGTGTTTAATCGTACAGAGGTCACACACCAGATTTCAGTCAAATGTTCACGAACAGAACGTAAGGGTGCAAGTGAGCTGGTGTGTATCAAACATTTTTGTGGAACACGCGAGATTGCGGTATTGACAGACGTTCTCCTTCCCTTCCTTGTCGTCGTCTGTCAATACCTCAGTCTCGGGTTTCTCACTAAAATGTTCACATTCAGACTGGTTAAATTCCAATTAGTGCTTCCTTTGCTTTGGTTCCCACTGCCACTAACAGAAAAAAACAACAACAACAACAACAACAACATATTTTTGCAATTATTTAGTCATCGACAGAGACCACGCAGCTACATTTGCTGAGCTGCACTGGGTATATTTTTCTTAGACATGGTGTAGTAAAAGAACGCACAAAAGATACTTTTGTACTCTGCCAGGTATAAAAGATAGTTCTCCCAGTGCAATTCATCGTCCGTTTCAGACGTCCTCCAGCCAGCATCCTGCTCCATGTCCTAACCAAAGCAGTCGCGCCTTTGCTTTTTTGTGGGTAGTATAAAGTGGAATCGTATACCGGCCTACTTAGCGTTGGTGGGAATGACGATTTTTTTTTCCTTATTCCCTCGAGGCTTTGGTGTATCGGAAGGCCAGGCACGCCCATTCTTAAACCTCGGCCCCCGGTTCTGGAGAATTAGGTCCGGTAGGGAGGTGTAACGCGTTATCCCCCACGCTTGATCTCTGATCCCTAATCCCTAAAACGCGCGCCGGGATGAAGAGGGATTACGATATATCCCATACGCATTGAGCTCCCTTTTCTATCAATGTTTCTTACGTAGCCTCGAGCTTCTAGGGCGTCCATTTTGTTTGTCCCTGACAGCTTGGGATTTTTTTATTTAGACAATTTTCTAGTTGCCATTTCGGTTCTGGATAAAGATATTAGAAGCTCGTAGGCATTTTTTTTTAAGTCTATTATGTTGGTTCGTGGTCGGATTAGAACTAGCGTGAAAGGGAATTATTTCGGGTGCGGGAGATTATTCGGTGCGACGGCACAAAGAGATACTTGGTCGTTATTATTCCGTGATTTTATAAACCACCCGAGAACTTGAGTCATTGTTTTTCTTTATGGCGTTCGCTCTGCTATGGTTGATGCGTTGTGTGCTATGCATTTCAAGTTAGTCTTCATTTGAGTTTTTTTTTTGTGTGTGTGTGCTTCACTTGAGGTGTCTTTTAAGCAAGACTTTTTATTATTTCAAACCTCAATTTTGTAAACAAGTTAAGTTTTGGAAACAATATGGCCACGTTTCACATGAATTATCGCTCGTAGAGCGGAAAGTTTCGAAAAGATTATATAAGATGATTATTGGGTATATTTCTTCATACATTAGTTTCCTTTTACTAAAAAACAAAACAAAAAAAAAACACGCACTCCTGATATTTATTTTTAATTTGTTTATAGAACTCAATAAACGTTCATCATACGACACAGCGTCTTAGACACGAAGCCTGACCGAACGATAGTCAGATAATAGACAAAATTTTGACTCCATGGTTTTATCGATCAGCTTTGTGACCTCATGTAACATTAGCGGTTTCTTCGGTCTATGGTGCAAGCCCCTAACGTTATGTGACGCACGTTAGGGTTCGCCCGACATATAGAGTTGCGAAATATTCATAACCTGTGAGTGTACATTTATTTTCTACAGAGTTCTATTCTAATTAGCATTTTTTTTTATTCTTAACTATTCTAGCAAATGTCTCTGCAGAACAACATATTTTATGTAGCGTACACTTGAGGACGATATAAAAAGCACAGGCAAGTACGTGACTTAGAATTGCCTGGGTCCCTAACCTGGACATTTGGCGTAAAGTCAGTGAGAAATCTTGGGGTTATTGACCTGCGAAAGGTCAAATAAGGCGCCGGCCAATCATGGCCAACGGATTTCTCGCCGACGTTTTCGCCGTGTCCAGCTTAGGGCCCCTAGTGTGCCACGCTCTAAAAAACTTCAGTGCGTGTGCTTTCCCGCACAACAGTCGAAGAGCCAATCACCGCAACTTACGGAGGCAGCCTGTATGGTCTTGCATATGCGTTTCCGCAAAAATTCACTCCCCACGAAACATGTTGAGAAAACTTGAAGGTGAATGAGTGTTTTTTTTTCTTCTTCTGTACATCTTGATATAGTTAACAGCAAAAAGAAAAACAAAAAAAGAAATACAGAAATTTCTTTTTTGGCAAGGGTTAGACTTTCCATGACCGAAGGTAAACGAACATGAAAACATTTAATTCTCACACTCACCGTAATTTTGGCGGTTTCATTTTGACGAATGATCGTCCGAACTGACCTTTTCGAACGCCGTGGACGTGATCGACCACATGGCTTCCCTTCGCTCGCTAGTTCGTGTGTACGATTTGTGAAACAAAAGTACGTTGCTGCCGAGACTGACTGAAGTATGAACAAAACTATATTCACCTTTCTTATTACAAGTGTTTGTCCGAACAGGGAATCAGAAACCGCCGATGCTGTAATGTGGGGAGAGTTTGATAAAAGCGTGTCCGAACTCATATGTATTCGACCTTGCAGCTTTCCGTCGGCGGAAGTGGCACGACAAGGGTCTTCATCACGGACACAAACAGCCACACTCACGACGCGGATGAAACGTGGCGCCCTACATCGGGCCCTCGACGTTCACCGTCACGTCCGACGTTCATTGCGTGATCGATGACGTTCCACGTCGTCTCTCGCTCGGATGATTCGTTCCGGCAGGGTGACTCTCTAGAGGCGCAATCCCGATCCCCTCGTCGGGGAGAGGAGTGAGTCCGTGTCCGCCATATTGGATTCCCCGTCCCGCACCCTGCACACGCGCACACACGCACACACACGCGCACTACGGCCGCCGACGTGTTTGTTAGCGTATGCGATTACGTCGCGGATGCCGCGTGACGCAATAAATCAAAGATGGCTGCGATGCGATAGAGATCGCCACCGTTGCTGTTGGGAGACGGCGTGCAGTCTGGAGCGAGAAGGGACTTCCCCTTTCTCTGTCGGCTCCGTCCTCCACCCCCGATGGAAGGGAGGGGAGGAGGGCGAAGTAAATAGGGCGAAGATGTCTTTGTGTCGGGGGTTGGGTTGCCAGCCCTGCTTGTTAACTTCCCGCTGCATTTAGCGTACCCGTTTGAGGAATCCTCATCTGTCCCGTCCCCGTCCCTTCTCTGTTATCCCCGTTGCCAGTTAGATTTTTGTCTTTCCCTATTAATTTTGTGCGTGTGTTCACGTTTATATGCACGCAATCACTAGCCCAGTGTTTCACCCGATTCTCTTGGATCTTACAAAAGCTAGGGGCAGTAACCTGTGTCAGCTGGAATGAAACACACAAAAACATGACAAATAATTCACAAACCATTCGTCCTTTAGGAAACTGGTCGGTTTCTTTATTGTGACACAAAATAAGTTAACAAAACAACACCGTTATCCGCAGAATATGATACAAGAACTATATTACACACGTCTTCAATTTATTTACGCACATTTGTGTTTGTATGTGTGTATGTGTGTATGGTTGTGTGCTTTAATATAATATATATTTAAATTAGATTTCCTTGTCGTTTTATCGTCCATTGCGACATGTACACAGTTGTTCGCTTCTCCGTTCATTTTACTTTGCGTGTATCATTTGTTGGTTGAGATGCGCATTATCTCAAGAACGTCACTGGAACACTTTCACACCCAACCTAAGACTAGATATAAAATGAAAACGAAAAAATGTAATTTTTAAGTTGCGACTAAAGCAACCGCAACCATTTGCAGTTGAGCAATGACTAGACGCAGTTGAAAATACAAATGCTCGTGTTTGACACTGCTAAAAGATGGTTCAAGTTAAAAAAAAAAAACACAAGGTTAAGCATGCTTATGCACATGGTTTGGGAAAATATATGCGCGTAAAAGGTGCTTCTGAACCAATTCGACAGACAATCAAACTTTTACACACAAAATAAAAATAAATGAAGAAAGTAACATCTCAAATTCTTTTTTTTTCTTTCCTTCCGTTGCCTCCCACTGCCGCAAGCGGTAAAATGTACGAGCACTCCCAAAAAGCGAGTGCTCGTACAGTTTTACCGTCATTTCAGAGTGGCACCATTCGGCTCTGTCGGTGAAAACAACCCCGTGTTTTTCGTTTGTATAGATCCCATCGAGACGCGCAAACACAAACAGCTTTGTAGACAATCGGACACTGAACCACTAGACAGCTCTCGAACAATCAGTTTGGGACCAGTTCGCTTTGATCGACATCGTTCGAAGAGAACAAACACCACAGACGCCGTGCACGCTCACTCGACGTCGCGGCGTAATATTAACAACCCTTGGATCAGTGGCGCTTTGAAATTCCCCTATGTACAAGACTCGTGCAGTGGCAGGGTACGTTATCGGGCATCACTACTGGGCCCTCCGAAATTACTCGAAACACGCAGGAACACCGAGGGCAGGTGGTGCCTTTTGAGAGACGTGTCGACTGGCACACGAAGAGCCGACCGGCATCCATGTGCCGTTACAGTTCTTGTCGATGTCGCATTGATCACAGCACAACAAGAGTCCACAGTCGGAGGTTTTCGTCCGATGACACACCGAGGCTGGTTGTGGCACCTATAAACTGCTTCGCGTTCTTCCTTTTCTCCCGACTCCCCGCCCGAGATTCGACGATCGGGAAGAGGCTCTTTTGACCACCTGGCGAGGCTTCGTATAAGAAATCGGCCTCCAAATAAAAATGCGCCGGAAATGGATGAAACGGGAATAATCGGACGATCGTAATACCAGACTCGAAAATTGGCTCTTCGGCACATTACGACAAAAAAAAAAGAAAAAAGAAAGGTCGGGCGAACATGAGCCAATGCATGAATTCGCAATCTGAGACAAAGATGCAGCACCCGATGTGCGCAAAAGATGTGTTCGCCGCTCATAAAACAAACGAACATAGCGCGCTGTCGGTTGTGCTTAAAGAAATACGTGTCCGCTTCGTGTTGATACCGGGGTTAGCCTTCGACGTCGCAAGGCGTCCCTTTCCCCGACATCTGTAAACCTCGTCAGAACGCGCATTGTGTACGCTCCCTACCTAATCGTTCGGCGCATTCCCAGGGGAAGCGCGTTTAAGGATCCGGTCCTTTCTTTCTAGGGGCGTTTGGAAGCGGTGCTGGCGTCCCCCGGGCCACCGTCGTCGCAGGACGACGCCATAGCACGACAAGAACGTTACCTCAAGCACTAGGGTTACCCGGTGTTCCTCTCCGTGCGACCGCCGGGACGACGGTGACCTTTCTCGGGGACGACCTCGCGAGCCGAGGATCCTGACTGGCACGACTCTTTAGTTCTACCGGGAAGGGCACCTCCGGAAACGCCTTGTCTTTGGCGAGAGCGTCGACAGCTGTCCACGTACCGCCATCTCCATCCTGGGACTCCGACGGGCGGTCGCCCTTAAGTCAAACCGATAGGCTGACTCCTCCTTTGAGATGGCTTTCGTCAGTGTTTTTTGACCAGAGTGCTTCGCAGATGAGAGAAATTTTGGAGGATTCACATAGCCTGTGAAATTAATTCCCAAATATTTTGAAAAGTTAAACGACGCAGTTAACATTTCGCACCTTTTTTGTTTATTTATTTAATTTGGACCATTCGTATTGCACGACGTTAACGCAGTCGTGTTCTAGTAATGTGAAAACGGTTGTCGCACGTCGCAGGGGTACCGCTGGTTGTTGACTAATATACAAATCACTATTACGCTGAGATACTTAGGGCTTCGTTATATTTTTTTGTTTGTTTATGATTGGGGTAACTTCTGACGGTGCGGAAGAATTTGAAGTCGCTCTCGCGCCAGACAAAACAGGAGCCCGTGGGGGGGATTCTGCAGCGTCGAACTCGTGGATGGACGCTGTTCTTGGTTTGCCCGGTCGTTGTCAATACTGCGGGAACGCCGGCTGCAGGTTCTCAAAGAGATACGCAAGCCTGCCTGACGGGCGGGGACGCCTTTGGCGGGGACGCTTTTACGGAGGTAAACCTGACCCATGTCGCTCGTGAACTGTAAGCTGCTTTAATATTATCACTCGGTTTCTATTGTTTTTTTAAATCTCTTGTGGTTTTCGTTCAGACATTTATTGTAACTTTGCTTTTTTGTTTTTGGTTTACAGACCTCGAACTAAATTGTTGTTAATTTATTGCGCTAATTTTGTTCTGCTCGCATTTTTTTTTACTGTCATTTCTATGTACTTTAAGGAGACTTTGACGTCTAGAAACGCGGGGGCAAGTGTTTGAAAGACAACAACGGGATAAACTGTGTTTCCTCTTAGTCCAGAGAGAAATAATGTCTTTGGCCACTTCGCGGTCGCGCAGAGCGCCGCAAACGGACGGTTTCTAATGCGATCAAATCGCAGCGCCTCGCGCCCCGCAAAACGGGTATGGCGCCCGCAGGTTCGAAACGACAGTCTCCGATAGGTCAAACCGCTAACCCTGTCACCGGAACTCCTGAAACACAAAGTGCATATCCGTCGCGCGGGGTGCAAGCTTCGCAACAATCCATCTATAACCGGCACCGAAGGGAGGTTCACGTCCGGAGTGAACGCCGAGTTCAAACCTCCCGTCTTCTCGAGGGACGTCGGCTGCCCCGTTTCGTGTACCTCGTGACTAGAACAAGCGTCCCCGCCGTCGCCGCGTGCAGGCCTCCCGTGTTGTGCGTCTTTCCATAGATTCCCGTAGAATTCTATAGAAAAATAAAGAGCGCGCCGCGCGGCGGCATCTGCGGAGCGCTCGGCCGAGCGCCGTAACGGCGCGTGAGTCCGACGCGCGTGAGCGCCGGCGTCGAGGCCGGCGCGCGGGGCTCGCCTCCCCTCCGAGGGTCTACCTCGGGAGTCACGCGTAGTGCGGGTACGAGCCGATGTGTCCCGGGTGGGGCATGGAGTGGTGCGACGAAGCGTACAGGTTGTTGGGAGACGTCCAGTACGGACTCGGCGACGGGAACAGCGATCCCGTCGTGGAGGGGAAGTTGAGCTTGGGGCTGGTGTGGTAGCCGAACAAGTCGCTCGCCGACGACTGGTGGTGGTGGTACTTGTAGGCGGCCGGGTCGGCGGCCGCGGCCGCGGCGGCGGCGGCCGACGGCGGCTGCGTGGCCTGCGCCAGGCCCTGGAAGTCGAAGCGGTACGCGTACCGTTTGCCGTGCACCTTGGTCATGATGTTCTTGTCGTAGTAGTATCGGAGCGCCCTGCTAAGCTTGTCGTAGTTCATGTTGGGCTTGCTCTTGCGCTCGCCCCAGCGACGCGCCACCTCGTCCGGGTCGGTGAGCTTGAACTCGCCGTTGGTGCCTTCCCAGGTGATGCAGCTGGCGTTACTGCTGTCCGAAAGCAGCTCGAGGAGGAACTGCCACAGCTGGATCTGGCCGCTGCCTGCACCACGCCGCCGCCGAGAAAACAAGTGTCATACCCTTGAACTCCGGTAGCTTACTTAGCCTCTAACCTGCATACGTTAGTTGTTGGTCTTTGCAAATGGATTTTCAAGAGCCGTGTCATAATGTGCGTCAAGAATTTTGCCTGCCAACATAGAACTTTACACGCGCACTTGCTCTCACACACAAATAACCAGAATCGAGAGTATTCTGGTGCAGGCAAGATCATGGGAAATAACCAATGGCGCCTTTATTTCTGGTAGGGGCGGTGAGGCACGCAGATATGAGGGGTTTCATACTTCTTCGCTCTTTCTGTTGCATCGATTTCAACGTAATTCCAGGAAGCTCTGTATAATTTATAAAATGAGATCTCTTACGGTAGAAATAAAATACAATGTTTGAAAGGTACACCCGCCGGCAATATGAAGGTGCACACGTTACCTGGTTTCTTGCTTGTTTTACGGCTCCCTAAAGCTATATTAACTCTCAACATCTCAAATGGTACGTGGCCAAGGGTCTAAACTTTGCGTTCTAGCCCTCTTCTGGAACAGGGCTTGTTCCAAAACTTGCAGGAGCGTCAAAAACAAGAAGAGGGCTGTTCACCTTTATATTGCTCACGGGTGTACCATTTGGTTCAATAAACTGCATGCTTTCATTGCATTTTGCAATCAAAGACTGGAAGTTAGCGATGCGTGAACTCACCTGAACTGGCCAAGCGGCTACTCGTTGGTCCAAACACCTGGTAGGGGTCTGTAAAAGAACGGGAACTTATCAGTGCTATCAAGAAGGAGGCGGCAACATATGAAGAACTGCAAACAAACTTTGCCCAAATGATACTTCACAGCAATGCTATACCTTGTCTCATCCTACGATGGACTAAAGGCCAAAGCCACGGGCCGCCAGGTCCAATCCCGTTCCACGCTATACTATGACACGCTTAGGGGTGGACGAATAGTGCTCGAATCCAAAAGCGCCGCATCATTTCTATAGCTTCGACCCTGCAAAGAGACTATATGTCGTGGCTTTCTTTGCAATGTAAAATTGTTCAGTCACTTAGGGCTCTTCAATTCGAACCACTGTCCACCTGTTCCCTCATCAGTTATCCGAGACACGGTGCTTCGAAGCGAAGACGAGACGTGATTCGAAGCGAAATATCGCACAACTTCTAAGTGGCTCGTGATTGGATCTGGCGGTCCGTAGCTTTTGCCTTTAGTCCATCGTAAGGTGAGACGAAGAATACCCGAGTCTTTGATGACATGGCCTGCAGTCGGAAGCCTGCTACATTCTTGATATTGAACCTTTAGTTTATAGGCAAAGCTGCCGGGCAACTGTAAAGTTTCCTCGCGTCTTTCTTTTTTTTACTACAATTAAAAAGTACAATTAAAAAGTCCCAACGCTACGAGCCGTTGGGACCAATCAAACCACGTCAAATGCGCAACGTCATGTTTATGTACGTGTTCTATAATCGATAAACCAATCCTCTGCAAGGAAGGCCCATTGACCTGCGATTTTAGTATCTCTGTTTGTGGCCTTAATGTGTTTGTGCCTCAGACGTGCAATAAAACGAAATATAGTTCGATCTGAAAGGCTAAAAATCAGTTGCGTAGGCAGGGGGTTGGTTTGAAGGGGTCAACCCCATCTCTGCCCCTCCTCTTCCCCCCCCCCCCCTTTTTCCAGAGAAATTATAACTTTTTTATTTTTTTTTTAGTAAAGGAAGATAAATATTGAACGTCGGCCAAATCGTTCCAGCCAACCGGCGGGTTGTGGGCGGCCGTGTCCGTAACCGTGAATTACACAGTACATCCAATACTACACGCTTAAATGAGACCCCCCCCCCCCCCCTCCGATCATAGAAATCCCCCCCCCCCCTTCCCCCCCCCCGAAAATATTTCCTGCTGTGTAGTAGCAAACGCGGCACGCTCTCCGAGAGGCCTTCGTAGAGGATGCCGCTGTGTGGCGCTGGTGCAGTCTCCCCCAGATACAGTGTGTACTGCTTGTGGAGAGGAGGACGAGACGGCTGAGCACTTGATACTCTACTGTAAAGGGCTTCACCCTATGCCTACCGAAGACAACATAGATTTAATAAAGTCATTGGGTTTTAGAGACAGCGAAGGAAGAGTGGATTTCAAGTCACTAGATATTACCAAGCAAAGATTAGGTGAATGGTGGCGGAAATCGAGAGAAAGCTAGGTATTTTCTTATTAACTGATGGCAAGGGGACTTTATAGCCTCACTTTCTTTGCAGTGCGGAGTGAATATAGTCTTCACATTTAAATATTCTAAGCTTAAATGGTAAAGCAAAATGGCTAGGTGGCGTAAGCTATCGCCCGATCCAATGGGCTCAGCCGGATTCATCCATTCATCCAGCAGTAGCGCTAGCAAGATCGGGCGTCGGCTACTTGCTCTTGGTTCTATCACGTGATGTTTTTATGACAGTACACTATTTGATCATAATCTGCATTCGTCAGACTGAACGAAATAGCGTTTCAGATGCTTAGAAGGCGTCATGCGGTGGCAATGTGTTTCTTGGTGTTCAACGCGACAAAAGTGGCAAGCTTGAAACACTACATGGCTATGCCGCTACAACAAAAATAAACTACACATAGGCGAATGCTCGGTCAGCTCAGTCTACACCCGAATGTAGCTCTGGTGGTTCGGATCAGAGGCCAACTTACAGAACTGAGCGTGATATGAGTTGTGAGCAATGTCCGGAAAGTTTAGATTAAAAAAAAAAAATTATCCAGTTCTAATAGCAGAGGCTATTCACGTCCGTGCATTCGCACGCTCTGTTGACTGCATCCCTCTTCTGACTTTACATTCCGACATAAATTGAGGGTTCGGTGATGGGAAGTTAATTATTCAGGAGAAAAAAAACACGGCTGCATTTCTCTTCAGTTTACTTCTGCCCGATAAATAAAAACTACTGAACCACATATACAATTTTAGTGTTATGTCCTTTACTGGCGGACATGTGGACTGGCTTGCAAGCTGGAGACGGAAATTCAAGCTATGCCTGGTTTTCTTAGCTGCTAACTTTTTATATATGCTGAAGTTGTTCAACGCTCATGTTCTTAAATTCTTGGTATTCTACTGATATGTAGTCGTAACTCCCCATGAAAATACTTCCTTCCTTGCTTTGCCGCAGCGCAAAAAAAGCAAACAAACAAAAAAAAAGAAGGAATTTTTGTACATGCTTTGACATAATTGTACCTTGACAGGATGGAGAATAAAAAGCAAGATGATTTAATTCATAATTTTAATTATGATATAATTCGTATCGATTTCGCTATAATGATTTAAATCGTATCGGTTTGACTATTATAATTTAAATCCCAAAGATTCGACTCTAACGAAGAAAATAAAATAATTTTACTCTAAAATAATACTGAAAATATTTTCTATTTACAGTTTATTAGTGTTTGCCTCCCATGGGCATTTATTTTGTATTTTAGGCAAATGATTTTCAATCAGTAGGAATTTATATCAGACAGCCATAAAACAAAACACATCTAGTGATAAAAAGTCACTTGAAACTTCTAGCTTAAGTGATTTAAATCATGAAAGCTAGATTTATATCAAATAATTTTGGTTTAAACCAAACAAATTTGATTTTTTTAATAGTAATTCTTTATTTTTTTTTACCCTGACTACAAATAACAGTTATTTAAACTTGGAAATTAATCTAGCTAAGAACACGATCAAAAAAATGAGGGGCAAAAGTTTTGGCAGTTTAACTTTCCAACGTCCCAAGAAAATGGGTAAATTCTACATGAAGATGATATTGGGCTAAGAAGCTATGCCACGCATGCACCATACAAAAATAGCTTGTAAACATATACATTAAGAGCTGCACCCGACCTTATGCGTCCAAAAACGGAGGCAAATGAGAAAAACATTATGTCAGGCAAACACAATAATGATACACAAAAATAAAATAAAACAAAGAAGATCAAGTGGAAGCATTTAGGGAAATAATACAATTAGTTACACATGACAGAATGGCATGGCACAATTACAAAAGTATAAATTGCTGAAAGTACTGAAACTACTGAAGTAATGTAGTATATTTTTCCGATGACAAAACTGGGACTGAGCTTCAGGTATTTTGCCGCGTCAGGCTTTTGTACTCCGGCGCGATTGAACGACTTAACGAAGAAATGCAGCCTTGTGTAACCTAAAATACCATCACTTCAGCACTTGGTGCTTTTTAGTGGTCAGTACATATCCCATATTTTGGACAAGCGGCGTTCGCCAAAAGCACCCGATGGCTGCTAACGCGAGAAGAAGGAACCGATGCAGCCGTTTTCTCCTCCAGTTGTCGACCGCAGCGCCACATGCGGCCGTCTGCTTTTTTCGGCACAGCTGCTCCCATTGGTGCTGGCATTGCTTTTGCCACTACTCCCCCTTCTAAAGAATTGTACCACTGCTGAACATGACCTTTCATGCTTTTACTGATTCAGCTTCTATTTATTTTTATTCGCACATGAGCATGGTATTTTATTGCGCTTGATGTTAAACGCGGGAGAGGGTTGGTTTGAAGCACGGTGTAAGATACTCATAAATGTGGGCACCGCGCGCGTCGAAGCTTCCTGATAAAATCCTCTCCTCGCCTAGGTTGCAAGCGGTGCCACCAGATGGCCCCTCGATATGCGGCTAATTAAACTTAAATGGCTAGGTGGCGTAAGCTACCGCCCGATCCAAAGGGCTCAGCCGTATTCATCCATCCATCCAATTAGGGTGCCTCGATGCTAGCGCCACTTCTAGGGTGGAGACACCCATTGACCCCTTTACTTGGGTCGATCTGACGCGGCAAAGCCACATCGGGTTCTATTTCCTTGAAATCTGTGGATGTAATTCGTGCGCGGAAAAGTTGTGTTTTTAGAGTAATTTGAACTACATTGACTCAAGACAGCAACGACAATAGCAGCTGAAAGTTTGACACAATATGGCGGCTGTCCTCACCCTGAACGCGGCGCTGGTATGTAGGCACTACGGCTAATGGTAGCCTGTCGCAGGCCCGGTTTCCCATGCTTCTTTATGGGAGACACAATCGTCTGTGAACTCGTATTTTGGGTGTGCCGCGTCATGTAGAACTTGGAACTTGCGCTACCTGTATTGCTTAAACACTGCTTCGTCGTTGATGACCCAGTGCCGTGCCTCAACGGTGAAAGAACCAATTTATGAACGCGTTGAAGCGGAGAAAATTTTGGTGCTGTGTTCAATCCAGCGTGCGTCGAGGCCAGGGGTGGTCGAGGCCAGAGCAGACGCGCCGAGCGGAATGCGCACGCGCAGGGGTGCCATGCTAGCGATACACTTCTTTTGCTTGTTTTTGTTTGTTTCGTTTTTTCTCATTCGTGCCGTCTGGAAGGCCAAAACACTGTCATCTGAGGCTACTCTGGCGGGCGCCAATAGTACCTTGTCTGGTCTATCGCGTCGCAGCGTTCGCCGTGCTGTGTGTCCTCATCAATATGGCCCGACCGAATGTTCGACTGCAAGATTAATCGGTTAGGTTCGTGGTTCGAGTTCCAACTTCATCGGTAGTCTGCCTCCCCGCGCTGCTGTCCATCATGCGTCATCCGACACCACTGCGGCTTGGTGGCGAATTCTCGAGGAAGGTGATGTGCATCGATTCGGTCCAGCGGGGCTACGAGCGGACAGTTGCAATCAGCGCGGGTGAGCTCGCTAGTCGAGTGTTAGCAGAAAACTTGAGGCAAGGGCGGTTAGCCGCGGAAGAGGAAGGCGTTCTGCCCACTGCTGGGCGACGGGAGGCTGACACCCCGAGAAGTTCTCGGCTAAAAGGATGCGCAAATAGAAGGACGGGACCAAGAAGAGGAAAGAGCGGCTGTTCTTGCTCTGTCCGGCGAGGCCGCCGGCTCGCTGCAAAACCGGAAGCGGAAATGATCACGGTGCTTCTCGAGGCCAAGGGGGGGATCTTCCGCCGTCGTCCCCTCGCTTTTTTTTTTCTTTGCACCGTTTTTGCTCCCTTCCTCACTTCGTTTTTTTTTTTTTTCTCTTTTCGCATTGCACTTTGGTTTTATTATCATTAGACATAGACGTCATTGAGTAGTTAGGATATTTATGAAGGGTACATATAGATTGTGCGTCGTTACAGCTTGGATAAGAAAAAAAAAAGTTAGGTAGGGCGTGAACGAAATTCGTGGAGTCTAAGAACGTTTTTGACGAGAACGCAAACACTGACTTTAGTTGCTGTCGAACTGTGCACAGCCAAGCCGTGCGTACGGCGTTAGCAAATATGACTTGGCATGAATGGTAACTGATATCATTTGGTCCGCGAGGTGGAGACCAGATCTTACGATTTATTCGGGATACATTTAAAACTAAAAATAGCAAAAAAAAAAAAAAAATCACCCCAAACTTTTTTTTATTAACTTTTTTTTTTGTACGCTGAAGTTTTGAGGAACTCAGTTTTTTAGGATGAGGCGGACCGAAGAAACTTGCGTGAGTGAAGATAAACAAATAGGATCAATCTATTTCCCTGCAGCACGTGAAGCTCTGAAATCAAAATAAAGACAAAATGTGATATAAAAAAAGAAGTTTGCCTACTACAAATAACGCATAATCCTCCAGGTAAAAAAAAAAAAAAGAAAAAAGCACCGCGAAGAGCATGCAACTATCGAGATTGGATCTTTAGGTCGTGTTCAGCTGCTTTCTCGATTTGCTCCACGAAACCCGTTGCGTCCATTCGTTTTTTTTTTTTTTCATCTTCAGGATTAAGCAGACGGGAACGTAGCATATCGCTGAATTCTCTCGAGCATGAACATCGCTGTCGAAAAGGATTTTCGAAATTCGGATCCCAAGAGATCTCTCCATCTCAACATCTACATTTCGCGGTACGTCTGTTTGTCGTATTTCTTGTCTTTCAAAAGTTGGGCAAAGGTTTATACTTCTTTCGCAAAAAAAAAAAAAAAAAAAAAAAAACTATAATACCAGTAAAAAAAATGTTACGCTCAGAAATATTTATTGTAGGAAAGTTAGTTCAGACAGCGAGATTTTCCTTTTGAGGACTCGGACCCCGATTTTGTTCGCATTCTAAACGACTTTCCGTGTAAGACTGCCGCTCGACGCTACACATTGTTAGTTTTTTTTTTCTTTTTCGGGGTACATCTCGTTTTGTATGCGTAATACTTGCGCGCGGTAAGAGTAGAAAAAAAAAAAAGAATATGGGGAAAGAGTAGCGAGGGTGAAAGATCGGACAGCCCGAGCGTTTGAAACGGCTCTGGTAGGAAAAGTCACGAACCTCGTATCCATATTTCGATTTGTTTTCTTCTTCTTCTTTGTACGACCTCGCTTCGCTGTCGAATGCAGTTGATAGTGGGACGACGGATCAGAAACTCATAATGCGACTGTCGTGTTGGATAGAACCGGGGAGCAAAAAACCAGGACGAACTTCCCACGACTGCGCAAAGCGGGAACGCTCGCGTTCGACGCAAAAGAAATCGAATGACGAACGGCTTTTGACCTCTCGAGCAATATTCAATTCCGACTATTATTATTTGTTCATCCGCTTGCCATCGCTTTTTTTTTTTGCAGCTTGCGTTATGAGTTTTTTAAAATATGAATTGCTTGTGTTTAGGCGCGCTCGTGTTTGTTATGTCTCAGGCCGTACACATTTGTGGGTCAGTAAGCAACTTTGTTCCGTGTAATTGATTGTGTGCGCGTGCATGCGTGCATGCATCTTTGTGATCCCTAGTTTTCTGCGCGTCCGCGCGGTTTCGCGCGTTCGCGAGTGTAAGCGCTCGCGCGTGAACGCGTCTATATGAGTGTTTCTATTGATTTTCGTTTTATTGAGTTGTGTTAACATGATTATGATACTACTGCCCAATGCTCAATATGTCACATCGTGAACGTGGTATGAGCCGCATATATCGAATCGCAATTTAAGACAAGCCGCTGAGCATCACACAAAGAACAAAATCCATAGTAAAAAAAGTAGAACAGAAAAAAATAACTGATTTAATTTATTATACGTTAAAAGTGCCTTCGGCGACAGTACCGTAAATATAAAATAATAAATTGAAAACAAAAATTAATAACAATTTGCTGCACACAATGTCGGCGTTGTGAAGCCGCCACCGTGAAAATTAATGAGGCCCTAAAGCCACCTCCGCACCCATAGACTGTCGCATAAACAAAAGCAAAAACGCACTAACTACACCAAAATAGGCGGGGACCAAAACGTGGTCAACCACGTTGACCGTTCGGGTCAGGTGTGCGGAAGGCACTGAAATGTCGAGATCGCTGTATATCACGTCACGATATCTTCCTCCTCTGTGTGCTCCAGGAAGGAGAGGATTCAGTGCTAGTTAAAAACTGCATTAATGACTACTTGGTGCATCAATAAAAAAGGAAAAAAAAATAGAGGCCAAATAAAGACGAGTGAAGTATTTTTTTTTTCTTTTAGATACAGAACCATTGAGTTTCACTTTAAAGGGGCCGTGTAACAATATTCGCTTGGAATGTTTTTCACTTTACACGAGTTTACTGGTACAATTAAAACCCAAGTATACAGGTTTCCAAGACCAGTCTCAAGGCGCCGCCATTTTTCTCATTGGGGTGCGCTTGGGCGCGGCCATAATCCGATTACAACGCCTTAGCAAGGCTTCGTAATCGCATTATGACGCGCCCAAGCGCACACCAACTGAGCAAGGTGGCGGCACCCTGAAGTCGGGGACTTGCAAACGTGTATACTCGCACACAACGCCATCGACGAAGAAACCTCTTTGTTGCGGAGAAATTTGAAGGATAAAAGCGAGCGTTTGCTTTCAATCTCTTCTTCGCAAAAGTTGATGACGTAGCGTGGGAGTCGCAGTATTCCCTAGTGAAGGTATTTGAATGCGGCTCATAGATTGGACCCGAGCATTGCGTGAGCACTCGATTTGGGCTCGCATAAATAAATAGCTCTACGAGTATTCGGGTAGTGCCCCGTGTCCAATCACTGCAACGACGGCAATAGCCGAGCCATAACAATGTCTGGAACTCAGCGCGTGTCCAGTGCTTTGCCAACCCCAGCGCGTGGCTATGATCAATATTGGGGGCATGTAATCGGCTCCAGATCACGTGGCCGCTTGTTCTGGCTGCGAGTTGAGGCGATGAACGCTGTTCGTAATTCTTTAATTTATTTTTTGACTTCTATTGCGTGTGGTGAAAAAGGAACGCGTGTTTCATAGGTCATTAACGTCATGGATTCGTTTTAAGCGTTATTTGCGCAAAATTCAAAATTGTTGCATCGCCATGCATGGCTATATGGAGGTTTCGTTAATCATTTTTAACCTTACGCTATAATATTCGCAACAGAGACGGCATTAGTGCGCATGCGCGCCGCTAGCCTTGTCTGCAGAGATTCAGACCTCGTAGCGGGTTGTGGGCAGCGTTGCGGGACGGGGAAAATGATCTACGAAGACTCAGACATCAGCTGGAAACGCAGGGCCATAGTGCCCCTGTAAAGCGTGCACCACCACACATAAAGGGTCGATGCGGTAAAACTAACCGCACAAAGCACCCTAGAGGTTTAGATGGTTGAAGTGCGCTCAGTTGCGTGTCTTTTTAAAGATTCGAATTGCCTTTAGCAATCAGGGACAGGTATATAGCGCGATGTATATAAGCTCTATTTATATACCAGAAGTTGAGGGCCTAGCGCAATTTAGCTGAGTTGCTTGCGAGGTATCGAGAGGGTGCGGATATCCCGAAGGAAAGTGAGGAAAACATAAACGGATGCATATATATTTTAGGAGATTACTACGTTAACCGACTGATAAAAACCTGCGTTGTTTTCTGGGCTAAAATTTACAGTTGAAGAGACTTCACTTGTGGAGAGAATAAAATCTCTTCGCAATTACGCTGAATTTGGTTTCTCCTCGTGATTACCCGCGTTCACAGAAGAAGCAGAGCCGTTTCATGACATTCACGACGCTAATAAAGTTTTGTTATCTTACCAATGGAAGTTACGGCAAAATTTCAACATGCTTGAACGGTCCTCAATTCGAAGGAAGCAGTGACGCAACATGGCGTGATCCTGAGGCGCTAGTCATCTTGAACCCTAATGTGGCAGTAGCGTTCTTATCAGTGAACAGTCACCAAAGTGTGAAATAAAACTACATACTCGAATAAAGATTTCAGAGGGACGAAAGTGAGTGGGAACAAAAATTAAAAAAAAAGGCGGCTGCGTTGGACGGGAGCGTTATCCACAGGAGAAAGGAGCGCGGCTAAGCAGCGCTTCCCTTAAAAAACAACAGCGCCAATATGTCCGCTATAGACGCGTCTAAAGAAACCGGAGGAACGCCGGTAACGCCAACAAAGAGCGCTGCAACTTGAAGCGCTCTCGCGACTGCTCCTCCGGAAGTTAAATAGAGGGCGCCCGCTTCGCAGCGAGCGAGGCTGGCAGCACGGGCCGCTGCGCCAGCGTTGCTCGCCTCGAAATTGACCAATCACGCTCGATATTGGCGGTCCCGACGGAGACGAGGCTGCAGCCCTGCTCCGGCGACGCGCTCGCAAGGGGGAGTGGAATGCGCCGGGATAAGGCACGAGAGAAAGTGCGAGAAGAAGTCTGCTTGCACAGTGGGGAAAGCCGCCGCACAGCGCCAGCCCGAGCCGAGGCCCCAAACGAACGCACGGCTGCAGTTGGCGACACTTTTGAAAGTGCGCGTCGGTCTGCTAGCGTGCAAAGAAGAGGGAGTGCGAGTTTGATGTGGCCGGAGGGGAGGAGAGAACTGATTACAAGTGGAACTTTTTTTAGTGTTTTTTATTTTTCTAGAGGCATAGCACCCTCCCCATTTTTCTACGCGCTTCCTCCTCCCTTTCTTTCTCGACTTCCTGTCCCGAGGAGATTTCTTTTTGCCTCTATTCGTTGGCAGCTTTCGAGCGCCCTTCTCTAGCGTCTATATATTTAGTTGTTGTTTTGTTTGTTCGCTTCTAGTTCGAAAGCTTCAAAAGTCCTCCTCCCTACGGCGTCGCCAATTCCTGGGCGGTGGTTTACACAGCCGCCGCGTCTCGGCTCTTTGAGGGTAGGTAGGCTTGGCGTGCGGGCGAGGCACGTAGCGGACTAGCGTGGAAGACGAGCGGGCTTTCACGGCGCGTTCGCGCCCACGGCCTGGCTTGAGAGCGAGGCGTCGATGAGAAAAATAAGAGTGAAATACGGGCCACTGCGCCACCGAATAGAAAACGTCTTCGCTCTTCTTTTCGGTCCTTCCACTCTACCTGGACAAACACGCGGGGTTTTAAGGGAACGAAGTGCGCTCGTTTGGTCGGATTCCAAAAGGGAGTTTCGCAGAGGCGGAGCGGAGCGCAGCGCAAAGTTCGGTGAAGCGGCCCTGTGGCAACTGCCAATCTCAGCTCTACTTTTTCTGTCAGCGTTGTGGCGAGCGGAGTTTTGTTGTATTAAAAAAGGTACCAGAAGTCTTATAAACGTTTGTTGGGGCGCCATTTTGGCACTCTGTGATAATACTGAGGTGGTTAGAAGACTACCGAATCTGTAACTGTAGAAACATTTATATGGGCGTGTTAGTTTTGCATTTTCCTTCTTGTAATGTATTACGTGTTTGCAAACTAAGTGAACAGACGAATGCGCACAGTTTCAGTATTTGTAATCTTAAGAACTAATGTTTCTCTGGAATAAAGTGAAAACAACAACAGCAGCAACAACAACAATAGATAAGTTCATGATTTATCGCGTTTATTTTTATTTCCAGCTTTCGTAATCAAAGTTATGTAAATAGCGCATAAATGATAGTTCAAATACTCATTATCTCTCTGAATCAAATTTTCGGCAACAACGTTTTTTTTTTTATCCTGCTCAATTATGTGTGTTTGCAACAAAAAGAGGACGAATGAGCATTCTACGCCAACTACGCGCAAGTCGTCAGAAAATTCTGTGGTCAATCTAAAGTAATAAACAATTTATTTAAAATTAAAAAAAAATCTCGATCAGTAAAACAGAACGACAGAACAACACGAATCTCCAAGAAGATTCGTGTTGTCCTGCTCTTGTTTCCCCACGCTCCAGGGTTATAAAATGTGAGACTAGGCGCACGTTTGACAAAACCACGCAAAGATTTCATTTTTAAGTGTTGTCTGAAGAAAGAACTTCTGACCAGTTATAATTATGGAAATTGAAATGTGATATTTTATTTACCGCACGGTGCGAGTGCGAGTCGTAAGATAAATAAAATCAAATATTCAATATTACTTAACTGAAATGTGTTCACACAATCATGTTCTATTTGTTTACATCAAATTTAGTTTTCTATAAATCTCAGATTTATTTCAAATCAAATTGATAGTAGTTTAATTACTTCATCTGCAAAATGGTGCCTTCTGTTATTGATAACTTTTTACACATGAAAGATGGATTGTGTAATGTTCCAAATCACTGAAAGCAGCGTGGATGAAGGAAGTCACTTTAAATGTAATTATGCCGTAGTGTCAGTTTAATTATGAAATTTTTATTCTTAATGTAAATTCCGCCAAGGTATTTCTGGAGCTGAAGCAGATTGATTTTTTGACTTTGTTAAAACCCTCCTTATTTGATATAATACATCAAAAAATTTAAACATGAGCCAAACAGCCTCCAACCATTGTTTACCCCTTTTTTTGCAAGGTCCCAGCCAAAATGTTTTCTGCCAGTTTCCAACACATTGCGCCACTTTGGCCATAGCGTGTGCGGTGTGCTCCAGACAAAGTGTGATCAGTCTCTTGGCCGTAACAGAAGTGCACAGCAACAAAAGAAAGTCTTCAACAATGAATTGTGGCCTTTGAACTTGAACACAGCTTGCAGGTCATCTTTGAAAACTTTATTTCTTTTATTTCTAAGTGCGCAAGGTCGTGCTTTCAGAAAACAGGTGGGACGATTATGTAAGACAAAATGATTATGCTAGCCGATGTAAAATCTACGAATCTAGATGGCGCCTATAAGTTTTGTCTGCATACTTCTGAAAGTTGTCGCCAAGTATTCGTTGAAAACATTGTTTTTTTTAAATGAGAGGTGGTTCACTGTTCTCTTGGCTAGACTCTAGTGGCCGAGTGTTTTCGACTGCAGTAAAATCAAAGCGCTGCGTAACGGCGGCGTCGAGAAGCTCCTACGACCGTGTAACTTTGCTGCTTGGTTCTCGTCGACAAGATAGCTTTACGCGCTTACTACTTAAGATCAACTAAGCAATCACTGTTAAGCGATGTCACATCTTAATAAAGGATGAAAAAGGATATTAAAATATCTTAATAGTGAGCTAATATCCTTCACCCGCAAGATGAAAAGCAATAGATCCCAGCACTTTTCTCCATCCAAACTTGTAGTTAAAGCCACCAACTTTAGTACATTTATAAAGTAAAGATTGCCGCAAAAGTTTCCCCAGCAAAAAAGAAACGTAATTATTTTGTATAAACAGTCCGCCTTTTATTTGGATGTCAAATATAATATCATAACCCTATCTCTTTAAAAATCCGCCGATTAAACGATCATTACAAGGGTTGTCAAATTTGATTATGATGGCGTGCTGATAGGCGTGCAAGCCCACAATCACGCCTGCCATATACTAAATTACATGAAGACCTAGTTTTTGCGCATCACCAATAAATTTGTCGTTCATAATTAGTCAGACAAAACGTCAACACTGCACAAACATTATTCACTCTCCTCTTCGTTCAGCATTAGCTTAAATTCGCACAAACGTGTATCCATGTTTTAGTCCCTTATTACATTCTTTGTAAGTTGCCTATCAATACAATTTTTAGAAATATGATAAACGCACCCCAATTTAAAGAACTCTATTCCCCGCTTTTGTCGACATTTTTAGCCGAAGTCTAGTCGGGTCGTGTTTTGCCCACGGTGGAACCCTTATCCGCACTTCGACGAAGTTCCAAACATCAATATGTAGCTGCTTTATAATGGGTGGCCAACCTACGGAGGGGCTTGGGGATTTTCTACCCAAAATAAACCAAGTCTAGGTTCGTCCACATGAGCTATTTGAGCTAACGAAAAAAAAAAAAAACACAAAAAATATCGCCTACAGGATTTATTTTAAATGCGCAAACATTTCTTTCGGTACCGTGAGGCCGACCTCTCCTTGGATTATGGCTACGTCAGTTTACGTGTTAAAGGGGTACTCCGGCGATTTTTTCAAGCTACGTCCAACAATAACATTTTCGGAATCACCGGCCTATACTTTTTCCGGTAGACTATTTTTCATCGCGAAATTCGAAATAGTTATTGTGAAATTGGCAAGTGAAAGGTATGCCGAAACCAGCATTCAATTATACCCGCGCTTTTCAGTGCCATGACGTCAGTGGCAGGCAGGCTTGCAGGTCGAGCGGCCAGCCTAAAAATGAACTATGCCCAGCATTTGTTTCGTGCTGCAGCGCGGGTGCTGGAAAGAGCTCCGAAAACAATCATTTGATACCATGAGAGTACTTGTAATCAGTTGGGAACAGAGTCTACATTTCAAAGAGTGAACCCCTGCCTTCCGCTGACGTCACTTTTTCGTTGTTGCCAGCAGATACTTTCACTTTGAAAAACGCGGTGAGGACCAAAATTGTAAAGTAAATAAATTAGCGAAAGTGTTCATTTGTATGTTGGCCCAATATTTGGGTTACTATTTCAGCGATGTTTGTTTGTGTGTTTAGCGAATTTTCAGAAACATCGGCGACTATGAAGAAAACGCCGCAGTACTCTTTTAAGTAAGCAATTTAGCCAGTGAAGTATAATTCCTAACCTTTACTAACACGACGCCACGTCGATGTGCACTTAACTTTATTAATTCTTATCCCCAGCTTGCAAACCCCACAGCGCAGAACGCTCGTGTTAATCACTTCGGAAAGCAAGTAAATTCGCGTCACATGCGTGAACGCTGATAATGGCACCGGCCAAAAGTTCTTTCTGGACGGTGGAAGAAAGCTGTGTGGGACAACAAAGCAAGCTATTGTCGCCGATTGCACGTCCACTCTGAGCGCCGATCAAGGTCACGCACAGACCGTCCTCGCTTCGGAATTTCCACTCAAAGCTGTCCCCGGAAATAATGCGCCGAGACACCAACAAAAAAAAAAGAAAAAAAAAGAACATTAAGCGGATGTTAAATTGGAGTTATTTCATGCAGAGGAGGCGTTGCCGAAAGCGCGAAAAGACATGTCAGATTGGCTTGATTTTCAAAGCTCCTTTTGCCAAACCAGACGGGTGGCACCATCTAGGTTTGGAAACACGTAGAGGCTAAAAATCGGGTTTTACTCCTCGTGTGACTGCTTACGATTGTCTGCGCAGCGCTCATAAGCAGTCGCAGTAGGCCCAAATTGTTTTTTTTTTGCCTCTCCGGTAGTAATTACCCTCGAGCCCGGTTATAACGAAATAGTGGCTACAGCGAAGTGATCACGATTTCCCATTCTCTTTGGCACTTCGTTATAACTGAAGTCGGTTATAACGCAATAGCGGATATAGCGAAGTGATTTCCGATTTCCCTTGTCTTCGTTATATCCGGTCTCAACAATAGTAGCAATTGTGTGAACCAGCCTCCGGCCTTTAATGTGAAACTGAGTAGGTTTGACCCCCACCATGCTGCAATGACGTCAAGCGCAAGCCACGTATTGCAACGTGTTGACGAGGGAACGGTGGATGATAACAAGGAGGGTAACGAAACGAGCAAGGAACGACACCTTGACGACAGGCGAACACGGGATGTATTTTCGAACCAACTCAATATCGCGAGCGAAGATGACGAAACAACAAGCGTTCGCCCGAGCAGCTCGGCGCCTTCAGAAATCAGCGGCAGCAGCGGTTCCGAAGGAAGAGAAGCGGCCGAGGCAAGGCGGGAAAGGGAGCCGAGATTGATGCCTTCCCGTAGCGTGAGTTCCCCTTGTTTATTTTCTTGTTCTCGCTGGGCGCCATCGCCGATCTGCGCCTCCAGTGTCGCGGGCACAGAGGGAAGAGCCAGCCAATTTCCGGTGCCGGGCTTATAGCCGCGTGGAAGCGCGAATCGCTCATAGCGCGCTGCCCTTGGCGAAGTTGGCCGCCCGCGCGTCGTCTTCCACCGGAGGGACATTGAACTCGAGATCGATTGGTCGACCGATCGCTCGGCCGTTCGCGCAGGTAAGGCGGTTCCGATCGGTCGACAAGTGCGCCGATAACCAAGAGGGACACCATCTGCATTGTCGAGTACCGCAGAAACAAAGCGACCCTTTCTCGTGTTATGAACAAAGCCCTCGATCCGCGTTCACGTAGTACTACACGGGGAGAGTTAATCCTGCTTTTTTTACGGAACTGAACCCGCCAATGACGAGGCACAAATAAAATTTAAACCACACAAAAACAAAAACAAAAAAAAAAAAAAAACAACCACAACAACAAGAAACATGATCGGCGCCGAGTTTGCTCGCTAAGATTCACAACCCCAGCTCAGATCAGTGTTAGGCGATCTACCGGGATTCTCGTTTAACAATCGGTTTCTTAATTTTTAGTACGATACTAATTTATTTTTGTTATTGAACTATTCATAGTTTGAGCGAAGTTATGATTGTGCAAGTGCAATATAACCAAGCAAAAATAAATTGATAAAAAAGAAAGAAAGCAGGGAGAGCTGTTATTTTCGACATCCGGTTGATGACATGTTTTTATATCTTGAAGACACGAAGATTCAATAGGTGTTTGTAGAGCTATGGCTTGACTAAGAACCTTTCATTGATTTGCTGGCCACAGTTCATGCATTCATTAATCCGTTTACCAGTGTAATAACAAAAAAATAATGGTTAACAATCGCAAAAATAAAAATATAGTGTTAATTGGGAAACATGTCTTGGGATTTTTTTTTTAATTTGCGATGCGTGAACGTACTGTTCCTGCATCGCAAATTTAATGAAGAAATTTAATTTTTTATGAAATTATTTGTCATACATTGAAATATTATGGCAAGTCGGGGACAATGAAGAAAACGCCGGAGTACCCTTTTAAGGAGAGGACAAAAATGTAAACACATTTTCTACTTATGTCAAGTTGCAGCAGATACAAGGCTCTTATTTAATTAAATAAAAAGTGTTGGATATGCGTTATTTTATTTTTTGTGTTGGTGTCTTCTGTCGACGTTAGGTAGTCATGGGCATTCCGTATTGTGATGCATATTTAGGCAAAGAAAGTTTTCGATTGAAAATATGACGTACCGAAGGAGAAGTCTTACCAGTGATTAAATAAATGATGTTTTAAGTTTGACAGCGACGAAAATAATGCCCGCAGAAGCCGCACTGAAGGGCCTACTATAGACCAATTAATTGGTTAAGGAATTTATCGGCGATTAAGTTATTAATCGGATTAATCCGTAGACTTAATGAATTAATTACACAGTTCTAGTATGCGACGAGATAATGATTCGTCGCCGATGTTCTCGTCGTGGCGCTTTGCTTAAATGTCGCCAACTGTAGTGCAAAAATCAAAACGCTTCTTTTTTATGTCCTAATTTCAAAGCTAAGTTGATGCTTTTGATTCTGCTTTTTTTTTGTAATCTAAGCTCGCGCAACAATAAATTAGAACAACGTAAAAAAAATTAAATAATTAAATTTTGGTTGGCCGTCTTTTTAAGGTTACTGTTCTCGCAACCATGCAGACAGTCTGTCAAATATTCCCGTTCAAGATCTAGTTACCATTATACACGATGAACTCAAGGTAGAAGAGGGATACCAAAATTGAATATTCCAAGCTCGACAGTGAGTGCGCCCGAACGATCTGAAGGGAAACGGTAGTCTGCACCTCCAAGGCGACCTCTAAAAAGACGGTTCACAATACGCCGTAGACCGGTTCCTTAACAAGGGTGGTCACGTACCTTGCATGTTGCGCAGATGGTTGTGGGTGTGAGCGTCTAGAGCATTCTTGGGCATAGCTGGCAGGGCGCCGTGTGGGTAACCTGACGGTGAAGAAGAGAAAGAAAACAATCAGGTTGAGCGAGGCAACCTGGGGCAAGAGAAGAAAGCCGAACTTTGTGCACCCTGACGTTGGAGTAATACTCCTCTCACACAGGCATTTCAAAAGGTGTTTATACCGCAGGACGTTAAAGTAACAGATAGGAAAATGGAACACGTAGATTCGAGATTCCGATTTGGTTCGCCACTCCCCCAAATAGGGTTTGGCCAAATCCCATCTGAAATAATCGTGTGCCAGAGGTGATGATGCTATAATACCATATATGACCTCAAAGTTTTATGTTATACCGCGGATCTCGGTGACGTATTTCGAGGGACGTTTCAACAACGTGTGAGAGACACCGGTCTGGTAATGCTGCATGCCCTCGAGGCTTTAGGATACCGATCATGGCTTTTTTGTAAGGTTTTCTTGGTGCGGCCCTTTGGCGTTTCGGCAAGAACAAGGAGGGAAACAAAACCAGAGTATGAACGACAAAGCTCCACTTTATTCCCATTGCACCCTGACCAGGCGCGTAGCCAGAATTTTGTTTTGGGAAAGGGGGGGGGGGGGGGGGCCCGCCCATGAAAAAAAGCTGTAAAAGGGAGACGGGGGAGAGGAGATCCCAGCAAAATGGAAGATTTCTGGCTACGTGCCTGACCTTGACACATTGACTGTTTAGCTCAGCTTTGTGTTTTGTGAGCGTAGACTCTCTTGGAGTATGAATGGTACAACAGACTGCGAGTGTAGCTATTTCGAGAACAATCAGTAGCTTCAATTGTGCAAAAAAAGTGTGCCACGTACTTCAAATATTTATGATGTAAAACATACAGGGCGTGGCTCATGATGGCGGCAATTCGTTCCTTCGCTACTACTTCCTTACTTAATTGGCGATTCTTCGATCCTGCAATCTGCCCATGGATAATGGGATGATCAGGTCAGGTCACGTTTTATCGGGATTTGGCATCTGAGAGACTTTAACGTCCTTGGCCTTACTCGCCAGAATGCAGAGACCCAGAAATTTTATCAGAATAATGATGCTACCAGTGAACTGTGCAAGATTATGGTCATGTAGGAAAAAAAATGTTTTGGGGGTGAGCTCGTATCACAATTGATTAAAGGCTCCATCTTTCTTTGTTAACCGAGATAAATAAACTAAAATGGACGCATTGGCTGCCTCCTTAACGGTTTCGACCGACTCCTTTGCATTTTGCAATAATCTCATAGTACGTTGTCTCGGTAAAAAAAAAAAAAGATAGTGGGTAAATAAAACCAAATAAGGAAAAAAAAAAAAAGACAAACGCAGACGGCCCTTCTTTGGGCGAGGGTTGCCTTGGGGATAGCTGCAGTGTACAGTCAACGAAGCCTAAACCCGGCATAGGGGGTAAAGGATGCGTACTACTCCATCGGAAGTAGTTCATTCTATCTCTGATCAAATTTTCTGCTTCTACGCCTCAATAAACTCCGCCACCCCGGATCTCCAGTCGAGGATTATCGTGCCCGTTTTTACGTTTGTTGTTCTCTTATTTGCTCGGGATGTCGCGAACAGATCTACTAGCACTCGATGCCGAAAAAAGTGCCCGGGTACGTTTCGGCCAGAAGAGTGGCGGGGGGATTCTTTCGAATCCGTTCGCGGAGCTCTCCCATCCACGACGCCAGCGGGACCCCCGCCTCGGTACCTCAGTAAACGACCAACGTGGGCTCCCGTAACCGAGCCTCCTCCCTGTGAGAGCGGAGTGTGCGCCGACTGGCGTTGCTCCGCAGAAGCGGCACGGCAATACAAGGGACGGAGTCGAACGCCACGCGGCACTCGGGCCGCACGCCCCAGCGAACACCGGGTCCGGTAAGCGTGCAACGCACTCCTATCTCTCGACGAGGACGGGCGCTTGAGGTCCGCGCGAGGCTTCTGCTCGTAGCGAGCAAAGGTTCCCCTTCCAGGGCCCCCGGCCCGGGTCAGAATCGGGCACGAAAGACCATCGGGGGAGAGTCGCGTCTCCCTTTGTCCGCGGCTCTCTATCTCTCTTTGTTTCCACTCGAATGGGGCCGAGCGTACGGAAGCTTAAAAAGAGAAAAGAAACACAAAGAAATAGAGTTGTCCCTTTCCAAGTACACGATCAGTATGATTCAGTCAAAATATGGTAAAGAAAATATCAAACAAAAACTCGGGCGGTCCCGGATGCATAACTGGCGTTTGCAAGCGGGCAAACGAAAATAAGTTGGTGAAAGTAATGTATACCTTGCTCATGCGTATCCTTAATTTTCACGACTAATAGGTGGCTCGATGGATCCTATTAAAATGACTCTTGTTTATGGGTTACCGACGTAGAACAGCTGTACAAAGCTAAATCTGTGACACGTAATTCTACTCTCTAAATATAAGCGGTTTTAGATAACCTTTCATCGTCTTTTTATACCAGGAAAGTCTAAGCAAGCATCTCTATTGCGTGGTCTATCAGCCACAAACTAGGGAGCGCAAATTCGTGACTGAATTCAGCCTTTGCCGTTTAGTCACAATTGGCGAACGTTACTACAAAATAAGAAATCTTATAACACGTTTTTTTAAATGTTCACATATGCTGCACAATATTCAAATTTGTGAACAAACGCTTTTTAGTTCCGGGAAAGTACTACGGTACATGCGCGTAGAACGCATCAATGTAAAAAGACAAAAGTAAAACAAACGAAATATTTGCGAGCGCAGCTGTACCACGCAAAAAAATCCGGCGTCGGCGTCGATGGGACCAAAAAATCCCATAATACAACGGGCAGAGCCACGTGTGACGTCACATGTGACGTCACTCAAAATTTTACGCTAAATTTAGCGGAACATTTTCTCGCCAAATTTAGCGGATGCATAGGGTCATGATGTCACATCCACGTGTGCCGTCATGCATCACGTGGCATGAAGTAACATGTGACCTCACGTGACAAGGCTTTGCGAACGGGGCCCGATAACGCTATCGCGTTCCACTCTTAAAGGCGAGGCTTAAGCGTCCTCCAAGTTTTCTATCGGCGTATATTGACAAATTCAGCAAAACGCTTTCCGATTTTTTTCTTTTTTTTTTCTACAGAAGCGACCGAGCTTGCTTTTACTTCAGGATATATAGCGAAAAAGATTGCACCGAAAGACTAACGCATAAGGCTGGAAAAAGCGATTGAAAACAAACGTTTGGTATATCTACAAATGAGACATGGAAAACGAACGAGCAAGGAACAGCTTGGAAAATACTGAGACCGATGAGCACACTCGTGACACGAGGATTCGCGTAAGGAAATCGCTTTGCGAAGTTCTGTCCCGCCCGGACCCAAACTAGCGCTGCTCTTAATTAAAGGCAGAACGTCTTTGTTGAAGACAGTCCCAGCCAGTTCACTAATATAGCTACTGACAGTAATATATATATATTATAAAAATAAGATATGGAGCTTTCCCTTTGCTGGCTCCGTTGCGAGTCCGCTACATTTCGCGGAAACTTTAATGCGCCTGGACAATCGAGGCTCGCGCAACGCCAGAACATCATTGAAGGTAAAAAGCACGCGGGCGAGGCAGCACTGGTTAAAAACACCCTCAAAGAAGAAGAAAAATGTTTAACGACTATCAATAAAGTTAGCAGCAACCCTCCCTGCGATGCTCATTGGTTGCCTCGCATTCAAACGCGTGTTTCGCCAGAAAAAATGGGAGAGCTCGTGAGTTTACGGGAGTTTCAGTTCGAAGAAGGGCTAATGCAGGAATTAGAGAATCCCGCGAACGTCGGGTGAAAAGGAAGAGGCCTTTCAGCCGAAAGAAAAGTGCTCTCGCGTGGGTCCGCTTTTTAGGACGAACACCGTTGCACAGTCCATCGTCTGTCCTTTCCCTTTGTCGGCCAGACGTGAAGGGGGAAGGCAGAAGAAAATGGCGTCGACGGATGACGGCGGCGCCCCGGGGCAAGGTGGCCGTCGGATCACGTTTCGGGCTGCACCCGACGCCAACCGGAAGTGTGCCTCGGGTAACGGAAGTGGGTCCCTGTGACGTCACGCGACTCCATTAAGGCCGCGGGGAGAGAGGACCATTTTGATCCGGTTGGCGTAATCAGGCTTCATTAGGCGAGAGTGAAAGGAAGGGAGGTTGGAAGACGAGGAGGCGAGAGTATCGACCGCCGAGCGCAAAGAGCAAACGCGCACCGCGTTGCGACGGTTACGGCGAGCACCTCCGAGACCCGACGCGTTGGTCTTGGCCGCGGCCTCGTTTCCCAGTCGGCCTTTGAGGGAGTCAGCAGTTGAATCCGCCGTTCAAGAGGCTTCACTGGTCGCATTTGTGGCCAGCGGCCCGCCTTTACGAGCACGAAAGGAAATGGGGTAGTATTCCGTGAGTGCTCAGACTGGCAACGAACAGATAACCGATCGTGCGCCTGATAGAGCCACTGTAAACACGCTAGGCCACAAAGTAACGACAGCTAAGTCGTCTTGGTGCCTAAAAGTATTGTTACCAGTTGTTGGAAGTTCTATGTGATATCGCGAGAAATGCCTTTCCGTCCTCCAAAGATGTCAGAACACTCCGCGACAGAGTAAAACTATATCACCTGATCTCCCCGAAATCGTATCTAAACCTCAGGATGTGGCATTTTCAAATCATAAAGATCGCCAATGACGCCCACTCTGCACGAAGCACCAAAGGGAGAGTATATAGCCCCGAAGGTAGTCGGGCAGTTTAATGACGCTACTCTAAGCGTAATTTATTCCGTGACTCTAGCGCGCCCGTGTCTCAATCGGAATGCCCATTCGAAATCCTCCGCACAGCATCAGAACGGAATTTACAAATGAGCGAACACCAATGTGATCAGAGCATTGCTGCGTTATCCGAAGTATCCGAAGAACGTGTATTCAGGGTGTTCGGCCTGCTTCACAATTTCCGAAGAAAGGCACAAATCCATCGCGGGCTTAGTAGGCGCAGCGATGTGCAAAACTTGCCAAGTCTCAACAAGCTCCGACCATTTTGTTTTATGTCGACCCCTCTGTTTGGTGTTATGTGCCTGCCTGAAGGAGTTAAAGTGTGTTTTGGTGTTGCTTGATGCGAAGTTAGTGTGTTCAAACATTCTAGAAAATACGCCGTGCTTTTTAGTTTGGTTCTAGCAGCGTCAGGTTTGCAGCCGACGTTTGGCTAAGAGAGCTGAAAAAGCTAAGTTTCTAAGCGAAACGTCGGCTGTCATTGTGAGGTGTTCAAGACGTACCTTTAATACTCTTCTACGAAACAATAATGGCGATTGCGTGCAGTAAATACCCTCGTTTCTAGAAAATAGTGCGTAACAGTTTTTGCGTGTTCCAAATTTTGTGCGATTTACGGTCAATTTCTTGCACACGCGTTCCAGCTTAAAGGGGTACAGAAACGAAATGGCGTGGCCGCCCAGCTCTCTACCTCTCGCTTCGAAATCGGCCAGCGAGAAGCGCAATGCGTATCGCGCTAGTGACGTCAATCTCTCCTGCATGGCCATGGGCACGGCCATGGGCACGGTCAAGGGTACTGTAGTAGCAAGTGTTGCCGCTTGGTGGCGTCAATGCGCGACAATGTCGCCTAGTAGTAATATCTGAGGACTGTAAGCCCCAGTAGGGAGTGTTCACTGGCGGCCATAGCTGTGTGGGCAGCTGCTGAGCGCGTGCTGACGGCGAGCTTCCGCAGTTCTTTTGCAACATGCAGTGCACACCATCAAGGTTGCCGGTCTTAGCAGCCTATTAATGTGAGCTCGTTCTGAGCATGCGCTCTAAACAGCACCCTACAATATGGCGTCCTGTGAATACCCCCTATATATAGCTTGCCCGTTACGTCCTTCGCAGCCATGCGGGTATTTTATGTGCCACGAGCATTCGGTTCACCATGTCAGTTCCACACCGCAGAACTAGTAGCTATAGAGGGAACGAGTAAGTAGAAATAACCGCCAGTAACCAGCATTGGCTACACCTGTAAGCTATATATATAAGGTCTTCCATATTTGAGGTTGGTGTTTACAGCGCATTCCCGGGGGTGGAGGTGAAGAACTATGGTTAGTTTGGCAGAGGTCCTGGCATCCTCAGGTCAAGCTCCTACCTAACGTCTGCAAAGAACGGCGGTTTTGATGGTGTCGAATGCAGGTTGCGGAAGCACTGTGGAGGTTAACATATTCAACGTAGTAGACTCGTTAGCGTTCTCCGCCAAGTCACATTCACGACTAAGTAGCTCCACAAGAGAACCATACTGCCGCTAACTGCCGCTGCTTCTCAAGGGGCCGATGACATAGCGGCATTCCAACGGAGCTTCGCAGAACCCCACCAGGCGCAATCTTGAAATCTGTTCATTCGTCTTAAAATTAGTTTTCTTGACTATTTTGCCGGCAGCCCAGAAGCAATATTCTAGACTAGTGTTTCTGGGATGCCGCCACAACATAGACCATATCTAAACAAAGAAATAAGAGCAAACATTTCGTTTCCGTACCTCTTTAAGACTCAATGCGCGCTGCCATCTTTGCCTATTGGGCTGTGGAACGCGATCGGAATATGGGCAGTAGTTCTGCGGAATACCAGACGCCGCGCATTCGTTCACAGCTCAATGACTCGGCATTTTTCGCCTGGCTTATGAGCGCTGGAAAGGTGTAGAAGGGTTAGAGTTCGGGGCCATTGAGTGCAGTGGCGGAGATCGCCGAACTCCAAGAATGTTCGGAGCACAGCTTGTGGTCTGACAATGGACAACCCCAGGCATATGATAGTGATAATTATTGACCACACAAGCCTTTTAAAGCACACATGACTAGATGTTTTGGCTTCAAGCTCAAGAGGTTAAAGGGGTCATGAAAGGTGTTACGCACTTTCGCGAAATACTGCACAAAAATAAATTCCTGAGATTCACAACCTGCGAAACGCCCCCCATTAATTTTTCTCTCTACTCACTAACAGTCGGAGCAACGGAACAGCTTTCACTCCCTCCACTCGCAGGCAGAGCATGCACTCACGTGATCTGATGCGTCATGTCCGACGGGCTGGGGTGGGCAATGCATAAGGCAGGTGTTGCATCCTGGACATTCTTTGAGTTAATCTTTTACCCGTCCGTCAAGGCACTCGATCATTATAACTTATAAGCGAGTCCGAGTCGACTGCTCACGCGGTATTTGTGTCCAATTTATGAGCCGCATTCGACCACCTCGGGGTGATCCCTGCTGCTACGTCAACATTGTGTTCCCCACGACAACGTCATCAAACGTAGCGAAGAAGCGATTGAAAGAAATGCTCCGTACTCATCTCCTTGAAATAACTACGGTAAAGGAATGCGCCGAGAAAGTGAGGGGGAGGAGGAGACGAGAGGGACTTGAGAATGCCGAGCTCTCATTCGAACGAATAGTGGGTATAGCCCTAAAGCTATAGCTGCCTTTGTCTCCACTGCACTCATCGAACGCTTGGTCGTTAAACATCGAACATGCGTGACATTCGCAGCTTTCACGACCTATAGACCTTTGCAAAAAGAGCGCTCTGGCCGCCGCCATTTTGCGAATCGAGCGACCCCTATCAGCCAGAAATTTCTGGCACTCGCCTGAGCTGTGGAAACCCGGTCAGCGTGACTCCACACCAGCATTTTGCATTCGGAGTTCGCCGGCTTTTCTTGGAAGTTTTTACTCTATTCGCCTGTTTAAGATGCTTACCCTTTGTATGTTATCTTCCACTGTGAGAACCATAGAATACCAGGGCTCGTAGCCTGTTCGGCGTTCGCAGGAAACGAACGAAGAGAGCGAACATCAAGCAGCCCGCGACGCAGGCAGTTCGACGTTCTTGGAGGATTATTTCCGTTGAGATAATCTCCAAAAAGCCTTCCCAGCTGTGTTCCGGGTTTGCGCAAAAAATTGCTGATAGGGTCGGGTCCGGGATGTGGGGACAAAATAGACACGTTCGTTCATTTGCTTTGAAGCTGTGCAAAAAAGCTGCTCTCTTTTACATGTTCCCCAAAACACGCCGGATTGCGTCCGATTGTAGTGAAGTGACTATCGTCGACACTGTATATTGGATATGCTGTGTTATTTGAGACCATTCTCAAATCCGGTTAGGATAACGCGGCACCGTGGGGTACGTACAATATATGTTGTTCCATTGATGAGACTCATTGAATTTCATGTTGTGGGCGGGGAATATCCATGCAGTTCGGATATCCTGTGTGGTCAAATATTTTGACCTATATAGATTAACACGGCTGAGTGTACGGTGCTGTAAAACGATGAACATAAAATGAAACAAACTTTCCAGTTGCATTCGTTCTGTCGTGCACGGACTCACCAAAACAGCTTTCATTTCTCTGTTTTTGTTCCCAAAAATAGAGCACTGCTTTCTTAAATATTTCTATAAATTATGTTTGCCACATAACACAAAATAAAAAAAGAAAACGCGGCAATTCAGCCACTACCAGCGTCCGGAATAGCGCTTACGCAGGCTGCCACAGCACACTGACGAGAAACTCCACAGCTCAGTGCAGTCGGGCAACACTTACGTACACTCTCAAAACCAGGCACGCGCGCTGTAAATCACTTCGTTCGAGACTGCCGCTGGAAAGGTCTATAGGGGGCGCGCTGGCACCTATCAAAATGGCTGTCATCTGGATGGTCGTCGTAGAACAGCGGTAAGAGGCTGGGTCTGCGACGCGTAAATAATTCTAGTTTTGTGCTATACGAGCAGTATTATAGCCTTACTTTATTTTTCCACGCCAGGAACGTGCAAGCAAGCACCCTTATTGGGAAGCCGATCATCCAGGAGCTAGGGAGCGCGATTCTCACACCGTGGTACCACCATCGCTGAAAGTTGCGAATTAAACTTGGGCAGGCTTGCAATTTCACGTGCTTCCTCACACGAGCAGGAACATGGCGGTGGCCAGGTGCCCTGTTCAGGTTCAGGATGCGTTTATTTATGCCATGAACAGGGGGAAGTGAATGGGGTGGGCGAATGCATAGGTGGCTTTTATTCGAGGCCTGATGCCCTGTTTGCAATCGTCTAGATGATATACATCACAACAAAAGAAGCAAGACAAAAAATGAAATAAGAAAATGACTTAAGTAGAGAACACATCACCATTCACATGCGAGTCACTGGCCTCCGTACATCTTCCTTCACTTCCACCCCGAGTCATTGGACTTCCACACATTGTAAATATCAAATTGTAAATCAATTGTACAAAAATAAAAAAAAAGCGTGTTCAAAGGACTTTCACATTGAGTCACTGGGTGGCAGCACGCAGTAGGTATCGTTTTTCTTAGTTTACAAGCATGATCGAAGGACTCCTGGCACAGCCGTCTGCATTTTCTTCGACAGCTAGTGCCCCGAGAATCTCGCGTGCGTGGGAATTTTTGTTCTTTGCAAGAATGCTGACGCTGGTAAAGGCTGGACTACACACACGTGTCTTGCAGTGGGCTGACAGGTGTCCTGCTGATGTGCTCTTTACCGCCTCTGCGTATTTTTTTTGTTCTATCATTAATATGATCGGCCCATTTGTTTTGACCAATGTAACATCTTTGCACGATAGAGGAATATGGTAGACTACCCCTGTTTTGCACTGGGCATATGTTGTCCCATGAGCAATGTTGCATGCCTTATTTTGGTTGGTTGTCTGAACACGCAGCGGCGGTGAGGAGCACATACACTTGTCAGCCCACTGCAAGACATGTGAGCGTATTCCAGCCTCTACGAGCGTTAGCATTCTTGCAAAGAACAAACATTCCCACTCACGCGAGATGCTCGAGGCACTATGTTATTGAAGAAAATGCAGACGACTGTTTCAGCAGTTCTTCAATCATGTTTCAAAGGATTGAAAAACAATATCTACGGTGTGCTGCGACCCAGTGATTCGCAGTGAAAGCCTTTGAACACGATCTTTTTAAACAATTTTGTTTTGCATTTTTTGTTTACAATTCACCATTTACAATATGTGGAAACCCAATGACTCGTATGTGAATGGTGATGTGTTCTTTTCTTATGTTACCTTCTCACTTCTTTATTTTTGTATGTCTTTTTTGTGATATATTTCTTGGTGTAATAAACATATGTGCAAATTGTATCCAATTTAGCAAATCTCATAAACATGCAGTGGTCGAGTAGATGAGGAAGAAGACTAGACTAAGGCCCGAGGAAGATGAAACACTAAAGAATAGTTGATAGTCAGATTTGTGTGTGTCTTGTCCTGCCACTTTCTGCAATCGTTTAGTATTCAAGCTGCTTACCCAATACCCACCATCAGTGACAATGTATCAACTAGCTCAACTCAAACCGGTAACTCAATTATTTGCTCTGAATTACACTTGACGACTTCATATATTGCTAAAATCTGGTATAAGACTACGGGGCCTCTGAAAATGTATGTTATATTCCTGTCTTTATTTGGTGGTTATATTACTCTGTGACAAGATAATATTCCTATTTTTTAATACACCCGTTCAATGACAGTAGTGTCACTGAACATTGGACGAAAAATTGAGCATGCGCTCAATTTTTCGTCCAACCGCCACACGTCACAAACGAATGCGCTCGCGTTAGTTTTCGCTCCATTGCCATCTTAAGTCGAAAAAAAAAAGTAAAAGAACAAACAAACATTCGAGAAACGGTCCCATATCGAAGAACATTAGTGACTCGATAGATATCGCTTTCTTCGCATCGGTACACTACGCTAGAAATCGCGGTAGCGCAAAACGAATAAAAGACGAATGGACGCAGCAGGGGGGGGCAGAACGCAGGAGGGGAAGGGCATTTGACTCGGCGACTCGTGCCATTGTGGAGTCGGGCGTGTTATCCGTGTCCCCAGCCTTTTTCGCCTCTCCCCCTGTGTTTCTCTCCGCTCCCATTAAGAGATTAGCCGGCTGCTCCCCGACCGCAGTGAGGGAGGGCTTCTGCCTCTCCCGGTCTCGTCCCCGGCCGCTTCCTCGCTCCGCGTGCCTTTGTTCCCCGCATCCCGCGCTCCGCGGTGTACGACGTGGAATGCGCGATTGTGGACAAAGAGCGGCTAATGAGGAGGAGTGAGAAAAGAGGACCCGCTCGAGGCACGGAGAGGAGGATCCTTCCGCACTTTATCCGGTAGCATTTTTCTTTTTTTTTTGTCTTTCTGCACTAGCACTTTCGTTTTCGTGGGTATGATCTCTTCTCCGCCTTTATCTGCACACTCCTGCGTCTTCGCTGGAATCAGCGTCTTAGCTGAGGCTGTACGAAAGGAAGCATCGCCGAAACTAGCGTACGAACGGAGTGGGTAGACGTAAAGCGAGCTGACGTTTTTTCAGCGCTGGTCGAACGCGTGCGAATGCAAGACAGTCAAAACGTCGCCGAGCGCGTTGACCTTTGTGGTATTTTTTTTAGTTGTTTAGGGGTGAAAATAAAAAGTGTCTAACATTGGTGCAATATGGACGAGTGACGCACGGGTGCACAAGGCGATTTTTTACGTAAAAAAACTCAACTCAATAATTTCAGCTCTATCCGAAACTTATCACTGATAAGTTTTAATTGATTACAGAAAAAAGAGTAATCGTATTACGACGAACGTTGCCGTAAGAAAAAAAAAGTGATTAAAACCTTAAAGAGTTACAAATGAATGTTATTGATTACAAGTTACTTGTAACTCGTTACGTACAATCTGCCTATCTGTAATTGGCCTCCGAGATTCCCGGTGTGATAAATGCGCACCGCCAATCTCAATTTTTCGACGCGTTCGTTTTATTGTCGTGCTTGTGCCTCGCTCAAAATAATTTTCGTGATTTTTTTTTCGACCGCATTTGCTAGAAACGCGAGCTCATAGCGTAGGCAACTGCTCCCTCTGCACGAAAGCCGGAGCAGCCGGGCCACGTTCCACGGAAAGCTGTCGCACCGAGAAACGAGTGAACGGCCCCATGTCGACTTCATGAGAACGAAAAATACCGCGCTTTCTAAACGCCAGTTTCAAGTTAGAACAGAAACCAGATTCGCGTAAAGTGGAGCCTTTGCGCATGCGCCCTGCCGATAGCAGCAGCACCACAGCGGCGTGACGTCAGTGCCGCCTGTTGGTATATAGTATAGGGAGTATTCACTGGCGGCCATAGCTGTGTGCGCCAGTGCTGAGCGCGTGCTGATGGCGAGCTTCCACAGTTCTTTTGCAACGTGCATTTCACACCATCAAGAGTACCGGTCTTAGCAGCCTAATAATGTAAGCTCGTTCTGAGCATGCGCTCTAAACCACCCACAAATATGGCGTCTAGTGAATACTCCCAATTGTTTTGCAATAAAAAAAAAACTATCATATAGGCGATTACAAGTGGGGCATCTGGCGGCGGCCATGCCTCTATGCTCGTGCGGGCAAGCATGCGTACAATTGCAAGCTTGCCAAAGGTATAGGTTCACGCTCACGCTGCACGTGAATGCACGAATCGTGCACCTCTCGGGTACCACGCGTTCGAGCGTATCCTGTATGCTACGAGCACGTTGACCCGAACGACGCTTGCACAACACTCACGAGCGCGCGTGCACGGCAGGGACGCTAATTAAAGTCCGGATAGACTTTTTATTTCGTATAAGTCACGCGCAGCGCTGCGAGACAGGTCGCGTTAATTAAACCTGATTCACGTGGTGCGATTCTGGTTCCGATTTCGCCATTGCGACGTCGAGCCCCTCAGCTTTCACCGCGCATTTCTTGCCGCGCGGGTCGATTTCGCGAGTGCGAAATCAAAACCGGAATCGCACTGTGTAAATGAGGCTTTGGCCTAGCTCTGCCTACTGCTGATTTTGAACGAACGAGCATCGGCGACAAGAAAATACGTCCCGCAGTCAGGCGGTGGCGTCAGCACCTTTGAGATGGTCGCATGTCACTCTTGATACGGAGCAAAGCGTGGTGCATCGTCGTCTTCGTGCTTGTGGGAGTCGCAATGAACACTACCACCGCAAGGTTCGGAACCGAGACTCCCCCTTTTCTTTCCACTCTTTATGAAAGATGATTTTGACGTCTACTGCGCGTTTCAGGCAGTTTGGGAATCCCCTAGAAGTGGAATCAAAACTCTCCTTCGAACCAAAAAAGACGGAGACGAAAAAACAAATATATCTAAAGCAAAAAAAAAAAAAGTGAGAAAGGAGGGGCGGACACGGAAAGGGAGAAAGCAGAAGGAACAAAAGACAACGTGCCCGCCCGCGTTCATAAAAGATAGGCGGTTGTCATAAAAGGGAGACGAAGAGAAAACTACTGGCAAAAGAAAAGGGGAAGAAAAAAACAAAACAAAGATTTGAAGCAGCAAAACGAGCATTTGCTTCGCCGAGCGGCTCTTTATTAAAATGGAGCAAGTTATAGGAGGGAAACGAAATGAGGAATGATAAATAATAATGAAATAACAAATGGTGCCGTCGACCCGTGCGGCCGCCATACTGTCACGGCGCTACTGCCGTTTGCATGCATACGCTGACTCGTGCAACGGATAAAGTACAAAAATACATTTTTGCGTTAAGAATTAAAGGCGCCGAAAGAAAAAAAAAACACTCACGAAACTAAGAAGAAGAAAATAAAAAAAGTATATTCTCTTTCCCTTTGTGGCGTGTGTTTACAAAGAGAAGGACTTGATGTATCTTTTCAGAGGTCGTTAGTTTCTTTGAAGATGAAATACGAACAATGCGCTATGTTTGCGCGAGCGCCTAACAACGGGTGAAATGGTGAAACTGAAACGCCATAAAAAAAAAAAGACAAGACAATAAACGTAAAAAAAAAGCGAAAAAAAAAGCAGTGCACGACTATCGCTGCACGTACCCTCTAACATATGCTTTTTTCACTGTACAAGGCCGTCGTGTCTGATGACCTTTGAAAGTCACTCACCGTTTATGTGCTTATATGTGCGTGAACACGAATACGACCAGAGTATTTTCTCTGCTTTATGGGCGTTACTATAACTCGCGGGGTCTATAAGTTGGGCGTGGAAGTGAACCAACGTCAATTTCAAACACAAACCAATAACGAAATAAAAATATTAATCAAAATAATGTAGAACATGCTGGGGAATTGGTAAACTTCCAATGAAAAAACGCCACAGAAAAGCAACAACAACGTAAAACACATTAATTTCTAAGAAGCTTGTAATCAAAGGGTGAAGTACTTTGTTTTTCTAGTAAAATTAACCTTTAATCTAGAAAGGGGGAGGGGGGTGGGATGGATAATAAACGGAATGATTCTGGAAGGCCAACCACATCGTCTTGCTCGAAAAAAAAAAAAAAGAATGACGGACTTCACGATTTTACGCAGGTAGAATAAACTGCTTATTACACGGCGTCTGTATAGTGTATAGCACCATGAATCGGATACGTCGCGTCTCCTGAGTCACTCATTTGCGCCTCCTGTGAGGACAAGGTCCCGGCTCAGCGAACCGACTGCCGGGTTTCCTCGCGCCGTGCAGCCGTCCGGCCGACAATTGCGTTTTCGCGCTACTCACAAATCGGATTTTTGGGTGCCGGCCCATTCTCCCTGGACAACGGGAGCTGATACCGGTTCGGACACGCTCCAACATCAAAGAAGCGCGGCCAGCGAGGTTCGTTTGTCGGAGATTGCTGGCCTCCGTGGATGTTCCTCTTCCCCGGCCCAGCGCCTTGATTCGGCCCGTCTTGCGACTCCATGCGCCATATCTCTGTTCGGTTTTTTCCCGGATACCCGTGTTAATGGAAACGCTGTTAACGCAGAAATATCGGGCGGGAGGGCGGTCGCAGGTTGGAACTGACTCATGTAAAGAACCGAATTGCGTTAGGGACAAACTAGGTGGAGAAAAAGGGGGAGGGGGGGGGGGCATGTGATTGTACAAGCAGGTGTTAGAAACCTCGCGAAGCCTTTTTTTTGGTGCGTTTTCTTGTTTTTTTGGCAATGTTGTCCGGTATCGCCCTCAGGAGCGAAGCGACGGGTGTCCCCAGAGAGGGGTTGTCGCATGAGATGATTGGCACCTCTCCACAGCTTCCTTTCCCGACGCATAGCAGCTAAGTTTTTTCATGCATCGTTTTAGGACTTTATTTCGGTAGCTTGCCGTGTACTGGAATCAGTTCGAATACTACGCTTAAAGAAAACAAAATGGTTTCGATTGCTTTTATGTGCAATGTTTTTAAACGCTTTGCTCGTTTGACGAAGTGGCGAGTTTTCGTAAGCCCAGCAGCAGTTGGAAACTTTAAGAGCTAAGAAACGTTTTACCGCCTACATTGGTTGCCAGATTAGCCCTTCTTTACCGCACATGTGGTTCTGGGTGTATGATTTTAATTTTAAATGAAAACAAAAATTGCCCCTAATAATTCACGAAAAGCCTATAACGCAGAAGGTGATGCGTCCTGTGCGACTCCAAAATTCATTATGGTACTCATGGTTGCTATACTTGTGTATTGCGCACGTTACGCAGTGCTAAGGTTCCCGCAGCTCATACTCATACACGCTTGATTTAACTGAATGTAGCACAACTTTTCTTTTCGAGCGCCGAGTAAGAATAGCGGAATGTGGAGAGAAACATGCATGTTTGTTAGCCGGCGCTACACCAGCTAACGAATATGCCGCCGTACCGGTGGTTTTTCTTTCGAAAGTGGTGGAAAAACCTTCACATACGACCATGAATACCAAACAGAGCGTAAGGGTGTAAGCAAGTGAGCTGATGTATTCTGAACATTGTGAAGTAATTAGAGACTGAGGAATACGAAGTTGAGGGGACACAAAAAGAAGATAAAGAGAACGTTTATTATTTAGGCGCTCTGCTTCTCTTCCCTTTGGTGTCAACTTTCGTATTTTCCACTCTCGGGTTGCTTCGAAATGTTCATGAATATTCTTCACGCTGGAGACGAGGTCAGCACGCGAAACAATTCAATAATCTTTTAATGCACAATTAAAAGAAATACTTGCGCGTAAGGATAAATTGAGACGCTAGAAACGTCTCGTATAGAAACAGTCGGGGGTCTTGACGCCCCCTGTAAACGTAGGAAACGCAGCGTGCATATATCCATGGAACGGAATTTATTGTGACCGACGTTTCGAGCTTGGAGCTGCTCTTAATGAGTGTTTCTGGTGAAAATCGACCCCCCCCCCCCCCCCCCCCCCACACACACACACACAAAACGTCGGTCAAAATAAATGCGGGATCCACGCATGCACCGTTGGTTAGTATGGACTATGACATGTTTTGGAGAAGAATGGTTGATTAGGAATACTAATACCGCAGCTCGGACTCAAAAACTGAAAGAGCTTGATTTCGGATTGTTGTATCTCGTATTGTAAACGTTTTTGTTTTGCTTAAATATTTTTAACAAACATATTAGCGAGTATCACCGCAGTCAAAAGTAAGACTATAACTAATTAACAAAAATTCGTAATTTTGATTTAGTCTTAGAGCTAAAAAAATCAATATTTCTAAGCAATGGAGACATAAATCAATCAAGCTTCTTTTCACAAATGTCTTCCGGGTAGACAAAGGCTCAAGCGTGCGAGCCTAGCTCCGTACAATGTTTCGTTTGTGAACGAGAACTCGCTCAAGAAAGGTACATTTCAAAGTTACGCACTCTCGCCCGTGTCTTGTGTCAGTGTTGCGGAGTGGTCATTCCGGAATTGTAATTATCCCAGAATCATTCCGCACTTTCGTGACCTCGGAATGGAATGGGAATGGAATGGGAATAGAATTAGATGCTTTTTCCCGGAATGGAGTGGGGATGGAATTGGCTCGATTCTTATGCGAGCTGTGTTGATTTTCATTTAGGACCTACGGGTTGATGGCGATATTCGTTAGCGCATGGTAAGTTGCTCTTAAAACAGAATCATTGCACTGGAGGTGTTGACGGCTTGATTGTCTCAATGGCGTATGCTCCTTCGAGGATGGAAATGGCGCACCCTCAGCGAAGCAACCAAAACGGAACAGTTGCAGACGGACAAGGTGTATTTCCTGGCGCCGCGAGACGCGACAAAGCAAATGTTGTATTCATGCGCGATTAGCAAATAGCTGTTACCGAGGGTGTTTAACGAAACCGAAAACCAGAGCAAAGCCGTTATTTTTAACTGAACCGGTTCAAGACTGTAACCGAAATCAAAACATCTGATAATGAACACGAACCGGAACGGAACCGCAATTTGATATGGCGGTCACCGATTCGTTGGGAACGGTTCGGCGTATTGAAACGTGAGGTGCAAGTGCAAGTGGTGGCGGGAAGTCAATTAAATATTCGCGACGGTTGCGTCACCGACTCAGTTTTGATTAAACAAACTGCAGCGACCACCATGAAGAGAGCTCAATAATAATACAACAAATAAGTATATTTAACGCCTATGTACAGCACGAATTGGCGTCGGTAAGTCAGCTTGAAGGCGTACACTTGGATTCTCGGTTTCATCTTACGATGAACCGCAAAGGACGGTGCGACTCCGAGGGCGTCACGTGTCCTTCCGGTTGGGCAGAGCGACACGGGGAGCGCGAAGTCACGAGACAAGCTACGAACTACGCATTGGCTCATGTAGCTCGTAGCGTCGATCGCACTACATCGTAAGGTGAGATATAGGGTATATGCGACTATGCCGAGAGCACGGTAACCGAAAGGCTAAAAAAAAAAGAAAAGTATTCTTTGTGTGTGTGTGTGTGTGTGTTTTGCTGCTAAAGCAGTATTCCTCAAGAAAGGAGAAAGCAAGCATAAACGTGAAAATAAAACCAAAAAAGTTGCCTCCTGTCGGCGCGTTTGTTCCGCGGTGACGAAATCTGTAGGCGACAAGAGGTGAAGCCGCGACGATCCCGACACTGCGGCGCCGGTCGCTGGGACGTTAGTTGCCCGGTGTGTGTGTCCGTGTGTTTTCTAGAAACAGCAAGTCGCCCTTAGTATTTTTTGCCCGTTTTAGTCTTAACCGTCTTTCGATGGGCTTTCGCTTTCTTTCTCCTTTTGAACTCAGTCGTTCCAGCAAGTCGTTCGGGCGTGCGGTGGGGTTTAATTTGCCGTCTCGATCTGTATGAGCATCTTACCGGCCCACTGTCGTGTGTCAGTACTGCGTGATATATGTTAAAGACCCCACGCTAGTAGTCATACTCACCTGGATAAATTTTCACCTACAGTGGGTAACATTGTCGCCACATTCTGGCCAGATTAAACTCCAGCTTTCCCAACAACTGAGGAACAATTTGTTTTTGTGTGTGGGTAGTTTCCGAGTACGGTGCGTGCTACCGTCTCGATGTCACTGTGCGTCCTGGCTGATTGACTTCACATGTGAGTACTGTACTTCGGCACTGGGTTTCCAATCGCCTTTATAACTACGTAATTTTCATTGAACTGTGTTCGCGTTAAAATTTGAACTTCAGAAAACGAAATTAAGCATGTAATTGTTTTGTTGTCCTCGTTTCCGCAGCACAACTTCTGATGACCTAATGTTTGTTTACTACAGATGACACAGTGTTTAAGTATCCCTTTCTTCTTAAGAAACTGGGAACTTCGAGCTTTCCTCTTGTTTTTTTTTTTTAACCGGTTTAAACTTCTTCGCGCTCGATGTAACTGGAAACCGAACCGTTATTTCAAGATCATCACTGAACCCGAACCAAACCGGAACAAAACTAGATGCTACTAAACTTGAACCGGAATAATGACCAGTTCGACTCCCTGCTTTTAACACAAATTTTCGTTTACGTTCTGAGGCAGGTTCTATAATATACTGCTACACTCCCTTGTGCTGGCGGCGCTGTATACCGATTGCACTTTGTCAGCAGTTTTTTGTTTTTGCCGAAGTGCTTGGAGATTTGGGGCAGTTGTACTCGGCCTTGCTTCTAACAGTGCGCTAGCGGCGCTGTTACGCAGGTATTCGAAGCAAAGTGCAAGGTAGCTTCTTCTTGCGACACGCACGAACTAGACATTTTTAAGGTCTTATCAAACAAACAACACTCTAACCATGAATCTGTTGTAAGTATACGCTCCGTTTGCAAAAAAAATGGGTGGTATTAATTTTTCGTCTCTCTTGCGACTCGCGAGCCTTTTACGCTTGATAGCGCGATCGATGTCTGCTGTGACCCCAAGTGCCACGAAGCGTTTTGTGCGACCCTTCGGCTTAGTAAAACAAATGATTTGAGGAAGCTTTTGCATACTTTTGCAGTCGTCTCCGAGTTCGATATCGTAAGCAGCTTTATGCTGCTTTTTCCCAGTAACACAGTGTGGCTGCCAGTTACCCTTTTTTTTCACGTGAGGAATTAAAGGAAGGGAATTGTTGAAAGTTCTAATTCCCCGGAATGGAATTGGAATGGAATTGGAATGGAAGGGGGGTGCCCATTCCCCAAGACTTGTGTGTGCAGTTTGCGAGATGGGAAATAGACGCTATAACAGTTTTGCTGAACTTATCCTTCTTGTGCAGAACAGTAAACTTCAATTACACCTGTGAAGAGCTGCAGAAGACATTGGTAAGAAGTGGCTCGTGCTGGGCTCGAAAAAATTATTAAAAAGTTTCGGAAACACCCACGGTGTTTGACTCGTCTTTTTATGCGTTCGGTGCTCTTTGATCAAAACGAATAACAGAGTTCGTCACAACATCATTATATCTTTTTAGTCTTAGCGATTATTTGAAATTATTTGAACGGGTGACTACAAGGTGAATGCATATTCTGATTACAGTGAGGTTACGGTGACTGCCGACATCTTCATTTACAACGACGGTGTCTTTGTGAAACATTCGTTATAATAAGGCGTTCAGACTACGCAAGCGTTATATGTAGCGTACGCGCTATTCTAAAGGCTCCTGTAATTACTAATTAGGGATTGCTTAAATACAGAATTAGTCTGGTATAACTTGCGTGGATTAAACTTGATACGGAAATTGCACTCCCACTGCAATTTGTGAACATGTTCGGAGCGTCTTCGAAGCTTGTTCATTTGATTCGGAGCATTTATGTGGCCTCTTTCAATCGTCTGACTAATTTCTGCCCGCAGCATTCACAAAAAAAAAAAAAAAAAAATGTCAGAGAGTCTAGATAAAACCGAAGGAAAATGTAGACGCAGTGTAATTACTTAGCGAACGATATAACTGCCGGTGCTTGACTCCTTTTATTGCTTATGATGTTTTCATGCTGCCATTGCGACGAGTCGGCCGTCTTAATTGATCAAAGAAATGACCATTATTGAAAGGGCGCGCTGATGGAAGCTTTCTCTCCGAAGAAGGCGCAATTAAGTTCCGACGTCTTAATTATCGTCTTGATTGCGAACGGCACCCGACGGAAGTGCCCAGTGCGTGCCGCCTGGTTTGGAAGTCATTAAGCTCGAGAGCGATAAGAACGGTTTTCGGTGCTCTAGCTTCGAAAGTTTTGTACTGCCCTGTGTTCTCAAACTTGACTAACAAACATTAAAAAAAAAAGGGGAACCTCAATGCACTCAGACCACGAGGAAAGAGTCGGAAATCAAGTCCTTTACGAGGTGTTGTCGATGCCTGCCAATATCAGTTTGGTTCGTTTATTGAAGTAGTCCGCCGAGCAAAAGTGTTTCGCACAGTTTTCAGGAGGAAGCCAAGTAAAACATTAGCGAGAGTGGTGAAGAGAATAAGGTGGGAAACTCTTAAATGAGACGATGGGTTGGACCTTTCTTAACAGCTTATGTGTTCAGTGGGGCGTTGTGTTCAATAATTCAAACTGTTCTAATCTTTTTATAATTTTCACTTTTTTGGTTTTATTTTATTTGTTTTTTGATCGCATAATTAAACACACGCACAAAAAAAGCAATGTTCAAGTTACTTTTTTTTTTTTTTAAAGAGTGATACGATGTTCAACCAGAGTTGTATGCATTTACACCGACTGAACAAGGCAGAATTGAATGAGAAGGAGCTGGAGTGTCGGCTTTCAAAGTTTTGGGTGGTTACTCTCTCCAGTGTCGAATCAATGGCCGTAGCATCTAGGTTGAGTATATCAATAGCATAATAGTGAATTGCAAAGCCCTTTTCTAAATGTGTTATGGACATACTCTGGTTGAATTCAGGGTGTCGTTTAATATATAACGTCCTAAACATCTAGGCTTCATGGATGGTAACTGGTAGTCATAGTGCTCGGGACTATGTGTCCGAAGCATCATCCCCCGCTTCAAGCGATTGCAATCCCTTTAAAAGCGGCTACACTCACTCAGCAGGTTTACCCGTAGAGGTGCTATTAACCGATTACTACATTTAAACCTAAAATAAACGTGAACGGCGGAATGTCTGTTGCGAGCCCCCGCACGGCAATGAGCTTGCAAACATTCTGCGCGCTTTGACGCCAGTACAGTCATATGTGGCCGTAATCGCAAAGTTGTCGGTGTACTTTTTTTCTTTTCGGGAGCCTCCACGCTATCGTATGGTTCTATTTACTCGACCCGAAGAACGAAAGAAGTATTTATATAAACCGAAAATGCAAACAGAAACGTACAAAGGATAGCGAAAGCGAAAGAGGGCAATAAATAGAATAGGACACGTCCGGGGTGGTGACAGCGATTTGTTCGCGAGCGTTGAAATGCATGTACCCTCCGCAAGCAAGCAAGCAAGCGATGCAATGCAGCCATCGCCGGCTCATGAAAGTCAATGAGTGCGGTGGAAGGCCTTGCCGCTGGAGCGAAAGGACGGCGGGGTGGGAGAGGGCGGCTGACATCGATGGAAAGAGAAAGAAAGAAAAGAAGAAGCAGGGTGCGAGGGGTCGCCACCCCGTGGCCCCGGTTCTATTTGTACAAAGAGGAAACGTCGTTGTTTCTACATTGTCGAAGGTGCTGGAGAGGTGGCATGGCGACCGCAGCGACACTTGGGGCGCAGAGTGGCGGGACAGATTTCGGCCATCGTCTCTTTGTCATAGTCGCGCCGCCAGTTTGATGGCGCGCGAAAGGATCTGCCCAAGGGTCGAAAGGAAACAACGACAATAGGCCGATTTTAGCTCCACGCAGACGCGTACGGAATGCGGCAATCTACCGACTATACCTAAAGACACACCACCTCGGATTGGCCAGACCGTGGGATCGTGTGTTATGTAATTCGCTCATTAATCTATTAAAGCTTATATTTGCGAACCAAAGTCACCGGGAGCTAAAGAGACGCAGGGCGGGGCAGGTCCCGAGCATTTAATGATCGCCCCGCAGCCAGTGGGATTGGCGCATTAGCCAATCAGCAACCCGAAGAACCAATCGCAAGCAAGAAGTGCAAACATAACAGATGGCTGTTTTCCTCATTTCTCAGCTTTTCTCTTTTCTTTCTTTTTTTTATAGTCCTTTGCCCTTTTTGAAAATAGAAGACTGGATAAATTCTGCTGGAAGTAACACTGATTGCTCTACTTATGAACAATGCAACGGCTACCGCGGTGCCAACCTTATTTCACCAGCTCAATCGGCGTCTCGGGAGAAGTGCTGTTCACGTGCGTTTGAGACTAGCTATGGACGTGTACCTCAAAAGACCGATCTCTCCAGTCAGCTTCGCTACGTTGCCGCGGCCGCGATGCATGGAGGGAACTTTAGTCTTTCTGCACGTGCGACAACCTCGCTGGAGCTTAGCGCGTGCAGAGGACGAGACGGCACGAGCCCTCTCGTGCACTGTTAACTAAAGTTATGGCGGCGTCACGCAATTGGCGCCCAGCGCTTGGTGGATCGGTCTATTGTGAACGCAACGTTTATTACTTAACGCAGCTAGGCGTCGCCAAAGTGCAGGACCAAGTTTTTTTTTTTTTTTCTTACAAGAGGTGTTCAATCAATTTGGCTTCTTACATTTTTGTTTTGTATTTCGTGAAATATAAACTTAGAGGGGCACTAACCATAGAGGTCTAAAGAGTAGTGCGCAAATGGTTGTCATCAACGAGGCCAAGCCGGCTGTGCAATAATAAAAACGCTGTTTATGTTTCGTATTTTTTCCGTGTTCCTTGGTGTCATCATTTTATTATTATGAATAGTCACCAGATTGCTCATGTTTATGTATCATTACGGTAATGCTGTCTTAAGCCGTTCTTGCGACTCTTGTACTCATTACGGTAATGCTGTCTTGAGGTATTTTAGACCAAAAAAAAAATAATCAGGAAGAAAACCCACAATTTAGTATAAGTGTAACGTGGGCGCTATTTTTTTTCTCGCAATTGTCAGTATATTTTACTCCTTTTTTTTAACAAATAACGGAGAACAATTTCTTTGTTTAATTTTTGCTTGTAAGGTAATTAACACCTAACGTCATGAATATAGAAAGATTTTCTTTTTCACCGGATTCGTCGTACGGAAGTTTAGTAGACGGATCCCGCTATGTGTTTCCCGCATGCGTGACGCCTCCAAAACATACTTCACAGAAGGCAGGGGGCAGTGCAAGAGACGGCTCGTGCCGTCTCGCGTTCTGCACGCCCGGAGCTCCAGCGAGGTTGTCCCACAGGCAGAAAGACAAAAGGTTCCCTCCATGCATTGCGGCAGTGGCGGCGTAACGAAACTTGTTGAAAAAAAAAAATCAGTCTATTGAAAAAACTAAATGCCGTAAGAACCAGCGAATCATCGGAGGGTGCCCGCACAGACATTGCACAGACATAATGTTGTTTTAGTTTACCCATATAGTTCAACAAGGCCGATGTCCCGTACACCGAGTAAAGGATGTAACGTCCCGTCCACATCATTATATACGTTGTGGTGTTTTCTATTTTATTCCACTGAGTGTGCGCTACACTCCGTTTTACCATGAGTGCGAGAGAAGCCGAAGCTACAAGCGCGAATGTGTTGCCTTGATAGAAGCTTACACTGCTCGAGAGCGCGTGCTCGGCATGCATGTTCAAAGTTCGGGGCTTTGAACATGCATGCTCGAAGCTAGAACGAAGTATAGAGCCATAATCGATCGCGCAGTTTAGAGGGCGAGCTCAGAACGAGCTCACATTAATAGGCTGCTAAGGTTGGCCATTTTGATGGTGTGGAATGCACGTTTCAAAAGAACTGTGGAAGCTCGTCGTCAGCACGCGCTCAGCAGTCGCGCACAAGGCTATGGCCACCAGTGAACACTGAACATGCCCTATAGATCCTTTTCTTTGCAAGCGCCACCAGGCGGCGTTTCCCTCTTTGACATCCCAGGGACCTTCCGGTTCACAAAAAAAAAAAAGAACAAAGCCCACCTCAACACCGCTGCTTGAAGCGTCAATAAAACATTTGACCACCACTTCTCCAAACAAACGCAAAAAAAAAAGAAAAAAAACCAAGGAGCGCGAGATCTGTTCAAAAGTTTCGAATATTCTTGTAAACCAAGTTGTCTCCTCCGAGTCGTTAAATCGTGCAGCCAAATGCTCTCACTAAATCTCCAACTTTACTGTCCGTGCAGCATTTATGCTTCCTTGCACTGGTCACATAATCAAACTCGACAGGCTTGCAAAGACGAAGCTACCCGAAGTCGCTTGGGATGCAAGCAGCGGTTCATGTTCGTAAACCGTAAAAAGGTGAATACGACCAAAGTTTCATGGCGTTGACTTAACACATGCACTCAAGCTCGATGCTCTTTGCATACAATCGGCCGGAATAAGCACGAAGTTTATGAAAGGTGGCGTATTGTCATGTTAATATCAGAGACCAAAAATATTTTGTGTAATTAAAAAAAAAACTCGCTTTTGCGATTTTTGCATTGAGTTAATAAAATAAAATCGTGTCACGCTTCAGTGTTTTGAGTTTCGCCACGCTGACACACAAACGTTTCTTTTCTTCAAACCAAATATATCTTCTACGGACCTGAATCGTGTGCCCAAATATTACACCCCTATGTTTGCCAAGACAAATAAATTTGGAAAAAAAAAAAAAAACCACCTCGCCCCAAAACACTTCACTATGGTACCTTTATGGCATCGTGTAAAGATGTTTAGAATATGCCACGACGAACACAAAACTTCTTTAATAAGGAGTATTCACTGGACGCCATATTTGTGGGTGAAGTTTAGAGCGCATGCTCAGAACGAACTTACATTTACAGGTTGCTAAGACCGGCAATCTTGATGGTGTGGAATGCACGTTGCAAAAGAACTGTGCAAGCTCGCCATGAGCAGGCGCTCAGCAGTCGCGCACACATCTATGGCCGCCAGTGAATACTCCATATAGAAATGTCGCGAAAAGTGTTGCGCGTTAAAGCCGGGTTCACACTGCTCATAATATCATGCAAAAGACACTTTGCAAACCCGAGTCACCGCAATATCCATGGTTCGAACGCCGCGTGCCGAGTTTCTCCTTGAACTCATTGCCATGCGGTATTCGAAGCAGTGACCTTGCAGTGACTCGCGTTCGAATCTGCATGCAGACTGTCTTTGTATGATGCATAGGCTGTGTAGGCCCTTTTACTGTTAAGAAACATGAGCTATCACTTCCGTCCCAAGCGACTACCGGTCGTTCCGTCTTTGCAAAACTGTGGAGCTTGCTTATGTCAGCAGTGCTAGAAAGCATAAATGCTACACAGACAACAAAGTTGGAGATTTAACGAGGGATTTCGGCTGTACAATATTACATCTTGAGGGAGGCAAGTTGGTTTACAAGAATACTCGAAACATTTAACAGATCTCAATCTTCTTTGTTCTTTTGGTGTTCACCTAGAGAGTTGGTGGTTAAACGTTTAATCGACACTTCAAGCAGCGGTGTTAAGGTGGACTTTGTTCATTCTTTTTATAAGACGTGAAAGAATGGAGCACCGCCTGGTGGCTTTCGCCATGAAAATGGTCTATAAGCAGTGCGACCCCGGCTTAAGAACACAACATAAGATGCAAAAAAAGGCCACACTAGCATCCGTGGATCCCATAAGCCCTCATGTACAGATATTTCTCTGACTAATTTTCTAATGTATGAAACAGTAATACTGTTATTCAAAACACCAATAACTAGGAATATATAAAGATAATAAACGGCTGACACGATCCGCGATGTCGAATTATCTGAAACTCAACGAAGCCTTGTCCTTGACTTCGTAATATTTGCCTGTACAATTAATGTGCCAAAAAGCGAGTAATAATTTTTGAGTATTTTCCGATGAATGTAGAATAGTAATTATTAGGAAGCGCACATTCAGTACAAACATAAACTGGATCTCCTTTTATATATGTTATTCCACAACAGCTGAGATACTCATCTGCGTTAGCACTTTGGAGCTGACGGTGTAAAAACATTCAGCTGAAACTGCTCGTTTTCACCCACGGTTACTGATAATTATTTGCTAAATTACCCAAGCTCAAAAAAGCGTGCACGAGTGTAGGTACACGCGCTGCGCGTACTGCCTTCTGCAGAAGTGACTGTTCTAAAGTAAAAGTCCAAAACAAATGACACTTTGCGTGAGCGTTCATCAATGTGTTCATTTTGGTTGTTTACCTCAAATATTTAACACACATAAGGCGAGCGCGTGCATGGCGTGTACTTACGTGCCCAGAATTCTTTTGGATGATTGATGTAATTTAGCAAAAAGGTCTATTGACAGCATTACTGGCCGCGGATGACTGTAAGATAAAATGAAAAGATGGCGGACTGCGCGCGGGATATCTTTTTGAGGTACGTAGTACTCACGGGGGTAAACTTCTCCAACTTTGGTTCACGAAACTGCATGTGACCACTAACCATGCGGCGCAGTCATCGCCGTGGTTTGTAGACCTTAAATTGAGAATGTCATCTCCTTTATCCTTCTATTATGGTGGGTTTACACTTCCGGATTTGCTTGCGGATATGCGCTGGCGGCGAGCTGATTTTGGAGCCGGGTGGTAAAATCGACTTGTCAGTGGCCGAAAATCTAGATATGGGTACCTGATTAATCCAGACTTTCCAACAGCAACGGGCGAATTTCGCCACTCGACTCCGAAATTCGCTCGCCGCTGGCGAGAATCCGCCCGCGAATTCACAAGTGTAAACGCACCATTCAGCGCCCTTAAAGGACGCTGGCGAGTGAGATTATTTCAGCTGGACGTTCGTTCTCGGTGAAGCAACGCTCGCGTACCTGGTGATGACATCAGACTGCGTCAGTGTCAAGGCCAGGGTGTAAAACTGATACCCTGTCTTCAGCCAACTCCACAAAGTTTACATGAAGGCGCCAGTCTGTCTAGCATTGAAAGGCAATGTGATTTGCATAGTGTGCCATAGTGCACTTAGCTTCCGAGGAAGTGGCTCACCATATTCATCAAATAAGAATCTCACGAGACACAGATGCTAGTATCCTAAGCCTTTCAATACACCGAGTGTTGCCTTAAGCCGTGTCACACTGCCCATGCATCATACAAAATACAGTTCGAACGTTGAACTCACTGCAATGCGGCATTCGAAGCACGGACCTCGCTCTGACTCGCGTTCGAATCTGTATGCCGACTGTCTTTTGTATGATGTAAAGGCAGTGGGACCCCGGCTTTACATTGTGTAAGAAGCCTCACAATCTGGATGTGACTGTATAGTTCTCACTCTAGGGGTAAAAATGAAGAAGTCATAGTCAACACCGAAGCTCAAGACGTTTAATATTTTGTTCTTTAGAAGTAACAAGCAGGGCGCTTTGATGAGGAGAATGTCTTCATTTTATGGCATCTAAACAGCACATGTTCAGTGCTTGTGAGCGTTAAATAGCTGTAACGATGATCCCACGCTTTCTTTATGAAGCACATAATTGCTGTTTCGAGTGTCTCACAAGATATAGTGCGCGCACGTCGCATACTCTGTATGATACGCGTCTGTATGATTCAGGCGTATCATACTGGCGCGTATCATACTCACTCGAGCTGTTTCAGAGCGTTGCGAGAAAGAACAACTCGGTCTGTTCATAAACTTTTATTTTTCATTACTAACGTTGTTTATTACTCTTGCTATGCGTCAGTATAGACTACGTGGTCAGAATAAAAGTTTACTTCTTTTTTCTTTTCTTTTTTTTTTTTTTTTGGGGGGGGGGGGGTATAGTGTGCAATGCCGGTTCACAAGTTAGTTAAAAACCTTATAGGAAAACGGCTGAAATAGAAATTAAATAAAGTCAGTTTCTCTAAAAAGGGACTGGTGGAATTACTGAATTTCAACCTGCGCTCATGTGGGGAAGCTAAACACATGTCCGAGAAACATGAGCCAACAATCGGACAAAAAACAAACAAAAAAGAAACAACGGAACAAGCGAAAATAGCAATATCGTTGAAACCCAGGACCGGGATATAGAAAGGGGACGACACGCACACAATCTCGAATTCAGCTGCAACTTTTATTTCTCCTTCTTGGTTTATGAGGAGGACCCCTATAACCGAACCTCAGACACGCGAAGTCAGTTGTCGTAACATCAAAAATTTTAAGATGTCAATACACAACAACAGTTTGTTTTCGAAGACAAACCGCAACTGGGAATATACCACGTATGGTTCCTTTTAACACATATTTGCGAGTATGGCTATGAATTGAGTATGCTTTCACGGAAGCCTTGCGCTCGTTCTTAATTTGTTTTCAAGAAAATGGGAAAGAGGAATTAGAAGAGAGAAAGAGAGACAAGTCGTTCTCAGTCACAAGTTGAAACTGTTGCACGCTTACCTTGTGCTTGAGTCGGTGACGGTGAGCCCCATGCGGCCTTGTACGAGGTCTCTGCACCGGGAGACAAAAGAAACAAATTAGCTGTTGTAAAATGCCTACTGAATTCGGTGCCAACTACCACCAGCGACCGCACTAACATTACAATTGCATTGGCAAATTATTCCGAACGAAAAACCACGCATTAAAACGTGTCTTTCTGATGTATTAATTTTGTGAATACAGTAGAACGTCGAACCGTTTACAATACTATGTTGTCCTGGGATCTTAGCCGACGTGAGAAAGGTATCTACGCCGTAAGGTTTTTCTTTGTGTATAGAGTACACGCAGAGGGCGCTTATAACGAGCGAATGAAGAACTTGACGAATAGCGTGGCTAGCTACCCAAATATGCAAGCACATTTTGGAATAAGCGGAGCTGTATATTTTTTTTATTGACACATACTATTTGCTTATATCTATACTTTGTCTCATCCTACGATGGACTAAAAGCCACGGGCCGCCAGGTCCAATCACGTTCCACGCTATACAATAACACGCTTAACATTGATTAGGGGTGGACGAATAATGCTCGAATCCAAAGCGCCGCATCATTTCTATAGCTTCGACGCTGCAAAAAGCCTATATTTTGTGGCTTCCTTTGCAAAGTAATATTGTTGAGTCACTCAGTGCTCCTCGATTCGAAGCACTGTCCACCCGTCCCCTTATCAGTGATCTGAGACGCGGGCAGCGATACGAGCATCGAAGCGAAATACCGCACAATTTCTAAGTGGCTCGTGATTGGATCTGGCGGTCCGTAGCTCTTGCCTTTAGTCCATCGTAGGGTGAGACGAAGTATAGCATCCAAGGCCGGGAAGGCATCTAGCGGGAATTCTGATTATAAACAAAGGAGAGAAAACACACACAAAACTCCCCTAGTTACAGACATACACATTAACTCCCCTAGTTACAGACATACACATCTGTAACTAGGGGAGTAGCCTAAAATGTAGCTCTGTAGCGCTGACACTATTTTATTATTCTTTTATTTTATTAGGCGTTTGTAACGTTTGCTGGAATACTTTTGTTTATTAATAAAACGAACGAAAACATCTTTTTGTTTTTAATTGTTGGTCCCAGAAATAAAATAGAACATTCGAGTTCGGATGTACAGAAGTATTATGAACTTATGAACAATACCTTATAAATTATGACTCACATTCAGTCATTTTATGTATAAATATTCAGACATATATTTACGCACTATTAAATATATAAGACGTCTAAGTTTACGGTTGTGTTAGATCACAAAGAAAACCCTTTACCGGAACGTCCGTTTACAAATATGTTAACGGACGTTTCGCCCACATGGACAATTACATGTGTATGCATCCACGACGAATATATGTATATTCCTCACATCGTTCCTTATCGCAGTGTAAAAAAAAAAAGCGTTTCAGGAAAAATGTATTGTGCTTAAATAACGAAAAAAAAAAAAAAACACGCACGTAGTTTTTTATTTACGTATATGTGAAGCAAATCAAGTCTCACTACGTCACGGTTTGAAAGATAAAAAAATCGCAATGAAGTACGGTGAGACAGGATTATTGAAGCGAAGCTGCCCCCTCTCCCAGTCTTCGGCACGTCTCATAGGTGTCAGCACACCTCTTTCAAGCAGGCTCGAAGGAGACGCCGCCATCTTGGCTCCCTTGAATTCTGAACGACCTGTTCCTCATATTGGACTAGACTACTCAACATTCCAAAAAAACGTTGTCGAATTCAGAAGTAGACTGCCGCGGTCGTATGAGCGTGTCGACGGGGATGCGCGTGGTCTCGGCTCGAAGCGCTATCGGTCCCTGCGAGAGACTGTAGTAAAAAAAAATGTGTAGGGGATGGAAGGAGAGGAGGATAGGGGACACCAAATGGAAAGAAAAGAGGGGGGCGATGTGGGTATTGATCCGCTCCAGCAGCTCGAGGCTGTCGCATATTGAGCCGCGGGTATCGACTGCCTCCCTTGCCTCGCTGCGACTGGCTGCATATCATGCGCAGCGATGCTTCGCTCCTTGCCCCTCGCGTCCTTCTTTTTTCTTTACCTCTGTGTTTGTACTTTAGCTCGACGACTTGGCCAATATCACTACATATTGTCGTTCTAGACTCGATGTCTGCTGAATTTTTTGCCTCGCCGCTCCAGCCACTGTCTCCATACCAGGGCGACACACCCACGTATGGTATCGTATCTCAGAGCAAATAAAGGCAAGTTGAAGGACAACAACAACCACAACATTAAGAACGCGTACGAAACTTTTTTCCTTTCATGTTCATAGTTTGATTGGTATTTATACGGTTGCGACTATCTATCGGTGAGCCTAAACTTATCGGCTTGGAATCTATGCGTTTTCTTTTCTTTTTCTTGAGGGTGCTAGTTTCGTTTGCCATAGCTCTCATCGCGAGAGCGTCAGGGTACGCTGCGCATCACTGTTAGCGCGAAGAAGACAATTCCGCATTTTTACACTTTACTCCTGAAGATTTTGCATCGTGCACCCATACACCGATATCAACAAGCAAAGTGCGCAGGCGCGCGCATTCCGGAAGTGGTGCCACCGCCATGTTACTTGTATAGTCATTGCTTCCCGGCTGCATAGGGATGCGGTGAGCATACATCATCGTACATCATCGTTTGGGACGCCTCGCTACGGGCTTGGATCTTCTTGTCATTTGTGTACTTCATAAGATTGTATTGTTTGTAGCTTATCAGCAAGCGCAGAAAAGCAGTTACAGTCGTCTTTTCGCTTTAGAAGCGCATCGTCGTCTGCTGCCACGTTAGAGTACTTCTAGCGGTAATCCTACTGCAAAAAGAAAAAAAAAAAAAAGACGACGCTATTTGAGCATTTTGACTGCTCGGACGTGTCTCTGAGCTTGGAAACAAGGAAACATCCAGTTCAATGGCAAAGAACACGAACATTCTAAAGACGATCGGCTCGGTGTAACACCGCGGAACAGCATCGAGTGTTTCGATGAAAAACGGAGCTTGGTAGTGCTCAGACTTGTGCGACCGTTTTAATGACAATGAAGTAAGAATAGCAAAATAAACTTTTTCGGGGAGCGATAGTGGTCTAAAGATCGTTTCATTCTGGCTTACAGCGTGCGCGACAGAGTACAGATTAATTGCGGGTTGAAGCCTGTACGCAAACAAGAAATGATCCGAAGAATGACCGTGCCTGAGCGTCGTGACAGCCCGAGTTTGCCAAAAAGCAGCAACCAATGCCAGGTACCTAAAAACGTTTTGTGGATATGAGTTTTTTGTACGAATTATATTCAATTTTATTTTGTTTGCGCAAGCTCCGTATGCTGATAATTGCCCGACGGTGCAAGCTTTTTGGCTGCGGTCTCGATTGGTGTTAATACAAAACAGATCAATAACGCCAGCCAAAATCAAGTTGTGGTATAATAAGCTTTTTTATACTGTAAAAAAAGCCCGTGCGTTTACTTTCCCGCACAACAGTCGGAGAGCCAGTCAGCGCAACCTACGGAGGCAGCTCAGCGAATGACGATGCCGAAACATATGTCTTTACCAAAAAACGCAGTCTGAGTTGTACATTAAGCAATACAAGCGTGACGTTTCGCATTGCTTAATCCCAACTCAGAGTGCGTTCTTTGGTATAAACATATGTTTCGGCATCGTCATTCCCTAAGCTACCTCGGTAAGTTGCGGTGATTTGCTCTCCGAGTGTTGTACGGGAAAGTAGACGCACGGGCGTGTTTTAGAGTGATAGGGTGGGTTAGTTTTGGTTTTTTTTTCCCCTGACTTTCTGGCATTAAGTGTTGCACTTTTAAACTGCATTATGTGGTGTTTTCGCGTTTTTTTTGCAAAGCAAAAGAAATAAAGACTGCTTTCGAAAAAGTGCAAAAAAAAAAAAAAAGCGTGGATCGTACGTTCTTTAATATTTTCCAAGAAAGTTGCTGTCAACGTTGTAAAAATACCTAGTGAGTAAGACCTGTTTGTTTGCATTGATCTGGCAGGAACTTGTGTCTTACTATACTCAAGAAAAGAATATCGACCGGAAAAAAAAAAAAAAGGAGCGGACTCAGCTTTACACGATGACCACCACGGAGTTCGTTTTCTATTTCGCAAATTATTCTATTAATAACGTATGTGATCTGATTCATCGAATTTTTGCGTGATTGTTACCGTTCAAGGAAATTAACATTGTGAAGTGATGACAGCGTGCGAACGTATTTTAGATAAACTAGATCGCGCATGGGTATGTATATTTTTGTTACAAGACGTGCTTCGTACAGGGCAGTGTAACAGAAATTCCCGTCTGAGTGCGCTACACTTTTCAAGAAGGAATTTTGATTCGGTTCGTTTTATGAAAACGTCGATTTGACTTATGGGTTATAATTATGTACTATGAGTATCCCTATCTGATTAGGATAACTTCCCATGAAAAGGACACCGTCGATGTTCAAGTGTAAGAGTAGTAAGGGTTAATGCGAAAAACATGCGAGTCCATTAAATAAATAATATCCGCAGCACCTACCGGGAGCTCATGCAGGCTACAGTCCCCAAGTGTCACAAAAATATTAGACGCACATCGAATTTACGCTTATCTGCGAAATCGCAAAGCACAAATAAGTCACACGTGGAGAATTAAGAATTGCCTCTTCAGAGCACAAAAATAGCGTAGAATACAACTTCCAGTGTTCAGAAACGTGCATATTCAAATCTATTGCAGAAACATGTAAAATATTTTGTGCATATAGACTCTTGCGCCTGATGGTCTGGCAAATATTTTAGAAGTAATTTTTAATTCAAAGCAATTTCTGCGGAAAACAAAGTTAGACCGAGTTTTTCGTCGAAATATGTTGTAACGTTAGTGGTTTCAAATATCTGCGTTGTTAAGAGCACCAAATGTTTGGGTTGCGTTGTTTTCGTCTAAATAATGTGTAATGCATCACTAATCATGATATGCAGTGTTCAATACGCCGAGTCGTTTCGGTTTCGACTGTGTCTGAATGACGTCAAAGACCCTGAAAACGCCGACTATAGACCTTTACAAAACGGGCTTCTGACCGGTTCTATTTGCAGTGTTCGTGCCTAAGGCGCGTCCTTTGCTCGCTTTCCGAAGCGACAAATATGCGCGTGCTGGGCTGAGGAGATTGCACGCTGAGCTGAGAACTTTTTTAAATATTAAGATGGTGTATAGGGAGTATTCACTGGCGGGCCATAGCTGTGTGCTAAACTGCTGAGCTCGGGCTGACGGCGAGCTTCAGCAGTTATTTTGTAACGCGCATTACGCACCATCAGGTTTGCTGGTCTTAGCAGTCTCTTAATCTGAGATCGTTCTGAGCATGCGCTCTAAACATCGCCCTCAAATATGGCATTCATTGAATAGCCCCTATGGCGATGGTCACGTGGGCCCAGAAGAGAGCGGTGCACACTCTAAAAAAGCCCGTGCTTTTACTTTCCCGCATAACACTCGGAGAGCCAATCACCGCAACTTACGGAGGCAGCTCAGCAAATGACGATGCCGAAACATATGTTTAGACCAAAAAACGCAGCCTGAGTTGTGCCATTAAGCAATGCAAGCGTGACGTTTTGCATTGCTTAATGTAACCACTCAAACTGCGTTTGTTTTTTTGTTTGTTTTTGTCTAAACATGTGTTTCGGCATCATCATTCGCTGAGCTGCCTCCGTAAGTTGCTGTGATTGACTCTTCGAGTGTCGTGCGGGAAAGTAGACACACGGGCTTTTTTGACTGCAGTAGAGGCTTTCTTGGCTGTTTCCATTCTAGCACGTGTAGAGCAGATGTACCTTGTCGCTTTCTTTTGAGCCCATATGAATACAGTCATGCGTCGTTGCCATTTCTGATATGGGACGTCATCACGAGACCTCGGAATCCAGCCATAGAAACCGCAAGCAATGTTTTGCTGTATTAATTTATTCACAGCGTATTGGCGTATTATACGCTGAATTTCATATTTCGTGACACTACCCGCATTATTCAGTCTAAAAAATAATTCAAACCAACATTTTGTGTTTACTCTTTCAAACATGAAAAAAAAAAAAAAACTAGGCCTGTGAAATTAATTGATTGATTACTCGAATACTGTATAATTTGCCGAATCCTTCTTAACTGATTACTCACTAAAATTTTAATATCTTTATTGTCTCGTCACGGGTATTATCTTTGTAGTTGTCAAACATAAAGACATTGAGACTTAGAAGCAGCTAGCCTCGATATCAGTAGCGAAAAAGATGAGGCTACTAAGACGTATGTCTAACTTTTGATTACTTAATTAGTACATAGTAGCTGGCCACATCGTGTCAGTAAAAAACAACACCACTAACAACAACAATATTCTTTGTCCTTTTCTCTACCTCTGCTTCCAGCCCATAACATTTGAGTGCGGTCTAAAAAAAATTAGGAGGCGTCATTAAAATGTGGTATTTCTTCATCACTTAGACTAGATACGAATCCCAGATATCGTATTCCCCAAATATACGCATATTGTTTTATTAACGTGAAACGTTCTTTCAACGGTATTCTTAGTTTAAAACAGCGCGACAAGACAAGGGAAAAGTAAAGACTAGACAGACGGCACCGCTGTCTGCCGCGAGGCTCGACACTGATTGGTTGACGGTTAAGAGATGAGGAGTGAGGTGGCTCGACGCTGATTGGCTAACAAGGAGACCATGTGACCCAAGGGGTAGGCGAGGAGGAGTTCGACCACCTGTGCGCACTGAGTAAAAGGGGCATGGGAGTATGGAAGGCTCTGGAAGATTTGCAGGTGTATCAGACCGATTAGCGGTATTATCGCTTAACTCTAGAAACAGCTATCAGGTTTACACATGGTACGCATTTAAACTCTCTTATGAAGAGCGAAATTTATTGGGATAAAAATTACAAATCTGCTCACAGCCCACGTAAAACAGTATAATGCTATTTGCGAGGCCGCCCCGATAACGTTCTAAAAACAAACTTACTTAGCAGTAAACAAGCGCGTTTTTACACATAATTTATAAGCACTTCGCAGTAGTAGAAACCCTAGAAACCCATTTTCCCAAATACAATGCATCTGCGCACGCGTTGATTGGCAACCACTGGTACCGCCTACTGGCAACAAAATATAAGGTAACTCCCACGCTATCAAAATGTTACACTTCTAGTATTTCACAATTCATATTCCCAAACTGCGCAGCGAAACATTAGACAGAAGTAATAAGAATTAGTAACGGTAGCACATGTTGCCATTCTCGTGTCAGGTAATCAGGAAATGTTGAATACCATTCAGTTTTCCCAAAGCAATCCATGCCCCCGACCCCTTCGATATCAGGCGGCGGCTTCCCCACAGCACGGGTCACCCTGCAGAGAAGCAACATTCGCAGGCGCCGACCTGCAGGGGGCCCACGCCGGGAGCTTCCTGCACGCAACCTGAACATGCGCGACACCTTTCTCGCTTGTGAGGCGTGCTCGGGACCTAATGGACTCGCACGAGAACAAATTTATGGCCGTGTTTGACGGAGTGCGTCACGGCTGGTTTGTTGGAAACACCGCCGGCGTTCGGCACGTGCCGAGTCCATTGTGCAGCCGTGTGTAGATTTGTTGGCGCCGTTCGCTGCGTGCTTTCAGAGTTGATATCTGATGGAGTGCGTGTTCCCGCGTGACTGGAAGCGCTCGAACACACCCACGCGGCGAAAAATCGGGCGTGTGCAATGTGTTCTCTCATGCCGCGGCGTTTTTTTTTTTTTGTTGTTTTTTTTCTTCTTTTTTTTTTTTTTTGACGTTTGTTTTCAAAGGACAAATAGCTCATTCACACCAGGATGTTTTCGTTGGGCCTGACATGAAGAAAATAGCGAATTGGTTTACCTTGTCTTTACGTGCATTCGTAAAAGAAATATAAATAGTGATTACCTCCAAATTTGAAGGCACTTTTTATGTTTTCTTTTAAGGTCAGAACTAATAAAAAAAAAATCAAAATATTCTCCCGAGACACCTGATCCAACAACATTGTAATTTGCTTAATTAAGAGTAGCCATATGGGGTAGCCTTTCGCGGTGGAGCATATCCTCCCCTGAGGTCTTGAGAGAGGCATGCGGCACCGCGAGCAGCACCAAAACAATACGGAACTTGAGGACGTTGTGCGGGTGTGCTTTAAATGGTCGCGCAGAAGCGCGATGTAAAGGTATACACCCTGCAGAGTTGATGAAGTTTGAGACGTTTGACAATTTGGCTTGGTCATATAAAGAATGAAAAAGCCTTACGCGTACCCGTTTTTTCTAACAGCATGACCACGTTCGACCTCGATTTTCAGCTTATCGCTTGGTGAATAAATTAAAAAAAAAACAAAAAAAACATGAACACAATGATTTCAACGATGTATATTGTGAAATAAAACAGACCTACACAATGTCAAAGCACTTAAGTTGCGATGTTTCACCGGATGCATAGGAGTAATAAATGCTGGATGGTAATGACATGATCGACACGGGAATCATCCCCGTTAAAGGAAGAAACATATTTTTTTTTTTTGCTGAGAAATGTTAATTGGTCGTACGTTAAAACTCTTGGTAAGTGTCACGGCTGCCTACTGCCACCGCTGCCTACAGCTGCACAACGTAACCATGCCATACGATTCTGGTTGTGTCTCAGCGTGCGCGAAACAGATAAGATGGGTTCACTTTGTGCCATGTCACAACGTGACCGAAAAATGTAGTTGACTTGCCGGTCCATTCTTAAAAGCAAATGGATATAGAAAATTGTGGGACGCTATCTTGGTTAGCAGCTATTTAATTTCGATTATTTGGTCAAACGATACACTTTCACACTTTTGTAAACAACCAGCGAATTCCGTTTTTTTTGTTGTTGTTATTATATCCATTTGGCTCTTATTTCTATTTATGGAAAGTGCTATCGCGTGAGGTCATCTATAAACCTTGGGACTGCTGTCATAAGTGGTTGCAAAAAAAACGGGTTACTATTATATATATTTTTTTTTTCACAGCAACAAATCGTTTGTTGGTTCTCGCGATATCATGGAGGGTTACAAACCTGAACGCAGGTGCGGAAACTATTTAGGCATGCCTCAAGGACAACTCAGAAACGCTCGACATCCTCCAGGGAAGCACCGGCGTCGTGTTTTGACACAACGAGTGGCTTTCACCGGGCCGCGTGTCATTAGAAGTCAAATATGTAACACGGGGAGGGGTGTCAGATACAAAGTCAAACGGGGAGGCGAAGCACTATTCACCATTGGACAGAGGTCTGCCAAGTAGCGAAGCCATGTCAGAGCCTAGTCCACGGGCGAAAAGTAGCAGTACACAAAATTCGATAGCTGTCAACGACGTGGCACGACACATGTGTGCGAGCGAAAACAGCATATTTGCACCCGGAAAAACCTAACACAGACCACGAAAGACAAAAAAAAAAAAAAAAAAAAAAAAACGTACTGATCACGCACGTCGCATTCTCATACATAGGTCTCGTGCGTAAGCTGCGTTTGCGAGTGTCGGCGCTTTGTTGCGTTTGATTCTTCCGCCCCCGGATTGCGTACGGGGTTCAGTGACACGTATACGGTTATCGTATGTCGTTGTCGCGTTGCTCACGTAGCGCGAGCAGGAAGGAGCGGCTCGCATGCGCGCAAGAGAGGACGTGCAAGAGCGCGCGTGAGCGGCGGCCGTGACGGCCGTCCCCACGCGGGTTTACCGGTGAACAGCATGGTGAGGTTGGTGACGGACGCGTTGTTGAGCAGGTGGTGCGTGGTGTCGGCGCCTGGGGGCCCAACCCGCTTTCCCGAACTCATCCACAGGCGGCACACCTCGGCGGCTGCTGCGACGGCGGGCCCGAACCTCGCCTGAGGCTGCCGGCAGTCGCCAGCCACCGCGTCGCGAGCCACGATGACGACACGCCACGCCACGCCACGCCCGTCACGCCACTGCTGCAGGCCGCACGCGCGACCGGGCACTCCCAGAAAGCAGCGTCTCGTTTTTTTTTCCCCTTCACGCTCGTGCGCACACGGGACGGGCCGCGCCGGGAATCGCCGGGAGAACCCACAAAACGCGCAGCTCTCGACGAACTGGCATCTTGGCTCGGGCGACCTGGTCGGGGTGCGCGGTGGCCGGGGTGACGGCCGCTTCGATTGGCTCCCTGCGCGGGCCAATGGCGGGGACGAGTCGCGTAAAAGGGCGAGGAGACTCGGGGGAGACCATCCAATGGGATCCGGATGCGGCGGATTATGCGCGGGTCGCGGGCCGGAAGGGCGGGCGCCGGTTCTTGTTGCCAGGAGTGGCGGCGAGAAATCCGGCGGAACCGGGCGATTTCCGACCACCGGAGGAAAAAATGTCGGGCCGGAGACAAGGCTCCCCCGCTGAAAGCCGGACGCCCTACTTAAGCGGAATGCTTCATGTCGCCGTTAGTACACTCGTCGGGAGTTCCGCCGCTGCGTTCTTGCGCGGCCTTCGCGGGGAGTCTCGGGTGCCGGAGTCGGGAAGCCGGAGTCGGTCGAGACGGCACGTCTTTTATGCGCACGGACGATGTTTCGTGCAAAATATCACGCAGTTGTTGTGGAAGGTTATTCGCGGAAGAGTGCCTTCAGAAACGAAGAATAAATGATTGCACCCGTGTCACTCCCATTCCCGAAGCTAATATGAGGGCATGCAGTTGAGTGCCGACTGCCGCGAAGGTCCCTAACCGGCTCGAGATATCCCCAGACATCCCTAAACACTGAAACGTTGTCTTCAGAAATATCCCCAACAAGGAAACGTTTTTTTATTTTTCTTTTTTCTGTCGCACATGTTTGATTCTGTTCGTGGAATAGATTGGTGATGGTTGAAAATAACCGTTTACAACGCTTAGTAAAAGTTCGATAAAAAAGGTGATACGGAATATTTCAATTTGTAATTCGGTACTTATACGCGGAAAATAAATAGGATATTTGTGCTCGTGGGATTTGTTTTCGGCCACGAAAATTCAAGGAAAGAAATTATAGCGTTTCGTGATCTCGCTCGATGCAAGTGTCCATAAAATCACGAATTTGCGAACTTAGCATCAATGTCGTACGCGGAATAACTCAACACTTTACCACCGACTCATAAAACCAGGGATACGGGCGCATCTCTGCTGGACTTTCACTACAGACAAGAGTACTTCCTCGCAGAGTACGAAAGTTTACAGGAAATGCGCTGCACATGCCGTTTCTTTGGAGTTTAAAAACCTAATCCCAAGCGTGTTTCTTTTTTTTTTTTTTTCTCAAAGGCAAATTAATGGAAATATACAAATAAATCGAGATTTTGGTATTCATTCACTCAAAGAAATCTGGAGTGTCGACTTTCCTGCAAAGAACTTGAGAGAACCAATCGCTGCTCTCCATAGAGGAAGCAGGCCGAATGACGAGGCTTAAAATAAGTTTACATCTTAATAAATTGTCTGCACTATGGCACTGAGCGTATAATTCCGACGTATAATTCCCCGCGATAACAAAACTCAATAAGGTAAGAGCCGATTCGATCATCATAGACACAATCCTGCTAACGACTCCGGGTCGAAGTGCCCACGCACTCCGAGTGCAACACGAAGGAATCCCGCAACAGAACATGCGCGTTCAAACCGTCCGCGCGGCGGAGAGGTCTCGAATACGCAACTTGCGTTCGTACGCGGACGGCTTTCGCGTCTTGATGCGACTGGGACTCCCGTAACGTCATTAAGTCGAGTTCCTGGTTTTACCTTCGGGCTACCCGATGAAAGGGCATTGTGCGAGGAGCGATGGGCGCGCGCTAAATAAGGGCCACTGCTGCGACTCGGGTTCGAGTGACGCGACGGAGAAGCCATCGCCACGGGCGGTTTCGTTAAATGGGGAAGCGAAGGAGGCTCGGGAGGGACGCTGAAAAGAGCAGGACGGGAGAGACGCGGCCGTTTGTGCGCGCCGCTTCCACAATGGCTTCCTAACAAGGTTGCTCGGGAGGACGAGGGAGGGAGGCCTTCGCCGCTGTGCGCGGTTTGGGTCCGGGCTGTTTCGACACGCCGCGTCTTCTTTGCGCCCATTCGGGACGGTTTCCTTTTTTTTTTTTTGGAGGTAGGGAAGGCGGCACGTGATCCCTCGTGCCTCTATCCCCACGTCGGATGCTCCTCTTGTGACGCGAGTTATCTGTTATCAATTAGGCACGCGATACGTGCGATGGACTCTGTAGATGATAATGCCTTATGTGACTAGAGTAGCGTTGTCATGACGCGTAGCGTTTTTAAAATTTTGACTTGAAATATGCTTCGATGACCTTTTGTTTTCGAAGCTGTGGAAGTGTGGTGTTGTCATGGCGTCCAGACAAATTTGCTTTAAAATTTACCTTCCGGGCGCGTGAGGACACAAACTTTTAGTAATGTCGTTGTAGTCACAGACAGAATCCAGCACAACGAAATAAAGAAAAACTAATAAAGCATTGCTTGGATGGCAGAATGATATGCAACCTCCTTGAGTTGTGGGCGTCGGGTCAACGTGACCTTCTTTACGATCTCGTTTCAAATTTCGACTGCTTCGAGTGTCGCATTATTCGGCACAACGAGACGCTAGCGGTGCGTCCTGAAAGAATCGGTTCAATTGTAGGATGCCCTGTACGCGAGCTGCTGTCTTGGAGCTGGGGCCTCGTCAAGCTGCATGTGCTGCAGATTTTTGCCCCAGCTACCATCCATTTTTCCCGGTGAAAGAAAAATAAAATAATTGACTGACTGATTGATTGATTAATTGATTGGTTGATTAACTTGTTGATTGACTGATACTGTCACAGAGAAAAAGAAATAGGAAAAAAATAAAAACAATTAATTCGATATGTTATGAGAAGGTCGAGGCCGGGACGGGTTCTCACTCCTAAAACACGTGATCTACAACCGAACAGCGAGCATATCATCTCACTTGTTTAATGTCGGAGAGAAGAGCTCATAATGGAGGCCTGATTATATTCGGCTAACCTAGCTGTTCACTTTAGTCGAGCTCATTTCGCCTCGACTGGAGTAGCTATATAGTTGCAAACAAGATGTTGGTATCCAAACCCCCACCAGATTTCTGGTAAGAAACCACTTCGCCCAACTCTTCTCATATTGTCAACCCCCACCCCTTTCCCAAGCTGTACGACTCTTGCCTCTGCCCAGTGAGTCTACTGTACCAGTACGCGCAGTCAGTCCCTGTTTTTTTGGAAGAGGATTACACGCCAAGGGTTTATAACCTTATGAGGTGGCTGCCCTGTGCTCTTGCTCGTAGGAACAAAAAGCTTAGAAAGCTTTTCTAAAAAAAAAAAAGAAATAAAAAGAAAATGAAACAAAAAAACTCGGTTGCAAGTGTGTAAACTGCGCTTAAGTCGCGAATGGAACGGCTACCACTGCCTATTTTCGAGCTGTCGCGGGTATTTTGTCGAAGCTCGTCCATTCCCGTCGACGTCAAGAACCTGCGGAACGAAGTTCTCCTTCATTTTGTTCGACGCCCATATTTTGCAAAGACAGGGACTGCTCCGCGAGATGTGCACTCGACTGATGGCGCAGCGTGACGCCGACGGTTCCCTACCCGCGGCGGTACACCCCCCCCCCCCCCCCCCCCCCCCCCCCCCCTCTCCGGTCTGCTCCGAGGGGCCGAGCGGAAATGGACGGCCGGACACTTCCGTCCGCGCCATTGTGCATGCTCCGATGGAGGAACCACGTCGAAAGGGTTGAGGAAACATTAGTTCGGCGGCGGGCAGCGCAGCGCCTGTGTCGCAGTTCGAACCAGACCCAGTGAACAACCGCACTCGTGGAGGGGGACAGGCCCCGGGCCGCTGGATCGATGGCCTGACGCGGGCGCCATGTTAGATTTTAGAAGGGGAGGGCGGCGAGCGCCGGTTTCGGCAAAGGGAGTTGTTGGTTTTGGGAAGGTCTTCGGGAAAGGGGTCGAGGGCGCGCATGCGCGGTGGGTATTGGCTGCGCGAGTCAAGTGCGGCTGAAGAATGTCGGGAGAATTGTGCGTGGCGTTCAGTCTGGAGCAGTAGGGAGCTGACGACGTTCTCATGAAACCTCAATAATGCGTGTGTGTACAAAACATGTCTGCACTTCGTTTGGCTTGCTGTCATCGTTAGCGTGGTCTCAGAGACTGCGTTTCTTTTTTATGCGAGATTCCTCTTCGAGACGAACAGGTCAACTGCATCACATTGAGAGCTTCTCGCAACGAAAGGGAAAGAAGTCAAGTGACAAAAATATTGTTTTGGTGATTTGGATTCTCGTCTTGATGGTCTTAGTCGCTTCCATTTCTTTCTAGAGGTTGCGCTCGTTGATGTGTGTTTATTGAACCAGCACGCTGTTTCCAAAACAGGCCCGCGTTTGCCCACAGCAGGTGTGGGCACTGCACGTGCGAAGGAACCAGACTCGCGTGAGATAAAGCCTTTGCGCGTGCGCAGTGCCTATGCCACCACGTTGGCGTTACGTTAGAGGGTGGAATTGGTGTATACTTCGTTTCACTTGAGGATGAACCGCAGAGAAAGTTACGAGCCATCGAAGTCAATCGTGTCGTGCTGAGCATAGAATTCACCTCAGTATAACGTTCTCGTTATTTTTAACGAATCATAGCATACTGTTATTTAACTGATATCAGTCACATCAGACGCTTAAGTTTTGTTCTTGTAAAAAGGAGATCTTCGAGGACAATCGAACTCCCATTTTATTCTCTCTGCAAGAAATAGACTATGCTGTGTATAAACCAATTGAGGAAGGTCGCGAATTTGTTTACATTGCTGTTGTTCCCGTACTATATTAGAAAGCACGGTATATGCTTCCGCTATCACTGTTCGAGCAGCTGCTGGACTCAGACATAGAATAATAGAGGTGCAGGACTGCGCCATGTGGTCAGCCAGCTGCGACTGTGCGTACGGGATAACATCGTGGAAGAGTCAAACTCTCAATACACCAGGGCAACAACAACGAGTCAACAACCGCTCACTACAAACGCGGAGAAAACGAACAGAACCGTTACACGCATTGTCCACCGCGATTGCGAGGCACGGATGAGGCAAGGCGGCTCGTAAACAACCGCGCTGAACCGGACCGGGTCCTTGTAAACAAGATAATCCGCCCTGGGAGATGAGGATTATCCAGCGAGACCCGCTCGAGGCTGTCTTTGTCTGGATGGTAAGCATTGAGCGGAGGCCGGGAGGGCGGAGAGGGTGCTTCCGCGCAGGACTCGTGGCGCAGTCGATGGAGCGTGCCACCGAGTCTGCTATTTCTTATCTCCGACCCGCAATCTCGTCGTCTATGGCTTTTGTGTGGGAAAGCCACATTTCATTTAATTTTTTTTTTATTTGAGCATTTGGGATTGTTTTTTTTTTTTTTTTATTCACTATAGACGCACCCAACGTACCAAAAGTTAACTACACCCGGCCGGAAACCACTCATTGGTTGGCGTTACTACTTGTTGATCACAGCAACAACTAAACTTGTTAGTTTCAAGTAAGCCCGTACTTGCTTTTCGTGTATCCTGGGGGTTGGTAGTAATATATTTGCAAGTTACGAGGGAAGTCATACATTTTTACTCTCCTGGATTGGCAGATAACGTGCTATCACAGCTTGAAATGCTTTTTAGGTTTAATCTGGCATGCTTAAACAAACTAATGTTTGTTGTTTTTCCCACACCTTTTATAGTCCCTTTAAATAAATGAAATTAATAAAATAAAATAAAATGGTCATGAAAATATTGAATAATTAAAAAAAAAAAAAAAACTAACCCGAAATAAAGCATCTGCGTTTCGTCATGATAATTTTGAAACATTAATGCGTTTGTCCTATTACTTTACAAGTCACCGAAAAGCACTACTGTCAGTGACGAATCGCATTGCACAGCACCGCACCACACCGCCGCGCAGGACTCTGGAAATATAGACGCGGTCATGCGTATCTCCGAGTAGTGTCACGAATAATCCTAAACACCTTCCAGCCACCTATGCTCCGTCTCATTAAAACCGTGCAGTACAGCCAAAGCTACAGGGGAGAGAGGGTACGCCAACCTGTTCAAGAGGAGGGAAAGGAGAAACGGGAGACAAGGGCTGGGATTCCCCTTTCCTTCTTTCTCGCCTTTTCAACAGGTTGGGATACATTCTCTCCTTTGTAGCTTTGGCTGTACTGCACGCTTTTAATGAGACGAAGCATAGTGATGCGTATTGAACTATTTCTGCTCTCATTAAATTTAATCTGTTTTACTTTGAGGCTTGTTTTTCCGCAATCCATTGACACCAAAACGTTTTATTTATTTTTTTTTACTTAACTCACTTAAACTTAGAGCATGTGCATTGAGAAGCCAACTGGAGCCACTTGTTGAAAGTGTTTAAAATAAAAGACACACCAAACCGGGGGGGGGGGGGGGGGGGGGTTCACGCGTCAAACCAATGAAGTGCATCTGCCAGGCTACATAGGGAAGCTGCGGATTAATATCGACCACCTGGGGATCTTTTGACGCGGAGCCGAAAGCTCGACTACATCGTACCTGTCCGCTATGAGCCTCCATCGGATCACTGGCACCTCGGCATGGATTCGAGCCCGCCAACTGGGAATACGTACACTATTCGGGCGATCACCTCTCTCTTCTGATATTGATTCAAAAGAGGGCCCCGCCTCGCCTCCATAGCTACTCGACATTATTTTCAGCCGTTCACAACTGCTGGGCTCAGAGCGCTCTGAGGATCCCGTACTAGCAACGGAGGCAAAACTTCTTGGCGTTGGTAATATATAATAATACCGGGTGTTTCAGAGAACGCAGGCCAAATCGCTCCTGCGAAAACTACTCATAGCAACGAAAAGAGGCTTGTGGCGTTTTGGTCCTGGGCCAGGGGCACATTTAGGAAACTTATTAAAGTCCAAGATAAGTAAGTTGTTAATTATTTTTGCGTAATTAACTTTTTTAATATTGTGTTTAAGGGCATGGTTTAAATTATGAAATTGCTCAGCATCGTCGAAAAACACTAAATCAACAAATTGCAGAACGATAGAAGGCACGCGAAGCATTTTACGGCTTTCTGAACAACCGCACAAAATCGACGGGTTTTTAAGTTTCGATTTGCTATCGGGGGGCATGTCAGCTCCAGCGGCACCTCGCCCCGTAGGGAGATAGTGCAACCAGCCTCTACTGCGTTGCGCGAGGACAGCGCAGCAGAGGTTGGTTGCACTATCTCTCCACGGGGTGCGGTGCCGCCGGGGGCCGAGATGCGCTCCGATAGCAAACCGCAACTTAAAAACCCGTCGATGTTGTGCGGTTTTTCAGAAAGCCATAAAATGTTTCACGTGCCTTCTATTGTTCTGCAATTTTTTTATTTAGTGTTTTTCGATGATGCTGAGCAATTTTCTAATTGAAACCATGCCCTTAAACACAATATTAAAAAGTTAATTGCGCAAAAATAATTAACAACTTAATTATACCGGACTTTAATAATTTTCTAAATGGGCCCCTGGCCCAGGACCAAAACGCCACAAGCCTTTTTTCGTTGCGATGAGTAGTTTTCGCCGGAGCGATTGGGCCTGCATTCTCTAAACACCCTGTATATATATATATATATATATAACAACTATCGAGGCGATTGTGTTAATACGTGAAACGTTCTAGCATGACAAACGTTTAGCGATACTCTGAGTTTCACATATGCAACACAATTGCCTCGATAGTTGTTCCTATAATGAAGCGATGCTACCGCTAATAGGGCTGATTAACCTGGCGATCTTCCAGAGAATTTCATAATCTCGAGGTCCACTCTCTCAGTGCGCGCAGGTGGTTAATGGTCGAGCTCCTCCTTGCCTATCTCACTCCTCCTCGCCTACCCCTCTGGTCAAATGACCTCCCAGGTAACCAATCAGCGTCGAACACCTCACTCATTCTCCCCACCCGTCAACCAATCAGTGCAGAACCTCGCGGCCACGCTTTTATCTAGGCTTCACGAAATGCCGAACACCTAGACAAAGAACGTTTCACGTTAAAAACAGCATGCGCCGGGAAATTGAGCTTAACGTAAGCATGTAAAGCGTCATGTTCAGCGTCACGGCGCAGACATTTTTTTAGGTTGGAACATGTTTTTATTTTTGTCATTAGCCGACATCCCTTAGCAGATTGCAGTCATTGGCATTCCCACGTGCTTTGCGGGAGAGTATAGACACACTGGATTTTGTAAACTGATACGCACGGCGCTTTGCCTCGAAGGCACACTGGCATTATTTCCAAACATTGGAACTTTACGTCGCAAAGAGACTGAGGCTATGATAACATCCCACAAACGCATTGGGAAAGCGGCCACCCAGGGTTCGATGCCTACACTTGGCACTCCGGAGCGCGAAACGAAACTTGAACGCCATGGAAGCAGTCCAACATGCCGAACTCCCCGTTGTGTTCAGCTGCTGTTACTCGCTTATTTTCTGCTTCAAAGGAGACATGGAATGTGTATCTATTACAACGTTTTTGCGCGAATAGGTAATAATTCTATAAACCGTTCCAGGTACTGTTGGTGTCTTGGGAGATGATCAGCGAATACAGAGCTCCCGTGCTTTTCAACCCCAGACGGATTCGTCACGGCGGATTGAATGTACGTTTGTTCCGTGTGGAAAGACACTGATTTTCCCTCTAATGTACTACATGTAGCGACGTAAGTCCCCCGCCCCCCCCCCCCCCCCCCCCCTCCAAAAAAACAAATAAAAAAGATCCCGAGTCTACGAGGTGGCAGAGCATCATCCGGCCCGGAAATGGGCAGCTGCGAAACCCGGAGGACAGGAATCGTGGCAATTGGGTCATTCCGAGGGGTTTGATCTCGCCAAATCTCGTTTCATAGTAGGGAGGACACGAGAAAATTGCCTCGGTCGCGAGTAGTTTTGTTGTGTATGTTTCTTTCACTTCGCTATGGGGTCGTCTTTGTTGTTCTTTTGATTTGGGCGGCGCGGGAGGGGTGGAATCTAAAACAGCCTGATGCATGGGAGGCAGGCGCATTGTTTTTATTCCGGATTGTGAGCGTGGTGAACTTCTCGGGCCTGACTAGTGTTTGATATTAGTTGATACGTTAAGCTAGATTAAACTTTTTATATTTAGGTGAACAGAAAAAACAAGTTCCATTCAAGCGAGCTTTTCACAAAGCGTTGCCCCAAACATAATGTTCTTGGACGGCGTGAACGAAGTTTGCTTGGTCACCATTACATTGAGCTATAATTTTTGACCTTCGGTTCATCTGAAATTTTATTTAGATTGTACGAGCGGAAATCTACATGTGAGCATTCCCAACTGGGAGCTTTCGGCGAATCGTCTCTGGTGTTCCCGGTTCAATATGTGTTTGGACCCAGTCATCTTTTACGTGACGAATTTTCTCTTGCAGTCGCTAATCGTCTTCGATCAGTAAGACGCCAATAATAAAACAAATGTCTTCAACAAGTAAAATCGCCACTGGGTTATTCCACGTCAAAGGAGACGCGGCACTTTTTACAGCAATATTACAGCGATGGCCGTTTGTGGGACACTTCGCGGTTACACGCCGTCGACCGCGCTCCAGATCGACGCGGAGCGTTCTCAGCACTCCGCCAAAACATTCCACAGGCCGCTTATAACAAGATAACAATCAAGCAAGATAACATGCATGGTCATGCATTGTGGCAAAATAACATGCTATGTCAGTAAAACCATACCCGCGGGGCACTCTGGAAGTGCACTGGGATAAATGCCCATGTGATCCAGAGTTAGCACAAACAACAATTCTCAGGAAATACACAAATAAAATTTCCGTAGAATTTTACGATGCATTCTGTACCAGTAAGCAAGGGAAAAGCAAGTGCGTTAGTGTACCGTCAATGCACATGCCAGATAAAAAGTTTTATTTTCTAAACAAATGGCAGAGAAATGGTATTAATAATGTTTGTGTATTTCAATAAATGTTTGTGGCAAGGAAGAAAGATGTTCTTCATCTGTCAACAATGACCCTTTCATAATCCCGATTATCGGGAACCGATTCATTCAGTTCATCTGCTCCGAAATGACACCTTACCGGCTTCGACGTCACACTTCGGCTGTCCATGTGTTTCACCTTACGGGATGCGTATTTCATGACTGGAATATGTACGAAAAACTTAATTTAAATAAGAAGCCTTTGAAATTTAAGAAAAATAATGTCTTTATTTTGTGAAAATTTTATTTCATATTAGCTGATATCTCGCTTTAAACTTTTGGAATTTGGGCGCCTAACTACGTACTAATGTGCCCTCTCTTACACTAAAACACGAACACTGAAGGACGCCTTTTTAGTCCAAATAGGAAGTCCAAAAAAAAAAAAACAAGAAAAAAAAAAACTTTATGAGATTTTTTTTTTGTCATCTTGGAGTTGGGTGTTAGCTACAATACTTTTTTTCATTTGTTATCTTAATACTAATAATTGAATTACTTGTATTGAATTCTCAATTCCTCGTTTTGTTGCGTTTTAAGATCTCCAGTTTGTCCAGAAACAGCCATACTGAGAGCCAGAAAAAGCAATGCGGGCAGCGGTGTCCGCAACATTCGAAATAGGCAAAAGTTCACTTCACCTCATCTGTTCAACGTATACATATATATATATATAAAAGTACTTTTTGTTGTTGCTGAAAAAATACGTTTTAGAGAGGAGGCAATCCGGCCTTGCCTCCAGTCGCCCGCCTTGTAGGCGACGTACGCCGGCGTTCGCCAGCGAGGCGTCAACGGTGTGAGACGCCGCCGCAAGGTCTCCAACACTCTTAAAAATGCCTCCGCGTCTGCTTACCCGCAATACACTCGAAGAGCCAATCTCTGCGATCTACGGAATCAGCTCAGCGAATGAAAAGGCGGAACACCCGTTTAGATCTAAAAATGAAGTCTGCGCTGTAGCATTGCGCAATGCAAAGCGTCATGCTTGCATTGCGTAATGCCACAGCGCAGACTTCATTTTTGACGTCTAAACAGATGTTCCGCTTCATCATTCGCTGAACTCATTTCGTAGATCGCAGAGATTGGCTCTTCGAGTGTTTTGCGGGTAAGCAGACACGGAGGCATTTTTAAGAGAGAACGCACTCCTGAAAACACGTTTAATTCAGTTGAAGTGGACGTTATTCTCACTTCCTTGGATCCGTATTCCCTTGTCGTTACGTAATGGTACTGGCGGCTTAATTTCACTCTACTTCTACCCAGGTAACTGCTTTCAACGCAGGCTTGCATCGTTTAATTCCTGAGTTTTTGGAGTGCATACTGCGCGCAGGTCCTCGTCTGTAGTATGTCCAGATATAAAAACAATTCAGATCGAATGGCCATTCGCCGATGCGAAATGATAACGGCGATGTCGCTTCCCCACTGAAGCGTTTCCCATTGAAACCGTTTTTTCGCAGCGTTTTTTTATTAACTACATGATTTTTATGTAAATTGCCGAAATTTAGGGCACAATATTAGCAAAAATATTATTTTTTTTTTACAAATAAAACAGCAGCTTTTTTTTAGTTAAGAGGATTCTTTATTTAAATTAATTTTTCGTAAATATGCCATACATGAAAAAATTGCCGCGTCTTCTTTGGCATGGAATGACTGCATATGCTTACTCTAAAAGCCGTCCAAAGAGGAGATACGTGACGGGTGGAAAAAGAATCCTCCCTAGCTAGAGCTAATAGTCGTATCAATTATAATCTTACAAGCCATAGCATGCCCCCCCCCCCCCTCTTCCTAAAAAAAACAATTAAAAAGTTGAGTTGTTTTTAATATTAGACAGGAACCTCGTTGACATTATCTGTCTACCGAACCTCTATCATTTACGGATTCCACAATAGGAAGCGTAATCGAACAAACTGAGATTCAAAAATACTGGGAGGGGAGGGGGGGGGGGGGGGGGGGGGGCAACCCTTCGGCTCGCTGCGAAAGAAAGAAACGCGAAAAGAGTCCCAATAAAAGGGCCCCTCTGCGTAGACGCAGGCGTCACAGAGAGAAATGGCAACCAAAAGGGGGACAAAAATGCGTGGGCGGTCGTGGGAAAAATGAAAAGAATAGGGGTTCGCGCGACGCGTCAAGGTGTTTACCCTGTTTACTTCGCGGAAAGGCAAAAGAGCCACGTCCCTCACTCGCGCGCGCTCCTACTCGCGCGCGTTGGGGACAGTGGTCCCAGCAGCGAGGAGCTTTTCCCTCTCTTTTTTATTCCTTCGCTCTTCTTTTGTCGCTGCGCCGGTGCTTTGTTGCGCCGCGTCTTGGGGTTAGCTTTTTCCCGGGGAGGGGGGGAAGGGAAAAGGAGGGGGGGGGGGTTGGTTTTTTGTTTTTTATTTTGCACGGGGTTTGACGGCGAACGGTTCGGTCGCGTGGTCATCGTGCCTTCGGCGCGCACAATGCGCCGCGAAAAACCGGCTGCCGACGCCGTCGATGATGGATCGACAGCGGCGGCGACGGCATCGCGCACTCGCTCGCTCCTGTGCGTGCCCGAGTGTAGTACGTATATTCTCCGAGTGTGCGCACCTTCGAGCAAGAGGTGCTCTCGGGTTCGTCCGGGGGACTCGCCGACCCGAAGTCGCCGCTCGCTGCTCCGTTTCGGAGTCATTGATGGTGGTGGGCAAAAATTATCCTCGGTGTTGAGCACACGAGAAGGGGTGGGAAGTGACGACGGGACGGGTTAAGAAGGGTAAAGGATGAGCAACGCGTCTGTTCTATTCTTATTATCTCGAGTGCAGAGCGAGGTACCGGGGGAGCTTCTTTCAACTGTTATTAGCCTCCTATCTTGTTTTCTAGGAATATGGGTTTTGGGAAGCAAAAGAAATGTGCAGAAAACACGAAGACTTCTCTACATCGTAAGTCGTAAGATGGAAACTTGAAACTTTCATTCTTTTTTTTTTTCGTTTTCTTGATATAGAAAACTTATTTCTTTTTTTAGTTGGATGAAGTTGGTACGGGTTATTTAGAATGCGCTAGTTTTTTCGTTTTTTTTTTATGCTGGAACGTGTTAAGGGTCAGGTAAGTCTAGTTAGTGCTGTGTCCTTGTACAAGATTGGGGAATTGTTGTTGTAGACGTAATTTGCATCCTGCAATGGTATTTCGTGCTAGGCACAAATTAACACGAAAAACAGCAGTGATAATTAGCGTCTAATGTTTATCATCCCAATGCCGCTTTGCTTCCCAGCAAAATATTTAAAGTGAACATACAAAGAACATTTGCCAAGTTGACAAAATATGTCCATAAAATGTAAATGACATAAAAACACCGGGTTTTTAAAGATGCCCTTTTAAAAACCTTTCCTACTTTTCTTCAACGAGAGTATAATACACCTTTTCTTTATTTTTGTGGCAACTTCAGTGGCTATCATGTTTAACGCCTACTCCTCAATTTTTTTTTTTTTTGCTGCAGCAATTTATTGCGTTTAGGGCTAAAGGTGACTCAGACAAAGTGCGACAGTAAGGTTGTATGAGTTACAGTGATCGTGGGTAGCGTGTCACATAAAAAAAAGAAGAGAAAAAAAAATTCACGTAACTACAATGGGTAAGGATTTCTGTAGACTATTCCGACAAATAGAAAGCACTATGAAATCACTTCTTTTTAGCATTTTGGAGAGTTGCAGTCTTCCGCACAGCTTTGCAAATGATTTAAGCATGAGCTGCAAGGAAGTAAGATTTCTTTTTTTTTTTTTGAGATAGAGTAAAGTATTGAAAAAAGGCAAAACGAGGTAGGCTTCCACATCCGTTGTTTTGTTTCGCCGAAGTTGGATAATTAAGTGGGTGGTTCATTAGTCGAAGCGCTCTGTGGCGTAGGCGCCGTTACTCGCCATAAAGGAAGTGTCTGACGTACAAGGCGTTGGAGCAAGAGCACCATTCTTGGGGCCCAGCCTTTACACTTGTTAGCGCGGCGAAAACAATGCCGCGGAATTTGTCGTTCGTAGGACGGAACCTCCGATTCAGAATCGCTGGTAGACCGGAACCCGCGTCCGAATACACCGAAGGAAAATGGTCTTCCGCTTCAACTGTCGTGACAAGAAAAAGAAAAAAAAGAAAAAAGAGCCACTCACAGATGTGTTTTTGTTTGTTTTCCTGGCCGCACGTTGGTTTGTGGTCTATTCCGCATGAAGCGGCTTTAGACATTCTTCCATAATTTGTGTTTTTGTTGTTGTTTTCTAGCAGTCCTAAATGAAAACTTGTAGTGCAGTCCACGGTCCTCTGTAGCGCATCATTAATCAATATTTTTTTAGACTGTCAAGCTGTGGGGGTCCATTGTTCTAGTTATTTATTTATTCTTATTTGTCAAAAACGCGCCGCTCGCATTGTTTCTCGTTTTCTCTCTGTGCTGTGGTTGACTAGGCAAAAATAGTTTCTCTCATTCCAGCCATCTCGCTCTATAATTATAATAATCGTCTTTCTTTTTTTTTTTTTCTTGTCTCGTGTCCAAAAACAGCACAGGGCTTAAATAGCGGTACACCGCTCGTCATCACGTATACCTCCAGGAAACAAAACAAGGTCGTAACTATGTACAAAATTTGACTAGAACCTATGTCGAAAATCAATCAGGTCGCTAAAAATGTCTCCAACAGATTGATCCAGCTTGTTGAATTCAAATTGCATTCTTGTTAGTGGTGACGTGTCATTCAAAGCAGGAGGGCAAACAGGACTGTGAAATCGATTGGACCGCAAGGGAGCATGAAAACAGACAGTGCGTAACACGTCTGTCAACAGCACCGTTCACAACCTTATGTAAAAACATGGAATCACCTAATGGTTGTCTATCAAGCAAATTACACAGCCCCGTCTTGCGACTGTGCTATTATCTTTTTACGATAGGCGCAAAATTAAGTTTTGTTTTACTAGACTAAATATGAAGGGCCGCGTTCGTGCCGCATTTCCGACAATGTATTTTTTATTCTTGCGGCGCAATAATTTTTTTTTACTCGAAAAATTTATATCGCAAAGCCACAGCTTAATTATAATATATATATACGTATATATTGCTATGAACAACGACATTACGCAATGGAAGTTTGGCCGAATCCTATGGATCACCGTTTTTTTCTTTTCTTCTTTCTTTTAGTCTAGTTTTTTTTTCAAACGTTGAGTGCGAATTCAGTCTGCAGATATCCTAAGGTCCATTTTGGCAGATCGTTGGCCCGTTGCTCTCTCGTGCGATACGACGCTTCCCGTTATACAAACTCGGCAGATTTGAATTTCGCTTTCGACAAAAGGCTGCGCTCTCTATACGGCGTCGAGACCCTCGCTGCCAAGTCCGGCAGACCGGACCCATGGACGAACTGACCGTTGCGAGCAGGCGACATCGGCGCCAGTTCATCTGTCACAGCGGTCAAAGGAGGCGTGATATTCAAGGTTGCCATTTGATATGGAAAACGAGTGGCCATACATCATAAACCACGATTTCCCGAAAGCGCGGCAGCGGCGGCTGCGTCGGGTCCGAAGAGCGACCTTGCCGCAGCAGTGACCTCGTTTTGGGGGCCCGCGGCAGCAGTCACCGGAAAGAGTCAGGGGCTTCGACTCACGTGCTGTTGAAAGCCCGAAAAAGAGAGAAAGAGAGAGGGAGTGAGAGAGAGAGAGTGAGAGGCGCGATGATTTGCGCGTGCTTCGTTCACGGCGCCACGACCCCCGACTGGGTTTTGTCGCGTTCCCTTCCCGGTTTATGTAATTTCAAACTTGTTTCCGCGGATCGCGCGCAATGATCACGTCGCTGCGGGGCCGGCAATTGTTTGATCTGTAGAAATATTTTTCGCGAGGACTTGCCGTACGTTGCGTACATCAAGGTGGTTGGAGAGCCGTTACACGAGACAACGCTACCTACGAAGAATTTTAAGTAAGCACTAATACAGCGCCAGAAAAGTAGGGCGAAGTAAAAGAAGTGGACGAAACTTTTAGTTTGTGTTTATTTTTGTTGCTGCCGTTTTATTTTTTATTCAGTCGCCCGAATTGCTACCCTAAAGAAGAAAGTATCGGAACTAGAGAACTTGTACATACCGTTTAAGAAACTCTAACGTAAGTATGTCAGCTGCTTAAGGCCCGTTGACACTCTTGCGCCGACTTCGACCGAGAAAGACCAGACCGGTTTTTAAGCCTTTTGCGACTTCTTACGACCGGATGCGATGCAGCGGAGCTGGTCCTAAGAAGTCGCAAGAGGCTTAAAAACCGGTCTCGTCTCTCTCGGTCGAAGTCGGTCGCAAGAGTGTGAACGGGCCTTTACGCATTCCGGTTCATTTAGTGGAGTAGCTTGGAGTTAATTTGTAAGGGTGTAAACACACAAAATATACATAAATAAATCAAATTAAAAGTTGGAATCTAATTTAGGCTTCACATGGGCTCTTTTAGAGTTCGCATGATTGATTGTGTCAATGCTAATGAAAATCTAAATCAAGCTGGATTAAAAAAAAAAAAAAAAAACTGAGTCTTTACAAGCCGGAATGCATGCAGCGGGTACATGATCAGTTCACCATGTCAAGGTACATTAATACAACTTTGCTATGGGCTAAGTCTGTTTGGTGAAGACAGATCATGTTCCTATAAGTTTCAGGAGTAGTGTGGTTCCTTCTCGACACACTCATTTAGGCGTTTATTGTCACTTGGGCGCGTCAGTTTCATTTGAACATCGGTACGTTCACCTCGGAAATAAAAAAAAGGGGGGGGGGGGGGTTACAATTTGACTTCTTGACGTAGTTTACATGGGAAAATAATATATAGAGAGGTTATTGTCTTATTCCCAGAACATTCTTCAAAAACTCTGTCTAAAAAAAAACCGTACGCGCACGTGTCGCTTTCTGGATTGTTTTAGCAAATGTGAAGAAAGCTCCTCCCTGCACTCTGATTTGTTGATCTTGTCATTCAAGGTCACAGGCATAAAGCCTTCCACAAAATGGCGCGAGTTTGGTTTGCAGACCAAGATGCCGAAGAATAAAGTTTGCGCAGAAAAATAGCAAGGATAGCGATATATATTTCATACACAGTAACCTTTTTACATCATTAAGGGTGTAAAGAGGGTCTTTTGGCAAGTTACACCCCTGCGTACACTCCTCAAGATTAAAGAAATGATAAGCATGTAGGATAAAAACAACACAACACCCTGGTCCCGGGTGCCGCCGAGTGATGCCACTGTGCAAAACGTCGGTACGTGCTCAGGCCATTCATTGTGCGCCCGTGAATGTTCAGAAATTCCATCGCTGCGAAGTTAATCTGTATATCTGAGTTTCAGCGGATGAAACGAGATCACCTCTTTCCCCCTGTGTGCGATATATATATGGCCGAAGAACCAAGAAGAGATGCAGTCGTGGCCGAGTGGTTAAGGCGATGGACTCGAAATCCATTGGGGTTTCCCCGCACAGGTTCGAATCCTGTCCGCTGCGGTTTTTATTTTACAACCCAGAGGTTTTAGGGCCACGCGCAACCCTCCCAACCCGTCGTTGAAGGGGCAAGGTGTGAAGCTGAATGACTATCCATACTCGGGCCTCTCTCATTTGTTTGTGAAGCAGCTGGTTTCACCTTTTTTTTTTTCTTTCTTTTTTTGCGAGACCAACAGCATCCTTTTATTATGTTAATTCAAACAAAAGTGTCACCTCATTTGCCTTTTTTTCAGGCTTCGTCCCATGGCGATGAACAGAAAAAAATTAGTAGAGTATCAGAAAAAGGTGGTTTGTCTGCACGTTTTTCTTTTTTAATATCTCTCTGTTAGTGTAGGGAAGTAAGTACATTGTACTTGAAATACTACTTCAAGTAAGTTTAGAAAACTTGTTCTTTACTTAAAGTACACTCTCTGAGCACGTTTAGGGTGTTTTAAACAGCGGCTAGGCTCTTTAAATCGACCGCAAAAATCGGTTTCTTAACCTATTACGCTATGATTTTGTGCAGCGTTGCCCACAACACCCCGGGTGGTGCATGCTTTCTATAAAATTTGCAAAGAGCGAATTTGCCTAAGAAAAAAGTAAAAAAAAAAAGACTCAAAGGGATGGTGAACCAAAATTTGCATTAAAAAAAAAAAAAAAACAATGCCGGACACGTAAGCGGGACGCTACAATCCCTGCAACACTACTAGTAAGGCAATACTCAAATGAACGGCCGTATTTCTGGAAAAGGAAGTCGAGATTGAACCAGGCCGACGAGGCGCGTGACGTCAAGATACCTTGTTTCCTCCTCTCTTCGCTTCGCTCCCTCAAGGAGGCGAGGCGGAGAAGACGCGAGGCCGTTCCCTCTCCTTCTCGGAGAAACATGACGTCAACATTCCTGCCAAATGCGCCTCTTTGTTTGAAAAAATACGGTCATCCGTTCGAGATATCGCTGTATGAGTGATGTTTTGGTGTTTGTAGCATCCCGTTGCAGGTTTTTTGGCCGCGTGTTTTGGGGAATCCAGATTTCGGTTCAGCATCCCTTTAACTCCTATGGAAACGGAGAGAAACCATCGGTGTTAAACATCTGGAATTCGCTCTGTCCTTCATGCTGACCAATGCGAAAAAAAAAAAAGAAAAAAAAGTACGGTTTAATTTTGTTAGCCTGGATAAGTAGCTGGAATTTTTTTTTTTTCTTAATCCGGAATTTGAAATCCGGGCGGCTGGACGTTTGCAAAGCGCTCACTAAAGTGGGAGGCCATCAAAATGCTCTTCTAAAAAAACTCGTAGTGTTTTCACGTGTTTTGTCTGATGACACTCTGGCTGGCAAGAAACGCAGTCTTGGCCGAGCGGTTAAGGCGATGTACTCGAAATCCCTTGGGGTTTCCCCGCACATGTTCGGATCCTGTCGGCTGCGGTTATTGTTTTGCTACCCTAAGGTTTTAGGGCCACGTGCAACCCTCCCTTGCGTCTGTAAGAGAGCTATCCTAGTAGAATGAAACGCTGAGGTGACGCATTTCAGTTTTCACATGGACGCCTTTTCAAAACTCACTCTTATTGCACTCAATTATTTTTATTCAAAACACAGTTATTTTTTGCCTTAGATTTCTTTTTATTTTTTTTATTTGTGAGATTTGCTTTACAAAACATTAATTTGGAATAAAATGAAAAATGGCAGGTTACCAGTTTGGGTAAAACTAGAGTGTGAAAATAAATTATAGTTTAAATATAAGAAAACACATGTCGTGTTCGACCTAATTTGACCATAAAGTATAATGATTATCCAAGTAAATGTAATTGGTGCAGGCAACAATTTTTTGGTGTAGCCGCTATATCAATCTCCGCTCAAGGTGCTTGAATGGTGTGAACAAGGGTATCGCAGCGCCCTATTTCACACCCCTTTGGCACCCTTAAAATGTCATGGGTGTTCTATACAACAGCAGCAGCGCTATATTTTACAAGAAAAAGTGTTTCTTCAAAAAAGAGTTCTTGAAGAGTGTAGAGGTGGATGAACGAAGAGCGTGTTGGGGGACTACGGTTTGAAAATACGCCCTGCCGGTGCGGGTCAAGATTAAAGCAATAATAAACGTGTAGGACAAAGACAACCACATCTTCCAGTGAAAGATGTGGTCGTGTTGTTTTTCCCTACACTATATTTTTGCGCAAATTAGTAACCTGGAATTTTTTTTTTATTTCATCACGAATTGATGTTTTGTAAAGCCATCGTACAAAAAAAAAAAAAAAAAAAACTAAAACGAATCTAAGATGAAAAAATAACTGTGTTTTGAATAAAAAATTATTCAGTGCAATACGAGTGAGTTTTGAAAAGGAGTTCATGTGAAAACTGCAATGCGTCACCTCAGAGCTTCATTCTACTACGATAGCGCCCTTACAGACGCAAGGGAGGGTTGCACGTTGCCCTAAAACCCCAGGGCAGCAATACAAATACCGCAGCCGACAGGATTCGAACCTGTGCGGGGAAACCCCTATGGATTTCGAGTCCATCGCCTTAACCGCTCGGCCACGACTGCTTTTTTTTTTTCTTAATTGCCAGCTTACATATGATATACACATTGATAAAAATAAGTTGCCCCGAAAACTTCATCCATCAGACATTACTTAGCATGACAAAGGGGTTAAAAGCCTATCAGTCAGGCTTGGCTGAAGGTCGTTGCGATGGTTAATTTCAAATGTTTTCAGCGCGGCCAACTCGTCCAGAGTGAACTGGCAACCATTCCACATCAGTATTTATCTTTTTGTAACATATTCTTAACCATTCGATACTTTCAACGAAGTACCCTCGGGGATTGCGTGCATCAACATCAGCATGCCGCACCGCCATTCTGCTCTTCCATATGCCGTGGAGCCCCAAAAGCATATGATTATGTCGCAGGGCACAGGTTCACGCTTATTTGTTAGGAGCCGGACTCCCTGAGGTGAGATCGGGAGCTCTTTTTTTATGGTGCACTGAAGCACGTTCCAGAAAAGAAGAGCATCCCAGCGGACCAAAAAGACATGTTCAATGCTCTCCGGTTGTTTGCATAAAATACAATTCACCGACCAGTAGAGGTTCATGCCTTTTGCGTCCAGAAAAGCTTTTCCTGGCAACGTTTCGCTGTGTAATCTAAAAAAGAAAATTTGAACCACCGCTGGTACCATAGCGTTCTTGACTCGCAGTAACACATTACCTCCCGGGGCCCCAAAGCCTATGGGCCTATACGTTCGCATGGGCAGCAGTATGGCCACTAGGTCACGCGTCAAATTTTTGCGTGATACACCAGACAAATAGTTCATAGAAAAACGAACGAACAGAAAGCGGCGGGCAGATACAACTTCGCGCAAATAACCCGACAGTGGTCCGCACCGTGTCCGGGAGGACGAAACAACAAATCCCGGTAAAGCGTCAAACAGTCTTGTCTGAATTACGGTTCGAAGAAAGGCATCACGCTGGTAGCGGATAAACATAAAGCGTGACACGAGTTGTCGAAGAAATACGTGGCACAGTCCGACACCCCCTTTTTGGGCTTAAAAAAACAAAAAAGCTGGTACGGCGAGTTCGCTCTCATTGGGACGCCCAAATAAACACTGCAAATGCACGGTGAATCCGCTGAATGTCGATTCTTGAACACTGCAGCACTTGGAGGACAAAGCATAGTTTGGAGAGAATAAAATTATTGCCCACATCCGATCTCGTGAAATTGGATAAATCTCACCGTATACCCAGGCAGTGGCCTGAAGCTTATCGATTTCCTCTCGCCAGTATTCTCTGGGCTCAGGTTATGTTTCAGGTGAACACCTAGGTACTTTGAAGGTGTCTGTGACCATCGAACATTCCCCAAAACAGCTGCAGCCGTCGTCCACTCACCGTGCTATAACCACACGCACTTTGACCAACTAACCGCACAGGCAGTGACCTCACAAAACTTTTTGGTCACTTCAACAGCTCTTAAAACACTTTGAGGGTCCAAAGAAAAAAATTGCAACATTGTCTGCGTATGCTAATATTTTAATGTCGCTTTCGTGTAAAGTAAAGCCCCTAATATTTTTAGACTGAAATATGAAACGGCAGAAGGGGGTAGATTGCGAAAAACAGGGGCGATAAGGGACATCCCTGCCGCACTGAAGAGCGGACGTTAATCTACGCACTGTCTTATTAATTACTAGTCTAATTTTACAGTTTACATATGACATCCTTACCTCCTCGAGCAGCACAGAACCAAATTCCACATGTTGTAAAATTGAAAACAAAACATCGTGACACAGCAGATCAAAACCTTTTTCAAGATATATATCTGAAGGATAGCTACTTTCCGATATTCCGCGTCACAGACCTCTTGAACACTACGAGTAGTGTGCATGTTTGTGCCAATGCTACGACCCTTTATCTCACGGGTATGATGCGGCCCTACTATTTTCCGTATAACATACTGCAATCTACCGGCTAAAACCTTCATTAGCACTTTATAGTCAACGTTGGCCAGGGTAATTGGTCTGTAATTACTAGTACTACGAAGCTTATCGGTGTCATTACACTTCGGTATCAAGACTGTGTGCGTGCACAAGAAAAAAATATAGGACTGAGAAAAAACCCCATGCACAACCGGTGCAATTACCGGCTTCGACTTCTTATAGAAGTCCGTGCTCAAACCATCCGGCCCCGGTGACTTGCCTACGCTTAGGTCATCTATCGCTTTCTGGACCTTTGATAAACCTATTGATTCTTCCAAAAAACATCGTGGTGTCGCCATCTGGCTTCGGCTGACTCGGCGAAAATTCCGTATCAAGCCCCTTTTCTTTTGGTATTTTCTTATCAAATGAATGTGTATAATACTCCACAAAAGCATGCTGAATACTGTCCTGATCTCGAGATACTGCCCCCTCTGTATACTCTATTTCTTCAATCCGGTTCGCACGAGTTCACTTTTTTCTCAACGCAAATGGCCTCTTTGTGGGCGTTTCCTTGGCAGTCAAGTTCTCAGCACGGGCTCGAACGATCGCCCCTTTATATCTTTCTTCATCGATTTTCTCAATACTTAGCCTTGATAGTGCTTATGTCGACTTTGAAGGCTCCTGGCGTTTTTTCCTACTCTACATAAAGCCTTTGTAAATCCTGCCGAAGACCGTTCTCTACTAATCGCTCTTCCCGCTTTATATTAGTTGCTCGTTCAATCTCATCAATCTTAACCTGTTGTTTGAGTAGTTCCCACTCCTCACATATGTTATTTTCCGAGACGCCTTCTAGTCTGCCTAGATTTTTCCTATAATTTCTTGGTCCTCGAGGAAATTTGCGTTTAACTTCCAGAACTCCCACGAAAAGCTAGTTTGTTTCTTACGCTGACCCAAGGTAGAGCTGACCAAACTGTGATCGCTGAACGAGACATGACTGACCGCGAAGGCGTTACGCCGGGGTGCTAAATCTGCTGAAACATATACTCTGTCAAGCCTCGCATTATTTGTGCATTGATGGTGCCTGTAAAGGACCCGATGTCCCGGTGATATGCAGGGTGCCAGGTCTTTGAGCCCCTTATCTTGAATCAATTGAGTTAAAATTTCCCTAGACTGCTCATTATTTCGTCTTTGATTTGTCCGGTCTTATGGCATACAAACACAACTAAAGTTCCCCAGCAACACCGTAAATTGGTCACTGATCATAAATCTGTCAATATATAAAAAAAGTAAAAAAAAAAAACGCGTCGCTCACTCTCCAGGTTGGGCGCATAAATGCAAATAACCCTCCACTTTAGATTTAGGAAAGAAAAGTCGCCGAGAATAAGCCTTCCCGATCCACAAGGTACAACGTGCTCTTCAATGAGCACAGCTCCTCTCCTCGAAAAGAGACAACATCCTCCAGATCTACCCACAGCATGGCTTTCGCACACATTGTACCTCGACGTAAACGGTTTCACCAGGAACTCGGTCTGACTTTCACTCTCGACATGCGGCTCCTGAATTGCCGGGACGTCTAGGTCACTCTCCAGGAGAAGGCGACTCAGCTGACACTGTCGGCGGCGTGCCCTCGGCCACGACTGCTTTTCTTGCTAGCGAAAGCGTCATCAGTCAAAACACGTTAAAACACTACGAGTTTTATGCAGCGCACATTAAAGGCCTCCCACTTTAGTGAGGGGCTTGCAAAAGTCGAGCCGCTCGGGCTTCAAAGTCCGGTTAAAAGAAAATTCCCAGTTACTTATTTAGGCTGAAAAAATTAAACCGTATTTTTTTTCGCGTTGGTCACCAGAAGGACTGCCATCAGCGAATTCCAGATGTTTGAAGACCAGTGGTTTCATTGCGTTTCCATAGTAGTTAAGACTTTTTCTTTTTTTAAACTTTTTTCAGGTAAATTCGCACTTCGAAAATTTTATAGAAAAACTGCATCACCTGTATGCAACGTTGCATGAAATCGTAGCGCGATAGGTTAAGAAACAGATTTTTGCGATCGATTTAAAGAGCCTGGCCGCTATTTGAGACACCCTGTACATACTCAGATAATGTACTTTAAGTAAAGAACAAGTTTTCTAAACCTACTTGAAGTAGTATTTTAAGTACAATGCACTTACTTCCCTACACTGACCAACAGATACTAAAAAAAAGTGCAGACAAAAACAAAATTGCGTCAACCACCTTTATCTGATATTCTACTAATTTTTCTGTTCACAGCCATGGGAAGAAGCTAGAAAAAAAGGCAAATAAGGTGACACGTTTGAAAAAAAAAAAAAAAAAAAAAAAAAAGCTTGAAACCCAGAAATGAGCGAGGCCCGAGTATGGAACACGAAGTATAGTCATTTAGCTTGAGACTTTGCCCCTTCAAGGACGAGTTGGGATGGTACGGTTGCGCGTCGCCCTAAAACCTCGGGTTAGTAAAATGTAAAAAAAAAAAACGCAGCCGACAGGATTCGAATCTGTGCGGGGACCGCAATGAATTTCGAGTCTATCGCCTGAACCGCTCGGCCACGACTGCGTGCCTTCTTGGTTGTTCGGCCACACATCGCATACAGGGAGAAAGGGATTATCTCGTCTCATTCGCTCGAAATAAGATATCCAGATAAACTTCGCAACGATACGATGGAGTATCTCAATAATCACGCGCGCACAATGGATGACCTGAGCACGTACCAAAGTTTTGCACTGTGGCTACACTATATGGTCAGCTCAGCGGCAGCCAGGGCGCCCAACGCGACCCCCCCCCCCTCCCCCCTCCCCTCCTTTCACTGCCCAGCTACACCCCCCTGAGTGCTGCACACGGGCCGGTCCGCTCCCCCCCCCCCCCCCCCCCCCCCCAACCCGCTTTAGTGACGCGACTGTTTTTTCAACTACACAAAAATACTACAGACTCTCGCTCTAGCAAAAATACAGTTCACACTGCTTCCAACGACGCCTGTCCAATATCGGTGGCAAGTCCCGACAAAAAAAATTTTTTTCTTGCGGTAACAGCGTAGCGGAACACCGAGATAAGTGCACAGCCCTCGGTGCCAACACACCCCTTCAAAATTGGAAATAGTTGTGGCCCACGATCCGTGCCAAAATTCGCGGCACTTGCTCAAAGTTAAGGCTGCCCCGGTGTTTTCACAAAAGTGTTTTGTCAACGTAACGGCCGCACTGATAGCAGGTTTATCGGAACAAAACTACACGATGACGTCTGCATGGCTCATTATCTCTACATTTTCGTTAGCTAAAAACCGCGACAGTCCTTACTTCTGAGAACGTTTAAACAAAACATATATATAAAAAAAAGGTTGAACAATAGCGGCGACAGGGCACCCTTGCCTCACAGTTGTCCGCACGCGTGTGGTTCCTTGAACTCCTTATTGACAATGGGCCTGGTGGCACACTCTTGGTACGCCATTTTTGCACCCTCGAAAATAACTTCATCCGCATTTTCATGCTTCTAAGATGTCAAAAAGAACATAGTGCTTAAAGGGAAGCTGAAGAGGTAATTGAATTCGAACAAACAGGAAAAGTTGTAATCTAGACGCCTTAAAAATTGTCTTAAGTTCCATTTAGATCTTATTAATAGGATCATCGTAATAACCAATTAAAATTTCAATCTAGATCCGCCCATTGAGGCTTGCCGACAGTAAAAAAGCACGAGCGGATAAAAAAAAAAAAAAAAAAAAAAAAAGCTAGCAGAAGTGACGTTATTAGCGGGATGAGATGACGCCACGACGCGTGTACAAGATAACAGGCGGCAGAGATGATCTTCGCATGCCCGACGGCAATCGCTGCACGTACTTTTTATTTAGTTTTTTCAAAATAAATGCGGTTTACGTTTCTTTCTGCCATCTTCTGCCCTATAGAATGACGATAATATTCCCCGGAGAAGGGGACAAAGTACAAAACACAAAACTCCAAACACGCGTGTTCCCGCGTTCCTCTTCTTCAGGGATTACTATCGTCATTCTTGTCCGGTTCGCTCACACCTTCGCATGAATTGCATTATCCTCGTAAGCTATACAAGTCCGCTGCTAACTCAGATTGGTTGAAAACTGCTTCCGCTTCTCTTTAACACCGACAAAGGTTTCATCTAATTTCCCGAATATGAAAATCAAATACTCATCCTCCCTTATGTGATCACCACTCAGATAACATCTGCTTGATTATCTTCACCTTCCCAGTGTCTGTTTTTTTTTGTTTTTTTTTTCATTACGAGTGTTTTTACTATACTCAGCTTCACACATTAAGTCCGACTGCAGTTAACGCTACGATCCAATGAAATCAATAAAGCGACGAAAACAACAACAACAACGTCGTCTCAGCGTTTATACGGAGCGCAAGTTCGTCTGTTTCTTGCACAGGGGTTGCGATGATGTCAGAACGCCGAGCTCTTATTGGCTGATTAAAAAAGAAATAGTGGGTAGCCCTCAAGGCATCTAGCATTGAGGTCTACTCACTATCCTTTCAATCAAAGCCAATCAGAGCTCAGTGTCGTTCTGACGTCACCGCAGCTCCTGTGCTAGAACCAGACGGATTTGCGCTCCGCCTATAGCTTTAGTGCGTTGGCTTTCACCGACTAAACCAATCACGCCGTGATCCTACGCTTTTGTTTTCTGCGCGTGATTGGTTGAGTTCAAGACGATGAGCGCCGTGAGGACGCTCACGTGGCGGAGCTTGATTGGCTCTCTCGAAACATAGCGTGGGCTGCGGTCGGACGTCATGTGCAGCCAAGTATAAAAAAAAAAAAAAAAAACAGACACGTCTTTGGCAACTACAGGTCCCCTCTAAGTTCCATTCCCGCAACAACTTCGAGATATATTATGCTTTACGTGAAAGCTCGAATAGAACCAATCAACGTATACAGCCATGCAAGTATACTAAGCAAGCAGGCGTTTTTTTTTTTTTTTTTTTTTTTTTGTAGGAACGCTTAATTGGTGGTTTACGTTCGAACTAGCGCCGACGTCACGACTCGTCCACGTGGAGCAGGTTAGGGGTGGAGTCCATCAACGCTAACTGCCGTCATCATCTGCGCCTGTGTCACCGCGGTATGCTTGAAAATGGGGGAAACGATTCTCGACACGGCAGATGATAACGGCAGTTCACGCGGCTCCCCCCCCCCCCTAATCTGCTCCACGTGAACGAGTCCTGACGTCAGCGCTAGTTCGAAAGTAAGCCACCGATCAAACGTTCCTCAAAGAGAGAGAGAGAGAGAGAGAGAGAGAAAAAAGCCTGTTCGCGTGGAGCTATAGACGCTTTACACACGCGCCAAATTACAGCCGCCATTGCTGACCTTCTCATGTCTTACCGAGATGCCGAGCAACTGAAACGGTAGTTGACGATCCTCTACAAAGGCCGATGCTTTAGAAAACGACACAGTTGAATCCAATATGGCAATAACCTGGCCTGCTATGGTGATGATGAAGTGAAATAAACGGAATAAGAGGAAACAAAAACTGAAGGTCAGTTATGGCGGCGTCCATGCACAGCTGCTGCAAAGCGTCTATATAGTACTTGTATGACTGTACTTGCAACCTTCGTTATTTCGGCGGCGGTCATCAGCAAGTGTATCTTCCGATTGTCGAGAATGTACCATCCAGCACTTATCACGCGGGGAAAAAAAAAAAAAGACGAGTCACTGAGCTGTAGACGTAGTCGCGGCTTCCGTAGTTTTGCGGAAGAGGGCTACTGCGCATGCTCAGAACTTATACGCGTTCCACAGCCGAGTGAACAAAGATGGCAGCGCGCTGAGGGCGATTATGGCAATGGTCCATACTATATAGGTGTAACCCAACGTTTGGGCAGCTCCTCTATCGAGCAAAATTGCCAAATTATGCAGGCAAAACGAGAATACTGGGATTGCATACGTCCACGCGCCGGCGCTCGTTCGCCCTCCCCGTATAAAATGATCTAAGTGAACAACCCAAATAAGGCGTTGAAGAACGCGCGTGCAAGAGGCCATTTGTTTTAGGCTTTTGCTTTAGAACAGTTACTGCTGCGGATGCCAGCAGGTGCGTCGCGTAGATATCCATTTGCGGCATTCTCGTTGATGCATGGGTAATTTAGCGATGGGTGACCTTTCCAATAATCGCCTTTTGTGGGCTGCCATCTTTGTCTAGTGCAGGCTGTGGAAGGCATTCTGAGCGTTGCACGAAATATGACACACTGCGCATGCGTCCAGCCCAGTGACTCAGCATGCCTGAGTGATATGCGCTGGAAAGGTCCATTGAATGTGCGAGGCAGAGTCGAAAAGTAACCGCATTGTTTATTTCCAGAATATCAAAGATTAAAAGCAGTTTGCCGCTTTTTAAAATAGTCTCCCCCACCTTCAACACATGTGAGCCATCACGTCACCAACGCGTAAATCCCGCGGAAGAAAACATCTTGCTGGTGACTCCGAAGCTACAGATGCACCGCCGCTTTAGCTCATCCCCACCTTCCTTGTGTCCATTTTTTTTTTTTTTTTTGCGCCTTGCAATTGGCTTTATAACGTTCACCAACCAGCCCAATTACAAGTTCTTCTAATCCGTTATCGCACGCTGACAGACGCAGACACACGATTGTGAACGACCGTGGCTCGTGCGTGATCGAACGCTGCAGCGCCGCTTTATGCTCGATGCAAGCATTATTTGGTCGCGCCTTACGAACGCGCTCGCGAGAGAGAAACAAGCCTATACGGAGAGCAAGTCGACTGCTTCTTGAGCAGGACTTGTGGTGACGTCAGAACGACGCCGAGCTCCGATTGGCTCTGATTGAAAGGAGAGTGGGTAGACCTCAATGCTAGATGCCTCGAGGTCTACTCACTATTCGTTTACATCAGGCAATAAGAGCTAAGCCTTCTGACATCATCGCAACCCCTGTGGAAGGAGGGGACGAACTTGATCTCCGCATTGGCGGCCCCAGCAAATCGACGGCACCTAGCAGCCAGCTTCTGAAAACTGTGGCGGCAGGTTCGCTCGCCAGCCTTCTCGAGGTAATCAGATATCCGTAGCTTCTGGCGGTGTAAAGAAGAAGCCACGCAAGTACGTTTGAAAACACGCGATAAAACTCGCCAATATGGCGGTTGAGCAGTCATCATGGTAGTGGTTCCGGTCACTTGCGTGCTTCATTGTGTCTGTGTTTGTTGTTTCTGTGCATGTGAGAACGGTGTACGGTGCATGTTACATCTATTCTTGTTGTAACTTGTCAACAAATATTTCTGGTATGCTGCTAAGGTAGCCAGCACCCTATTATAGAGAGTTTTCAAGCACCTTAGGGGTTTAGCCATAACACCCTTAAAAAGCCCCTAAATGTTTGTTTTCTTAAGTTTGGTTGGGACACGCGTGTCGAAAAATTTATTTTACGCGAAAGAAAAATAAATTTTTATAGCAATATTGACGGCGCGAGACGCGATTTAGTCGGTAGTCACATTTTTTCCACTTGTTTTCTCCCCGGCATTTCGGGCGCGTGGAGGAGAGGTGGATCGTCTTCGCCTTCAAGTTGAGGTGGAAAGAGTGTATGACCATCTCGTTGAGCTGGGAAGAGTGCATGACTATTCCGTGACGTCATGGATTTTGCGCGCAGAATTTAAAATGAATCTCGCGCCATCAGTATTGCTCTAAACAATTTTTTTTTCGCGTAAAATTAATTTTTTTTTGACACGCGTGTCCCGAACAAACTGTTCAATTTTTTTTCATTTATTTTTTTAATTGAGGGGCTTTTTAAGCCTGGGTCACTCAACACAGCTTTACCGTGAAATGATGTTTTTGAAGAACCCACTATTTTCACGGTAAAAAAACGGCAAGATAAAAAGAAAGTTAATCCCAGTTTTATTTATATCGGACACTATAACGCCAGACTGGTGAAATTTAATTGCTATTCGTTATCAGACATATCCTTAGTTTTCCGGGTGTTTTTCTCGTTCATTCGTTTGTTCATCCAGTCATCCTCTTGTGCATTGTAGTACAGCTACGACTGCCGGAGCCTTACGAGCTGCGAGAGAATCTATTGCTTCCTTCTGGAAAGGTGCATAGTACTAATTTTACAGGAGAAATAGCAATTGCATGGGGGGGGGGGGGGGGGGAAATAAAGAGCTGCAGACAGAAACACTTCATACGGTGGCGTAAATCGCGAACATTATCAGCGATGTCACTTTCCTCGGTTAGGGCTATCTGCTTGTCAGCGAATGAAGAACATTTTGATAAACTAAAGGGTGGAAAATACTCCCCGTCCCAAGCTTTCTAATCACAGTCACTGGTTGATGTCGTCCCGTGGTAATTTCCGGCCCTTCAAACGCACTAGCAATTTCTAGAGTCATATTTCCATCGACTCCGCGCCGCACACGAACGAAGGTAAACAATCAACATGGCGGAGTGTTCCTCGTCAGTGTCCCCACTGTCAGTCCGGTGTGACAGGATGGTCGCATAACAAATCGGCCAACACGGTTGCCGGGTGGCAGAACATGTTGCCCGACTGTTGTTGTTGCCGCGATGTGACAGGGTCACCTGCAACACGATTTCCTCGTGTTGCCGGATAGAGTTGTCCAACTGTTGCCTCAGTGTGACAGCCTTAAAGGGGCCATGAAACGATTTTTAGACATCATCCTCCTTAGCTTTAATCCTCAACTCAAAAGCGAACTGAGAAATCACGTGGTCGTGACATGGCTGGTCACCCGTGCGATAAATCCAAGCTTCCATCGTGCTTTTTAAGCACACCATATAACTTGTCATTCACAAGTGATGATAAGTTCCATCAGGGCACTCATTGGCCACGACCGCGAATCCAAATATTCTTCGACGGGTTTATTGCTGACGAGCGCATACGTTCAGGATAGGAGGTACGAAATAGTCTGCTATAATTTGAAATGTTCAAAACCGAATACTATCTGGCTTTTGAATTTCTAGCTTTTGGCCCACGAAACGATATGCGATTAGTGAAGTCCCAATTTAAAATAATTTATCCCAGCCCAAATTTCATTTCGTGGCCCCTTTAAGTGATCTGGTCTGCTTGCACCAGGGAGAAGTTCACACCTCGAAAAAGAGCTGAGAGGCTGGATCCACCATGCTTTGTTATACATAACCGCTACGAGAAATGCTCACGCATTTCTTTAAGAATCAGCGTAACGGCAACAGCGATTTCGGTTCATTTGTTTATTTTTTTTTTTGACTGATCGAGTGTTTGGGATAATGCGAAAGATATAGTCAATGCTGGGATTATTTCTACTTTGATTCCCAAATGGCTCTGTTCCGCACATCAGTGAGCTTGCGCTACTGTGTAGAGGCTAATGAAAGAAAAATCGTTCAAAGTGCTCTGCTTAGACTTGGGAAGTGCTAGCTCCAAGGTTGCGGACGTTTCAGAACACCTCTAAAAAATAGTTTTATACACCACCTAATCCCCTTGAAGGTTGCACTAGCCGTAAAGCATAATTGATTTTTTTTTTTCGGGGGGGGGGGGGGGCGGGGGGGGGGGGAGGGGGGTAGACGCTGTGACATGTACGACGAGGCCGTTTGACTTGACGTACCAGAAAAAAGCGATAGCGTTTTCTTGAGGGGCAAAATCAAAACATTTAATTTGCAAAAACAATTTTATTTTCACGCCCTAAAATTTACGCAGGTTTCGGGCGTCACAGAGATGATTAAGGTAACGAACTCGCGAGCAGGTAGACATCTTGATATCAAAGACGTGGCATAAAACAAGCTCGTTGACAAAATGATTACGGCCGGTTTCGGCGGTATTATCTTGTATACTAACGGCAAGCATTCAGATACGTGATAATCGAACTTTTTAACGAGATTGAAATCAGTAAAACAAATGATTCGAATGTTACTTTTTTGTTGTTTTGTTTTGTCGTATTGCCCCACTTATGGGGCGGGGAGAACAAAGAGGAGGTGTTCTGGGGGGAGCAGAGAGGGGGCCGGGCACTGTGTACTCGGTGTTTCGGTCTTGTTTGATCGCGTGGTGCACGCCCCATCGAACAACCGACGACACACAGATTAATTCACCGAGGGAGAGCGACAAGGGAAAGAGACAGAAAAAAAAAAAAAAGAGGGGGGGAGGCTCGCGACAGAGACAATTTCTCTCCATCAACGTAGCGGGTGCGACTCCCACCTCTGGCCGAGCTGATTTTCAACAGCCCACGCCTTATGTAGTTGTGCGGCGAAAATTAAATGCGCGGCTCCTGTTGAAGGTGAGGAAAGATGGCGAGGGAAGAAGAGCGAGGAGGAAGGCGGTGACTCTATATTTCGTTACCGTTCTCACAATTTCAAATTGGGTTGCTACTTTTTTTTTTTTCTTCTTTTGCGCGCGGGTGCGCGTTACGTTGCCGTTTGACCTTTTGTATTGCTTTGTTTTCGGTTTTGGCTTCCGTGCACCCGTCCTCACCTTCTCATTCGAGTTTGTTTCATTACCATTTGAGTAACACGTTGAAGTATTTTTTGTTTTACTTTTCAATTTTCCCAACTCCGTAGAGAATGACATTTGCAGTCAGAGATGGGGGATCCTTGTTCTGTTTTTTTACATTTTAACTGAGGATTTTTTTTTTCTTTTTGTTACGTGCGTGTTTGTAGTTAGTATTTCGATTTGGAGAGAAAGTACAGAAGGGAGGCGGGAGGGCTCTGAACAGCTGCCTTCAAAAAATCCCCGCTCCCGCCCGCCCGACGGCACGAGAGGGAAATCGAATTTTGGAAATCTGTGAACGAAATGAAATGAGAGAAAAAAACATAAAAGAAAAACAAAAACGAAAACCCATAGAAACGATAACCGATGGCTTAGTGGATGAGCGAGGAAAAGAGGGGGGGGGGGGGGGGGGTTACCTCTTCGGGAGAGGGTGAAAAGCACCTATTCGAGCAAAAAATGGGAGGAAGAAAAAGTGAGGAAAGGAAACGGTGGAGAGATAGCTCGCCAAGCGCGAAGGAGGAAGCGAAAGTGAATTTGAGCGGATTTTTGAGTCTCCTCTGATCTCTGTGTGTGTGTGTGTGTGTGCACTCGTGTCTATATACGGCAGTTTGTGTCCGGGCTGTGATTCTTAGTCATCTTTGAACGGTTTCCTTTCATTTGCGAGCTTTGAAAAAAAAAAAAAAAAAGGGGGGGGGGGTGGGGGTTGTTTCTAGACGGCGCTGCTTTAGGGCTCGCGCGGGGTTTTTTGGTGCCGCTGTCGGGAGTGCGGTACCTTTTTTCCCCACCGATTTAAATACGGAAGCTTAACTTGTAATTACGGCGCTCGCTCGCCGCCGCGCTCTGGTCTGGGGCTGCGTCGTTGTCCAATTAGAGAGACGAGGCGATGATTGTTTGGGGCGGTGGTTTTTCGGGGAGGGGGGTGCAGCTGGCGTTCCTCGAGGGGGTGAGTGAGGGTTGGCTCGCTTGGCACCGAGCAGGTGGTAGCGCGGGGTACACTCTCCGTCCCGCCGAGTAGGGGAGGGCAGTTCGCTTTCCGGTCGGCGGTGACAATTGAATCTGTCGGAGTCGATTGTTCCAGCGCAAATGTTTTGTACTCGACTGCTGATTCGGTTTGCTACGTTTCCCTCCAACCCGCTCGTCGTCGTCGTCGTCGCTGTCGTTCCCCTGGCCCGGTTTTAGTCCTCCTTCCCCTTTGTCGGGAATAGCGGTGGCCGGGGAGAGAGAAATGGGACGAGTAGATTTAGTTTCGGAACCGGCTGGAAGCGAAAGGAATGGCGAAGATTTCGTGGTTGTTTCTAAATGCTTATTGGAATTTCTTTTTTTTTTTTTATATTCGGAGTAATTTATCGGTTGAATACTGTTGCTCAAATCCGAACGTGGGTAGTGTTGGGAAACCCATGACTACGACACAAAATATTTCTTTCAGTTCAGGATTCTTCGTCTGGTCATAATAATGGGGCCACATGGGTAGTTTCGGGAGAATATTAGGGATCGGAGTACCGCAACAACGAATTTGGTGCACTGCGTCTGGAGTTGATTTACTTATTTTACTGTGAACCCTTTTGCGTGAACACTTTTCCACGAATATACTTTATTAGTGTTTTTATTAGTCGGTCTTTGTTGCTGCGTTTTTTATTGCAATGCAGTAAAAAAAATGCTCCCGCATTTAAAGGGACTTTGTACCTCTCCTTGCGGTCAGCCTGCCAAGGAATGCTTTTGAGATTGAAAGCCTAGAGAAGTAAGAGTGAATTTCTCGCAATTATTCCAATTGATCCTTTTCAAAATTGACTGTCATCGGGTGGCCCAAATAAAAGTGTAACTCTGGCCGTACTGCGGCAATGAACCTGTAGTATTTGACCTTGCTGCAAGACCACTTTCCCAAGTCAACGACACACGGGAATGCGTTCTTTAGTGTACAATCTTGTCTCGATCTCTTCCGGCTTCTATGGAGGCAGATACAATTGCTCAGAACGAAGCGTCCACCTATGTAAACGCCGTGATAACATTTTATACAAGGGACTTTCGAGCCAATTGGGTGCCAACATATTGATTAGACCAGAGTTAGAAATGAACGCTTTCGTAGCTCGTGTATTCAATTAGTCCGTCACATTGTACTAACATTTCGAATGTTGTTATTGTTGTTGTTGTACCTCCGTTGTTCATAGTTTTCAAAGCGGCGAGACTAAATTATGAAAGGGGCATCATTATTTATTTTAGTATGTAGTCCAATACCCCTTCCACGCGGCAAAGTTAATGTAATTTCTATCGAACGAGATTATGTGATCGCACATTAGCTCTAGCCACTCCTGCAGCAATGCGGTTCACGCGCGACGCTCGTAGACAAAATGGCGAGCTGATTTGCCGATCGCATAATCTCATTCGATGATAATGACGTCAACTTCACCGTGTGGCAGTGGTATAAGCCAGTTTCAATTTAAAAAGTGTAGCTTTTCGGATTAAGCGTGATTGCAATGCAGTAATGCGATGATAAATACAGCATGTCAATTTTAAGGCTTTTTTATAACTTTTTTCGCAGTGGAATTGTCCAGTACGCGATCTAGGGCACAAGAGTTCGACTCTTTTTTTTCACTAATGGGTGAATGCATACGGCTTAACCCTTTTGATCGGGCGGCAGCTTGGGCTACCTCGCCAGAGTTCTTAATTTTGACAACAGTTAATCCGTGTCTAATAGACGGAAGGTTAAGGTTAACCGTTTTAATCGTAAAACTGTTCACTAAGTGGAAAGAAGTGTCAGCGGAGACCGACACTAGAGCAACCTTTAGGTGCAGATATTTTCCTTTGCGGTCTGTGACAAGATAACAGCGTATACAGAAAAGGCGTGTAGACGAGATCACAGTCGATACCGCTGCTCCTTTTCAATTGAAGAAGACATTAAGAAGCAAGTAAGGAGGGTTTGATTGTAAAGCCAAAACATCAAAATCATGCCGGGAAAAGTTTGTTGGTTCAGTCCTGTCTGAAGACGAACTGGCGTGCCATATAGTCAACGGTGGTGCGGCGATGGCGAACATCAACGCTTGTGCACTCGTGCTACGGAACTGACCATCCCTGGCAAGTCCGAAAATTTCTTGAGTTTAAGCGACAATCCAAGAATGTTGTTATTCGAAATCTGAACATCATTAGAAATAAATAAATCAGTCACAACAATCGTATTTTCTCGGTTTTGTGCTTTTACGAGTCACGAAAGCTTTCAGGAACATTGAAGCAATCGGAAATAGAGTCCATGGCATCGCCGACTTACTCATTTTATGTTCTGTGGTTGGTTGCGCACATCTTGGAGCTGCCTTAATCAATTGACGTTGTGGAAACATTTCGACCCCACCACCTGAATCCACGACATTTCGTGCTCGTGTCGTAACCCTACGACCTTAAGTGGTCACATGGCTCCTCGACAGGGTGTGTCGCGCTCTTGTACGCTATGCTCCGTTTGGTCGCAATTCCTCGAGCACGAAACTCCGAGTGCCGGAGTAGGAGAGCGCGGACGTAACGCGCTCGGTGGCACCTATGATATCGGTGGAAAGCTTCACCCCATACCCAGAAATTGAAACCGAATCGCGATAGAAAAAGAAAGAAAACAAAAAGCACGAACATAATCATTCACTGTATACTGCACGACGCCCGAGGCGCAGTATACATACCTGTCGTGCCTTTCCTCAATTTCCCCCCGAAAAAAAGAAAACAAAGAAAGAAACAAGAAACGGGGGAAAGAAAGGAAAAGGTTCGTAGAAAGAAGCTTGGGAGAGACGTGTCTTTAGAAACTGGAACACGTCGCCCCTGGCGCCTTACGGAGAGGGAGACGATGGAGGGGGAAGGAAGCGGGAGGTAGGGAGGAGGGAAGAGACGACGGGGACCAGCAGCAGCATTTGTGCTCGTCGATGGCGTCGTCTTTGTGGGGAACAGACACCGCGTGTCCCTCACTCCCCCCGCTTCTTTCATTTCTCTGTTTTTATCTCGTCCCTGGTTGCCGTGTTTCGACGTCGTGAGATACCGCTGCTGCGCGAGAAAAATGGCCAGGTTCGGAAATCTGTGCGTGCTTGTGTGTCTGTGTGTGTGTGTGTGTGTGCGCGCGCGCGCGCATGCGTACGTGTTTGTATATATGTGTGCGTGCATGCGTGTGCCTGTGTGGTGGACCTCTCTTCCGTTGGTTTCAGAAGGTCCATATCGGAAACGGCCGTTTGGAGTAAACCTTGCATTTGTTTGACTGTCTACTCCTTACACGCGGGGATATAGTATTGTACTTTACGGTACAGCATGTTTACGTAGCTTTATTTTGTCTCTCGTTGTACCCACTTCTGTGAAATAAATAAATACTTTTTTCGTTGCCCGCTTAAGAAGGCATCGCTGGACGGAACGTACTAAGAATCACACACACACACACACACACACACACACACACACACACACACACACACACACAAAGAAAAAAGATAGGTATAAAGGCCGTGAGGAAATTGGACATGATTCGAAAGCGATTAGCACTGAGACAATTGTACGCTATAGTTTTCATCTATCTAGATCAGCCTGAGTGCCTGCGGAATGTGTAGGTGCAGGGTAAGCCCTATAATAAGGTTACGACGCAATAAAGAAAGTGAACAGCCTTTTAGATCAAGGAGGAAGAAAAATATTCAGTTATACATGGCAGCTCGCAAAAGCTGGGAACCTTTTCAGAGTTAAGGCAAGATTGTTTGCAGACGATTATCTTGTGTTTAGAAAAATCAAAAGTCCCGCAGACTGTGAAGTTATAAATTCCTCGTTAGAAAAACTGTCTTTACTCCGTCTCACTAAAACCGTAGAGTATAGCCAAAGCTATAGGGAAGAGAGTGTATCCCAACCTGTTCAAGAGCAGGGAAAGGAGGAACGGGGAAATCCCAGCTCTTCTCTCCTGTTCCTCCTTTCCCTTCTCTTGAACAGGTTGGCATACACTCTCTCCCCTGTAGCTTTGGCTGTACTGCACGGGTTTAGTGAGACGTAGTATAGATGGTGTACTGATTGACAAATGTTCTTGAATTTATCAAAAACTTTGGATGTCAATTATCCTAAAGATAAATCCTTTACTTCACAATTATACTGTTGGCAACCATAACCTGATTAGGGTATTGCGTAAAAGTACCTTGGGTTGACAATTACGTCTGACTTAAAGCGCAAATTAGTTAACTTGAGAAGATTCAAGGATTAGCAGTGCGCTTTGTGTTCAATATGGGTTCTTCATATGTGTCACCTATACACTTTGCATTCATGCGGGCTTGGAAACCTTGCAGGAACGACGGAGAAGCAATCGTTTGGAATTCCTTTATCTCATCGTTAACGACCAGCTTGGAATAGATCAAAATATTTATATTACTTTCTGCTGTCCTGGGTCTACTAGAAATTCTCACAGCCAAACAATCAAGCCCTACAAGTATAAAAACGACGCGTTCAACATCTCCTTGTTTCCTCGCATGCATTCCTTTTTAGTTCGGGAACAGAATTTTTTCTTTTTGAGAAGCCGCGGTAGGTAAACCCCTATCCTGCGGCTTCTTGATGTGGTGTTCCATTAAAGTTGTTTCTCTCTCTCCTCGAACAAATATTGATTGGTACGAATTACCACTGAGGTTGTGAATACTGCAAATTTTCGAGACTTTTGTACCATGCTATCGCGGCGTGTGCAGCCTGTGTGATATTATTTTTGATTCCACTCCTGTAACAATCTCGAAAGAGATTAAGAGTATTAATAGAGACGAAGAAGAGGGAAGTTCCCCGAGATGGTCAGAAGCCTCTATCGGCGCTACCTATACCCATCGCCGCAGTACCTAAATCGTTTTCCCGTCGGCACTATCTGTGGGAAAGCGATCCATATCCATATCCCGCGAGCCACCTTGCACTCTTAGCGCCCTTGGATGGATTTGCCGCCCCCTTTTTTCTTTCTCCCCCGACAAAATAATGGTATCCCCCCACCCCCGCTTCATCCAGCGATAATAGCAGTAATACGTACGACATTCACGTGACATGCGGGAGGATCCGAGAGAGATCCCCAGAAATAGAGCACTCCTGTCTCGCTCGGCTGGACGCCGATTCTGCGGATATATATGAATATTTCTTTCTTATTTTTTTTAGTGGGGGATATACACGACATGCGCTTGTTTTTGAGGAACATAATGCAGAACGCCGAGAGTGGGAGGAGAAGGAAACAAGAAGTAGAGAAAAAAAGTGGGGGAGCGCTTTGTAGGTCACGTGGCTGGAGTACAGCAGCGCTATTTTCCCGTCACCCGTCCACCACTGCCGCGCGCACGCACACACCCCGTCGCCTGTTTTCTAGGGGTCCCTCCAACCAGCCCGGCGTCGTTGCTCGTTGTTTTGTGCCGACTAATGTAAAAGTGGCTTCTTTTTCTCTGTCTCTCTCCCCCCCCCCCCCCCCCCTTATTTCTCTGAATTAAATTGAGTTTGAAAGAGAAGGGGGGTAGTAGAGTTGGTTGGGAGGGGAGAAGGACGAAGGGTAAAACGGCTCTGTCAATCATAACTAGTTGTCATTTATTCCTTTTTTTTTTTTTTTCGGAAGAAAAAAAAAAAAAGGGGGGGGGGGGTGTGCGTCGAGGGGAGTTCTATAAATAGAGCTGTTTTTACGGGCAGTGATTGAGGGACGACGATAGGGAAAGTCAAACCGCTGTTTAGTTAGCCAGGTTCGCTTTTCGCTCGGTCATATGTATATATATATATTTTGTTTTATTTTTTGTATTTTTTTATGGCTACGGAACGAGAGAGGGTGTGTCCCGATCGGTTCCCTGGCGAAAGTGTGGACTCGCCGAAACACACACTCACAACACAAAGAATCAACGAACAAAAAAGAAAGAAAAGAGGAATATGAGGGGAAAAAAAGGGGGGGGGGGGGGGGTTCGGTCGAGGCGATATAGATAAAAACGTACGGCGTATCAGATGTCAGGAACGATTTCGGGTGGTCCGACTGACTGGACGTGTGAGCGTGTTCCGCCGATCGGGCATTCTTTAACGCGATATCTCTTTGTGCTCTCGTCGGTTTTTAACGTTCTGTCCCTTCTCCTTGCTGTCTCCGCTCCCCGCGTTCTTTCTAAAGCGGTGATTTGTTGTCGGCGTTGTGTTCGCCGATCGTGTTTCCTTTGTGCTCGCTTGCCGACGCGATTCACGGCCGCCGTTTGTTTTGTGTGTGTGTGTGTCTGTGTGCGTGTGCGTTTGGGCGCGAGGATTTTGTGAGGCGGTCGCTCACGACGACATGAAATTGTTTCACTTCTTCTTACCTTCTCCCAAGAAGGGGTCAGTTCTGCTCGAAGATGTACCTCCCGTTTGGGGTCTTATTCGTCATTCGGTAACGACTCTCAATTTAAGAAAAGAAGGAAGTCACGTAAGTCGCTGTTTCCACAAAAGCGCCTTCACGATGCGTTTATTGGCGTTGGTTGTAAGTCTTCCTATCCCGCTTATGACAAACGCACAATGTCTGGTTCACACGCTTGCGTTCCAAGTGACCTGGGAACGCAAGCTGATGCGATGCTGATGCGACAGTAAGGACAGTGTCACCGGGTCAACTGTTCGCTCAACACAATATGAGAAGCGATGCATGGCGCACCTATTTCCTTTAGACCATTATGAGTCACGGTTTTCCCTGCGTCCCTGCCATTGATGCCGTTTTCGTTGCTTCGGACACAACCAGCCCAACTTCTCCCGGCCGCCGCCAACATTAAATCACGGAAGCCACAATATATGAGCAGAAATTCTCGAAAGGACATGTTCCGGTCAGTTTACTGTTTACTCGCTATATGCTTTCGGTTTTTAATGGAGTCGCGTACTATAAAATGACTTGTGGTGGCTACTATTCTATATAGACCACGTGTGGCCAGAGGGAACCATAAAAAGGAACCATTTTAAGTGAAGAGACACAAATAAAAAGGGAGACGCACTTAAAAACTTTTTTGTTTTGTTTTGTCTCAGTTGTTGGCCACGACAATTACCGCTCATGAAGCGATTGCTCAGTAAGTTTCTTTATTTTGAGTCTCCATTCGTGATGGAAGGGCCTTGCCCGATATGCATATGGTGTCACAAATCTGGCAAAACGCAAGCTGCCTTTTTTCTGTGTCTTCATTTGACATTAAGAGTTGGTTTACCAGGGAGCCGCTAGTCGAACTTTAGCCCACGAAGAGCTGCAAGAGACTCGCGAGTCACGGTTTGGCCACCCCTGCCTAAAAACCATTCTAATGCAAAAAAAAAAAAAAAAAAAACAGTTCAGTGTGCGAAGTTAACACTACAACATCCGAGATTGCCGACTAAAAAGTGAGCGAAACATCGACAAACCCCACCAACATTCAAAATGCCAACCGCCCGGAGCCTTTTTGTGGAAAGTTGTGGTTTTGACTGACGCGATCTAGTTGATATGACCACCTCCTGCCGCCGGGATTTTGACTTCATGCAGTACTCATGTTTTTATTAGTTAAGTTTTTTTCTTCAATGGCCGCCAGATTCGACCGTGAAGAGTGTTGCGGTAAAAAGCAAAGCTGCGACTAATTTACATTAATTTAAAGGGAAAGCGACTTTCAAAGTGAATAGCATGTGCTTCTTGCCTTCATTGTGTTCTTAAGGCGAAAGCCAATATGTCCCATTACTCGAAAAGTCGGCGTCGGCGTTGTGCCCGAAATATGGTCATAAAAATACGTCATCAAGCACGCGCCGCTCAAGGTCAAAGACGCGCCTCAGAAATAAAACACACACAAAAAAAAAAGCACAGCAACGCAGATGCTTCGCAACGGTAGCCGTGAAGCCGCGGCGGGGGCGCGGCGCCTGCGCAGTGGGGTAACGTGACGTCACCGCCGGAGCGCCGTGTGAAAAAGAAAGGCGTGGCGCGCTGCTTGTAAGAATGCGCTGCGTGTACGAATGCTTTTCACGTAAGCAATCTGAAATATCTATGGATTGTTTTTTTTTGTGTTTTTTTTTAATACACAAACAAAAGCAATATCAGGACATAAAACAAACAGAAAACAGGACCAAAAGGAGTACGGTTGCTTTACGTGTGAAAACTTTTCTATTGCCAGTTTCAATCGTACTCAGAATACACATATGTTTTGAATTACTGTGCTCTTTCTTATGCTAGTGAATTGACTGATTATAGTACTTTAATTACCGTAATGTGCTCCTATTTATGCGGAGTGCAAGTCGTCTGCTTCCTGCGCAGGGGTTGCGATGACGACAGAACGACGCCGATTCCTGATTGGCTTTGTTTGAAAGGACAGTGGGTAGACCTCAAAGCAAGGCGCCTTGAGGTCTACCCCCTATCATTCAATCAGAGCTCAGCGTTCTGACTTTACCACAACCCACGGAAAAGAAGCAGACGAACCTGCGCTCCGCATAAAGGTAACGGGTGAAAATAAAGTAATTTGTGGCAAATATTTTTACATTACAAATTACTATCGAGGGAATGTGGGTTGGTAGTTCTAAAATTAGTTGAAATGAAAAAGCAATAGATTACAACTTACATGTAATCTGTTACATGTAACGGATTATTTCCCTAGACTGCTGGAAGCTGCTTTCAAGGTGCTTCTAGCCTTTTTTGTGACGTGTGTGATTGGCGTGGTGGAAGGTACGAGCAAGCGTAGTAAGATAACCGTATCATGTTTTCATACCATAGACCGAGCTTTGTTTACGTGGGGCATGTACTCGCACATAGGTTTTAACGGTTAGTTACTGTGAGGCGTACTCCCGGATTCGGGATTCGTATCCCATAATTAGAACAGAGCCGGGTTGGCGGGTGGTCATTACGCAGTTACAAGAAATAATATTGTTGTCTGTCAATAATTTCTTCAATTGGAAAAAGTTTTCGTAGTCCCATGTCTGGTTTAAAACTCCATGACCGACAACTGGCTGCGTGTCTCAACACCTCGCTCAGTAGCGTTTATATGGGGAAAGTATAAAACTAATGAAAACCAACTACCACGTGAACGGGGATGTACACAGCTATCGTTATAACATAACCGTGTTTCACTTTGAAACGTCCGCTTTACAAAGACCAGAGTAAGGCTGCGCGCTTTGTTCAAGCGCGCTAGAGGGCTGCGACAGTTCGTTCGAGCGGTCGACTCGTCATCCATCAAAGTGTTTGCAGTGGACGGAGATCCCCCAACTTTCACCCCGCGGAAAACCTCCTGCTGAGACTGTGTACCGTCGGCGCGAAGGGACGACTGGAAATGCGCAATATGTCCGAACGCACGCACCGCATGCAGTCGCGTGTCGGCCATCTAGAGTGCCCCGTAGTGTCCCGCAAAGACGGGGGGGACACACCAGCATACGTTCGCTACAATAACAGACCCCGGGTGTAGCTCTCTGTAATTATCATGGACGAAGCGGGTCGTCGAAACTCCCACGGGGGTTCGAGCCGCGGGGACAAGCAGCGCTCCGTACCGTGGCGCGGCCACGCGGGAGTCGAGGCAACTGACTGTGCGAACCGAAACGACGGAGGAGGGCAGCCAGCGAGGAGGACCGTGGTGCGCTGAATGGCCGTCGACTGGCGCTGGCGACGCTGGCGACGCTGTTGCGTGTCTCGCTCAGTTTTGTCCGGGCGGTTCCACAAAAGCGCGCCGCGCGGAGCGACACGCGTCTACGGGGCGACGCACTGGATTAGAGGAGTGTTTATGTGGCTTGGCCCTGGAGTGGGTTCGATGGGTTTTTATGTCGCTACGGGGCTGCGGCGGGAGACTCATTGTTGCGATCCGTTCGGCCGGGGTCCGGGCACGAGAGCCGTCGCGTCGCCGCCTTTCTGTTGCGCAAACTCTGAGAGCGCGCTGCTTGATTGAGGGTGAAGTTTTGATTGGGTCCATAGTGGACTCCCCCGATTCTTGCTGCTGGGCTAGCTTTATTTATTCATGGTGCTGCAACCAGCCGTGTAGGTTATTATCTGTCATCTCTTATTAAAGCTCCCAGGGAACAGTGATCTGAAGGAGCATACCTCGAATGCAACACATAAATGAAAAAAGGGGTCGACTTGCTGTGTGAACCAGATTACAGTTAGGTGCCATAACCGAACACTACACAATGTGTCGACACCCAGACGACCCATCAAGCGTGAAGTCGTTCTTTTGGAAATTTCCTTTACACTGTCGAGGAAGTATCTGGCCAGTGCAGTCTGACTGCTAACTTGGAATCTTTCTCTCGCATCCCACTCTAGTAATTTCATGAATGCACGCGTACACAACGCTAGTCCATTAAGAGTGGGAGCTCATAATCTTGTGAGTCAACGAAGGGAGCTTCCGCTGGACTCCCCCAAACAACATTCGATGTTGTTAACATCGGTTTCCAACCGCAGAAGGGTGGCTAATTGAAGCTTCCGTCAATTTAAGTACAATATGAATTATGATGGATGCCGGACGCTGAGGGAACCAACGCAAAGGACGGACACACAGTGAAGTCTCAATCTTGAATCTCAGGGCGTCCATCATAAACCCATTCATGGCTCGCACTGACGTCACATCAGCGACCATAATGGTGGTGTTGCTGCCTTTCGTCGAAGGTGCGACCGAAGTCAAAGCTACGCACGCGACTCACGTGTTTTCATCATAGCTCATGTTCTCGCGCCTTCGCGTGCAACGCAAAGAGCTTTCAAACGTCAACGCACTTTGTTCCACATTTTTTTTTTTTCCGGTGAAAAGAACAACTATATTCCGTTCACTCTTAAGCTGAGACTAGAAGCTCCGCCTTCAGCGCGAGCTCCCTGGCTTCCGCAGTGCTAATTGGTTGCACGTACCAGCGCGTTCCCATTTGCGTTAGCAAAGACAGAAAGCTTGCACTGAAGGCGAAGCTTCTAGTCTCAACAACGGAGTATAGGAATAACCACCAGCATAATTCAATGACGTCATTTTAAAGCTATGATTACTAGATAAATACCTGATCACCTGAAAACGACGGTAGAAACATTAGATTAAAGGAATACAGCAAAAAAAAAATGTTATTTTTAGCAGAGTGCTGATAAGTGGCAAACACGAGTGTTTAGTACCGTTATGCTGGCGGCGGCGGTAGAAGGACTACAGTGGCATACAGGAGCTGGACCCATAGAACAAGTACACCTGACTCCTTCCTTGTATACCGTGTGATTCTCGCTAACATCTTCGCCCAAAGCACGCGTAGATGTGTGGGTCCTGCACGTCCTTACAACTGGATGCGTGCAGTGATGTCTACACGCTATTCTCGTTTCGCTTTTCTATAGGTCCGATGATGTCACCAAAAAATGGAAATGGTTCTGAAATATTTGAAGTAACTTCACCTATTCCGTGTTCTAAATAACCCAGATTTTGTTATAATAAAACGTTTTATTGTGTTCCACCGGTTCGTGCGTAGATAACCAAAAATAGTTAGAAACAGATTGCAGGACTTAGTTCGACGTGAGCGCGTTGGTGAACTTAAATAAAAAAATCTTTCTGTTTTTATTTGATTGCAGGAACCCTGCCATATTCTCAAAAGACGCTAACTTGCGTTAGATGTTAATAAAAAAATACTACTATAGAAAAATATGTTTTTAAGCAAATATTTTTCATCATTATTACTATGAAGCAACGATTTAAAAATAATATTAGGTATTAGAAAACTAATTTAATTTCATTGTCGTATGTCTCCCTGATACTTAGTATTCAGTGTAATTTATAATAGTGATTAGTGATCGGGAAGATTGGTTTTGTTCGTTTGAGTGGCCTTCCTTAAGATTGAAGACGGACGACACCGGAAGGGTCATATATTTTTCCATTAAACACTTCCCAAAAGATAACTGGAGCTCTTTAGTTTTTTTTATATAGTACTTTAATATCACAACAACTAAAATAATAACGTCATCTCTTAATTTTTAAAAAAGAAATTTTTTTTTTACTTCTACATTTTTTTTTTTTTTTTTTTTTTTTTTTTTTTTTGCTGGATGGATCGAATGATTGCTTTCGATGGGCATTACTAACGCAAGTTGGAATATATTTCAACATCAGAGATTGTTGCCTAGCTTAGGGAGGCTGTAGTGAGGGTGGGCGCAACTCAAAACCTGGAGAGCGTTTGCAATTTAATGGCGGCGCCTGAGGGAGAGGATTCGAGAAAGGATATGCGCCAGTGTTGCCTGCACGAGAGCAGGCGCCCGCTCTGTTGCAACTCTGTTGCTCCATGCGCCTTTCCTCCTCTCGCCTCCCATTGCAAGCAACGAGCGCCTTGGCGCAGCCTCTCTCGCTTCCTTCTCGCTCCGAGAATTGCAAACGTCGAGCGGAGAAAGCAGGGTTGCCAGACAAGTAGCAACGTCTAAGATGGCGGATTTTACCATTTTTCGCGTTTAAAAAATACTTAACCTATCGCAACAAAACTGGTGGCTATGGAAAAGTAATAATTTATACCTTGTGTAAATTATTCAAGTACCTTAATGGGCCTTTATGACCTGAGTTAGGAAAGAAAACGACCCTTTGCCCCATAGACTCCCAGCAAAATTTAGCAATTAAATGGCGTCCATGTCCCGTGATCGCCGATCTAGCAGTTGCACCCACCCTCACTTGAGCCTCCCTAGCCTAGCTTTAACTGCCGTGGCGCCATCTGATGACGGACTGGAGAACGAGCGTGTTGTTCGGCTGTCAGCCACGAGCTGGCGCCACTGGCCTGTTATATATCTGTATTTCCCGAACGCTCATTTTTGAGTATTAACGGAATGCATTTTTGGGACATATTGCGGTTCAGACTCTTGTATCAAATATGCTGTGTGACGTCATGAAAAAATAAATAAATAAAAGAGCTTCCTCTCTATAATGGGTCATGTTAGCTGAAGGTAAACAATTCAGTATAAAATTAAAAATACAAGTCAACCTGTTTCTCTCGTCTACAGGGATTGAAATTCGCGGGGGGGGGGGGGGGGGAGGCTTACATTTTTAGGAGGAAGGGAAAGTTAAGGGAGGGAGAGGGGCTAGGGTGTGTGTGTAGGGAAATCACTGCTCGTCTAGATTCCACGCATCAATATAAGAGCACATTTTTGTATCCCTCAACATTTCACACGCACACACACGCACCCCCCCCACACACGCACACACACTCACACACACACACACAGCTATTTAATGTTTTATCCCGTTCCGTGTTTCGTCTGCACTAAATTGACGGAGAAAGTTTTCTTTTTAAAGTCTGAAACACGACACGAGAGGAGTAATGAAAACAAGACATAAATGCAAGAGAACTCATCTATAAAAAGGGAATGGTAGAGATGGAAACTAAAATCGGTGGTTGAAACTTTGTGAATTAAAGATCCTTCGAGTCCGTAAATAAAGCTAATGGGTGACTTCCGCCATTCCCGTCTATGTAAAAGTGAAACGTGGCGATGGTCACATGAAGCGGTCTCGAATAAATTAGACGGGATTCACGTGGGCCTCCAATACCTTCCCATGTTTCTGAGCCTAACCAGCGCAGGTTTGCAGCTAGCCGTAGATAAATCGTTCGCAACTCCCGAGGCGACAACGCCATATGGCGGGGGAGACGTGGAGCTGATAAATGAGAACGGCGCACCTATGAAATGCACGACAAGAACAGTCATTGCGCGGCGGTATATAATTATATATATATATATTATATATATATATAGTATATATATTATATATATAAATATATATATATATATATATTATATATATATATAGATATATATATATTATATATATATAGTATATATTATAGTATATATATATATATATATATATTATATATATATATATATATATATTATATATATATATATATATATATATATATATATATATATATATATATATATATATATATATTATATATATATATATATATATACCGCCACGTAGCGGCGAAAGCACGAAGCTGAGGAATGGGTACGCCCAAATACGTGGTGGGAATTGCGAGCAACAGGACAGCGGCGCGAAACCGAAGCGTGTTTCACATGCAGCGATTTTGGACCTAGAGCGGCGCGATTTCTGCCGTCGCGGCGCTCTGGCCAGCCTCAGCGGCTGAGCGGCACGGTTCCACCAGGTTGGAAAATGCTCGCCGCGGCAGAGCGGCAGCTTCCGTGCTGACCACTCACAGCCCGGCGAGAAATCACGTGACAGGAGGAGAAACATTGCGGGAAAGCTGGTGCATAGGACGGCGGCGTTTTCACGCTCTTGAAGCAGACAAGCAGAGAAAGCCCGCAAGCGACTGGTTTGCCGCTTCTTCTTTCCGGGGGTCAAGCTTTGCTTCAGCAGTCGCGTCCGTACTGTTCAGGAGATTATGGAGGAGGGGGATTGCTGTCCCCTTCCTTGGAATTTGTTTGCTCAATGAATTACGCGGCTCTTTTTTACTTCCCTCGCCTGAGTACCAACTGTAGCGTGCGCAAGAGACGCTAATCGGAGGCGGCTTGTGCGAGCGCTAGTGAGAAGAACAAAAGAAGAAGAAGAAAAAGAACTGAGCGACATTGCTGTGACTTTTTCAACACAGATCGTCACACCAAGGAAGGCAATTCCGAAATTAGGGCACATACCCTAATTTACCAACCACTCCAACGCCGTCCAGAAGGTTCGGGTCGGCCATATCAGTTGGAGTTTTTACATCCGAGGAAGGCGCTGCCCGTGACGCTGCCGAGGTTCATCCAAGGTTTCATCCTCCGCAAAAACAAAGTTTGAAAAGAAACATAACAAATAAGACCAAGGTTTATTTAGTATTTTAAACGCTTTTTTCGTTTTATTAAAGCGAAATTAAAGGGGAAACTGAAAACTAAGGCATCAAAAAATTGTTGTTAGAAGCCGCTGTAACCGTCCTGTGCATCAGCTTGCTGCAAGCAACATTGGCCACTGCAACGCAGAAACCTCGCGATTCGTACAGCCGCGCCGCTAGCGGCAGCGATTTCGGCGCGCAATTGCTGCATGTGAAACCCGCTTACCCAACGCAGAAGCAAGACACCCGCAAAAGCATAATCTGAGCTGATCAAACGACTCTGATAAATCGTCTGAGAGGCGGGAAGACAAAGGACATGTCTCGGCCCCGTATATGAACCCCGAAGCTCATCCGACGGAGAAACACCAGTGGAACTTCCAAAACAAGAACTTCCTAGACGCTGCTCCCATCGATCTCTTTATATTGGCCCCCGCTCCCTCTGCGTCTGAAGTTGGCCTTTGCGCTCCTTCCTTCCTTCCGGCATTAAGCAGCGCCTCTGCTCCGCCGCCACTTCCGTCTTCTGGCGAAAGTATAAAGACAATGCATGTTAGGCCGGTGGCCCTTTGGTGTGCCTCGGTACCAATGGCATATACATGTATACACCTTTTCTTATAATATATATATATATATATATATATATATAGGCATTGTACGCACGGTATGACTCGTTCTAAATTTTTACGCGCCCGTGTTGGGCTAGACGTTTAGCTCGTTTGCACTTTACCTCTCCGGTACTTTATTACTTTCGACCAGAGTTAATCTCTGTCTTGAGCAGACGGCATACATGTGAGCAAAGAGTCCCGTAAGCCTGGAAAGCGAGAAGTTTGAGGTAAAGTTATGTCGTTTATTGTGGGAACATATCTACCAGGACATCACCTTATCGCCAAGTCAAGTTTAACTGTCCAGCCCCGTATATGTATATGGACCCTCCTTCCAGGAGGCGTTACTTAACCTGAAAGGGAAAGTTCAGCGGCTGTATATGAACGTTAGAGTGACTGAAGCAGTGCATAAGGGGCCTTACGGTTCTAGTTTCTTGGTTCGTAAACTGCTTTTTATGCAATATGATGCCGCTTAACGTTTTAATTCTGCTATGAAAATATATACCGGAGCTACGTGCACTTAATCTGATGCTCTGTTGTTGTTTCTATTGCTGTATTTTTAAATTTCGATTTAATAAATACCGACTGTACAGTTAAGTCCCAACACGGTACTCAAGGAGGGCATTTCGGTGTTCTATTTGACCCCCGCCAACGCGCGAGTACTGGCCCGTGTAATATAAAAAAATAACAACCTAAAAAAAAAATGCACGGCACTTCGGTTGCGAGCCAGACACGTATATACTGATTAGGCCATGTCCGCCGCACTTCCTGCTCACGGGCAAGAAGAGCATGAGAAGCGAATGAAAAGGCGATGCGAACGGGGCCCGATAACGCTATCGCGTACCACTTTTAAAGGCGAAGCTTAAGCGTCCTCTAAGTTTTTTATGCATAATTTGAGAGTTCGATTGTGTCATAAACGTGCGTGATCGTGGAGGCCAAACGAAGAACAATATTTTCTTTTACTCGAAAACAGCGGGACATTAAGTTTCTTTTTGGCGACACCCCCTTTGACTGCTGCACTCGCTATTCCCCAACTGGTATATTTGTTTTCCTGAGCGAGTGGAAGTTCGAAGTCGCACGTGCCTGGTGCTTGGTCGCAACACAAAAAGAGACTGAACACTCTCAATTCGGTCTCTCAACTAAAGTCCACCAGACAGCTACTGCCAAAGCAAAATTTTGACGGACAATCTCATTAAACACTGGCACTTCGGTTTCTTTTTTTCTATGTCATTGAAGCCCGGCGTTATCTTTTTGATACATACTAATGATAAATAAGGCAATTTTTTTATCTTATTTTAGTCATATAGGAAGCCTCACAAATGAACGGTGGCTGACTGATGACAGTCCTTAACAACAAAATAATGTCAATAAATAAATTGCAACGAAAAAAAAACGGTAATGTAACAGCGTCCACGCATACAACACGTAAAAGCCCCGTATAATCACTCTACTCCTCCTTCCCTTTTTCTTGTTACATAAAGACACACCCACACACAGAGGAACACAGAGATTAAAACGCAGACCGCTGACAGAGAAAAATTACAAATCTGTCACCTCGACCAATCTTCCGCTTTTTTCTTTTTCTTTCTGTAGTAGCGTTAGTAACGCATCTTTTGTGATCAGCCCCCGCACATCCCCCCCCCCCCCCCCCCCCCTTCCTCTCGCTCTTTCTCTTACACACTTCGGGCCGACCATGGCCTCTGTTCAAGCCGCGTGACTGGCGAGTTCCACACGTCCCGCCAAACCCTGCTCTCTCCCTCTCCCACCCCCTCCCCCCGCTTTTCCTTTAGCCGTCTCTCTCTCCCCCTCCGCTGTGTTTCTCGTCGCTATCTCACCGGAACTCCAGGGGTCGCTCGTCCCGAAACCAACGAGACGCGGCCTTATCGCTGTCGGTGTCGCTCATGGCGTGGAGCGAGTCGCCGCCGTCCTCCGCTCCAACCTCGTCCAATGGATGGGGCGCCGATAACGCCTGTCGCGGGCGTCGGACCAAGCACGCACTACTGTGGTCGTTCCTTCTTCCCGGCTAACGAACCCCGAAATTGTAGGGGGAGGGGGGGGGGGGTGGGGGGGGGGGGGGGCTAGAGCAACGTGTTAGCACCCCCCCCCCCCCTTTTTTTTTTTTACTCTCTTGTCGTCTCCATTCCGGTTAAGGGACGGGTTACGCAAACGCGAGTTGTCGGATGACATGCTGCTACTCTCGGCCAGTATAGTCTTCCCCGCGCGTGTAATTGTTGGCGGGCGAAAGGCGGGGATCATAAAGTTTATCGAATAACGCGTAAACTGCCCTGACGGTCGTTGTTTTATATATATCGCTTGGATTGAGTTCGAAGTAGCCCTATATAGAGCCGTGGGCTGTGGGCGACGAGATGTTTCGGTGGCGTCCTCTAATCTGTTCTAAACTCGTCACGCCACGACGAGGATTATCGGTTGCAACCGACAAGTTCGATGGTTTGTTTAAAAGTGCGTTAGAAGCTTGCTCTAGTCGCGTTCTTAAACCAACACCGTCTAACTTGACAGTCTGCCCCAGTCGGGATAAATTTCTAATTTCCGCCGATGAAAAGAGAATCAATTCCTATAGGGGCGTCACAGTGAGTAATTCGACCAGCGCGGAAGGCCGACCAGTGCGACGCTTTTAATCGCGCACCACATCCATAGCGCTTTTTTTTTTTTTTTGTACTTGCGATGCATGGTTATCTTTATAGTTATATAAGTATGAAGTCGAAAAAAGTGGTGCAGGTAAAGGCGGCGCGAACGGGCTGAGAAATCGAGGATCAATAAATGGGCTGCCCGCTGATGCTGAGCACGTTGTCATAGCGAGTTAGAGATTTACAAGTTACCCCTAAACTCACGAAGGCAGAGTTACAGTTACTAAAGCTGAAATCTGTTTAAGTTACCAATATAGTACGGGTTCACGAACGTATCTTGTTGCAGTTAGAGTAACACACAAAATAAACTAAATACTTTTAGTTTATTAGACAGGCCAGCAGTGAGCTTGCACATTGCTCCTACAGCGTCGCAACGTCAGCGTTCCTATGGGAGTATAAGCGGAATCTTACTTTGAGCATCCGCTGACAACGATGAGGAACACTTTAGTCACCAGAGGATATCTTAAAAGCAATATCAATATGTGACTGAAAGTGTACACTCTCGCACCGAAAGATGAAAGCTGCGGGAACAACTGCTTAAATAATATAAACTTGCGACTTGTGTTTATAGCCTGCGGAACTATGTTGTGCTGGACTAGACTCCACTTAATATTTTTTTATCAGTGTGTGTCTTGTTTGAACCTACTTCTCTTTCTGCCTTCTCGCTCTCTCTCTCTCTCTTTCTTTTGCTGCTCAGACCGGGACTGGCAGGCCCCCATTAGACGGAGTGGCCACACTGTTCCGGTCTTCCTCCCCCCCCCCCCCCTCTTCTTTGTCTTAAAATATATGTTAACGCTTACACACCTGCTGAATGTCAAACGAGCAAAACGAGTGTATGAAACGCTTATTTTATCGATATGTCAATATATGCGCGCATAAAACAAAAATCGCCTGACTTAGACAGTTTATCAAATGCAGTGCAAGTATGATAACACCATAATGTTTTTTCTTCCTTTTTAACGAGCATCACTCACTATCGCAGTAATATGCAGTGTGACACGTGGCGAAGAAATTATGAAAGCACAAAGGACTTCTTCATTCATGTTCCTCTTTTGTGCGAGCATTGCATCAGTTCCTCTGAAATGCCGCCGCGCGCACAATCTGACCATGAAATGCTTCCGAGCCTACTAGATCACACGCAGATTCCACACTAATACCCTAGTTCTCAGCCGCCATAGAGAAGAAAATTCTAGCGTACCACTCCCCCCCCCCCCCCCCCCCCCCCACACTTCCAAAAAAAAAAGAAAAAATCACACACACACAGACACACTCTGCTTGGCTGTACGCCGTTGGTCGCGTCAGCTATGACGCAAAGTCGTGGGAGATCATCAAACCACGAACGAGAGCGTCGATCACGGAGCGAAGGATACTCTCTTCCATGGCCTTTCTTGTGAGGGCACGACCTACGCGAGCAAAGAAGGCCCGTGGAGAGTTCCAGTACATAAAGCTATCATTTTAAAACAATAGGAAACATCCACGTCCACATCCTCAGTATTTTCAAGTAGGCCGTCTAATATGTGCAACAAACTCTGGCAACCTCGGGGAGAATGGTCCACGCGCACGGAGGAAGGTGCGGGGGACGCTCGTAAGAGCAGACTATTTTTATGCGTTGATGATTACGTTTCCGCGCATGCGTGCACGTCAGTTAATCGTCAGATGGGCGTGTCGCGAACCAGCGGGTGGTTGGAACGGGCAGCGAAGGGCGGGGTAAAGGCCGAAACCCCCGACCGATAATCTGATGCGGTTTTGGGGCTTCGTGGGTGCCTCTTGATGGCAGCTAGGACGATGGGAAAGCGATTGAATCGCGTGAGTCGATCGTGTGAGTCGGGTTGCGTGATCCGCGTTGCGACGGGCATGCGACGGGAGGTGGGGAAACATTCGAGTACAGGTGGACCGCTCGGAACCGGAGCAAAATTAGGGAGATAGAATGGACACGGTTCCCTGGGAATCGGTCGGCTCTAAGCTCGGAGCTGTGTGCGGCAGTGACACTATTTCGTAGCCTTTCATATTTTGCAGTTTTGTGAAGTATTCAATTTTCAAAACACATTGAATCGACTCGTCGTAGAAATCACGCGGAAATTTATTTTGCGGCTTGTCTAGAAATTGTTGTTTCGCATCCGCTGTGATAGAGAAAATGTCCGGCGTAGCATTTGTTACAGGCGAAATATGCTGCTACGAAGTATTCTGCCTTCTGGATAGTTTTATGATCCAAAGGACAGTGGAAACTGCTTAAACTGCCCACTTTTATAGTAGGAAAGAAGGGAAAAGCGGGCAGTCTAAGCTCGTATCATGTAACGAATTAAAAGTTTTTTTAGGAACGGTTTTGTATCAGTTTTGAATAACACAAAAAAAAACTTTATATTATTAAAAAGATGTTGAACTGTTAACGTGAAACATATAACTAATTTTCTTCAGTTTATACGTCTTGGATAATACGTTGATCCTTCAGACGTTGTTCTCTACTTGGTTTCGTCGATAACGGTACACGACGCGCAAGATTTCAGGATTTTTGTTTTTGTTTTTTTTATAAAGGTGCGCGGTTTTACACTTCATACATCTCATGAGCAGTGCATCGCATTTTTCTTTTCTCGACAAAAAAAGAAAAGGAAAAAAAAAGGGTCACTGGGCTTTGCGAGGACGATTCGTAATTAAATTTAAATTTTAAGGCCGTTATTATTAAGAACTTCAAAATTCCGCTACTTCGACACGTAAGTATTTTATCTATAGTTTCTACGAACCAACCAACCGAACAAGAAAACTAAACCGAGACAAAACATTCGTCCCGTCCGCGCCGTGGTGCGGGTTCCACCGCAGTACTCAAGAGCGTTGCCGGCAAAGCACGCTTTACAGGGCGCCTTGTGGCTCCGGCGGCGATTGTAATTGGGAGCGCATCTCAATTGTTCGTCCGTCCCAGCTCGTCGTTCCTCTCGCATCGCGAAACAGGCACGTGTTCCTCTTTTAAGCACACGGTCTAGTCCGTAAATAAGAAGGGGCAACATGGTGTATGATGTACGAAGCTACCCCACCAAGCGAACAAGTTGAATCATCGTCGTGACAGCGATGCGCTGGCATGGTGTCCCGCTCCTCTGCCAACTAACGAGCTAATGGGGGACAAAAATGGGAGCGGTGCCCTAAAAACCGCCGAGGGAGAAGATTATGGCATCCCCCTCCCCCACCCTCCCCCTCGTGTTGGAACCCCACGTCAGTAACTGTGACCCTCGCGGGCACCCGCACCGGCTCGTAGCGTGCTGGAAAAGGCACGAGGTTAGTTTCAGCCATAGTCACGCGATGGCGCCACGCGTGATCGGCGCCACGCGGCCGGAAACGGAAGCGCGCCGGGGGCCACGTGACCTTCTATCGGCGCCACGCGCGCGCCATCTTGCTGCCGAGACAAGAACGAGAAACTTGGCGTGCGGCTAATTACGAGCAGAGCGCTTCGCATGACGAATGAGCTACCAGGCCACGCGCACGACTGCTTATTGTTTCGATTCTTTTTTCCCCTTTTTATTCGCGTATGGGTAGAGGGGATCGGCAGGATTGCGCGCTTTTGAATCCCTGATACTTTATGACGGCGCTGTTTGCTTGTTTTTTTTTTTTTTTGTCTTCTTTTGAAGCAATGTTTTTTTTTTTTTAGATATAAAGCGTGTTGGTGGTGATGGCAGTCGCTAGTGCTTGCTGATATTATGTTATTTTTTTTTATTAAATTGGGCCCGGTGTTGTTTTTTTTTCTGTTTTTTTTCATAAACTTTCTTCGTGATGGGAATGAGTTGGGACACGAGTCCACGTAGGACTGCGTTCTAAATGTTTTTCCTCACCAATTTTTAATGAAAGCTTGGTTTATGACTATTTTGCCCAGTTACAATCAATGCGATCTCGAAAATACGAGAATTAATTATTTTAGTTCGTACCTCGATCAAGACTGACAGTTTGAATCTGATTTCACTCTGGCTTTTAAATCGCAACTGCAAAGCGGATCCGTACACACACGCGATTTTCCTTGAGTGGTGACATCTCAGCCATTTTTCCGCCCAGTCGTTTTATTATGTCCTTTAAAGTGCGCGCAATCCGGTGTGATTCAACTCGAGCGCATAACCTTGGCTAATGCTTAGACGCCATTTTACCCCACAAGTCACGTACTGAGTACGCCAGCACGCCACGCGCCTGTACGCTCTGTGCAGCAAAGAATGTCTTCACCCTGAGACAGACCGAAATGTAGGCACCGTAGAGTTCCGCTCGTATTCGTCATCATATGGGTGCAAAATTGAACTATACATTTAAACAACCGCGTTCCCAACCGCCTCCTGAATGCGGTTCAGACACCAGTCGGAATGCGGCGTTGCGGCGTGAGGTTTTTTTTTTAATCGCAAGGTAGTGAAGGGCCATTTCCATTGTGTGACGCTGCTCTTCTATGGCTCGAGGCGTCGAAATGGATGGTGCAAATTGTGGCGATATTTCTTAATACGCGACGCGTTTGTCTAACTGCCCCGATAGCATTCACGCCACTGTAAACAAATATGCTCTCTCAACTCACCGTCTTTGGTCAGCATGAGGGGATGGTTGTCCAGGCTAGTCGGATATGATTTTCCTCCTCTTCCCCCGCCGTCATTGTTCCCGCTCCCACCGCCCACAGTACTGCCTGCAAATAAAGCAATAAACCAATTTCACCGATAAGAACCTGCCTTACACACAGAAGAAAAATAAGCTGTCACGATGTAAGTAAGCGAGGACATTTCTTCAAACAGTTCGAAAACTGTCGGTAAGACAGCTTTCAAACATAATACACAGAAATATGCCTTGTTGTAAATGTTCACGTTTTGTCTCCACTCTAAAGGTCCGTTCACACAATACGATCCGTGCTTCGTATGTCGCGTGCAGTCCCAATCACCTCTAGGTAAGCTTTCATGACGTAATCAAACATAGTCCAACTTAGTCCAACGGTACTGTGTGAATGGCTTCCCCTTCGTCCACGTGACTTTCAAATTGCATTTATACCAAAGGTTTTTTGGGTTGCGGTGAATCAGCTCGCGATTCCTACTCTGCAAGTGCCACTCGACGTGCACATGGTTCCTCGGTACTTCAAAGGTCTTCGACATAAAACCACCATAATGGCCCGTGAGATAGCACTGTGACTGACATTCTTATAGTGAATCGTTTTACAAATGACGCTCCTTCTTCTTCAGTTTTACTTTAGGAAAGAGACTGGTGAAGGTTTACAGAAACGACACAAAAACTCAATAAAGAAGGAGCTGTTTTCGGGAGGTTTTCCTGTTTATCACAAAAGATCCCAAGGCTTTGCACCTTGTTACCCATGAAGGTAGTCGCCGGACATAGATCATTGCCAGAAGCGGTGGTACGCCAGCAGGATGTGACATTTCAGTATTCATGTTCTTGTGACTCTTGACACAAACACATGCTCCGCGCCTCCTCGATAAGTAACGTAGACCCAAAGGATGCCTAAAGGAAAACAGAAATCATTCTATGTATATCTAAAAAAAAACAAAAAAACTTTAATGTTTTTGTTTTGTTTTTAGAAATAAAAATGTAGAAAATATTTGTTCATAACAATATGCACCAATTCATAACACAGCACGCGCATGTTGGTCTCTTTAGAAAATGAGCAAAGCTCGTGTCATACACCCCAATGAAGATGGCACTGGCCAGGAGCATTACTGTTCCAAAAAGGAGTATTCACTGGCGGCCATAGCTGTGTGCCCGGCTGTTGAGAGCGTGCTGACGACGAGCTTCCACCCTTCTTTCTCAATGTGCATTACGCCCAATCAAGATTACCGGTCTTAGCAGCCTATCAGTGTGAGCTCGTTCTGAGCATGCGATCTAAACATCGCCCTCAAATATGGTGCCCAGTGAATACCCCCTGTAAAGCTCGTAAGTGCCATATTTAGGCTTTGTGCGTATGACGCGTACTTTGCTTGCTTTTCTGCAACGGACGCGCGCGTGCTGGGGCCGTGAAAATTCCACGCTGAGTTGTGCACTGAAACAGCCTTTTAAACAGCACTGAAGCAATTTGTAAAGCACGTTGAGCGAGTGATGCACCTGTTCTCTGCACTTCAGCAACGCTACAAAAGGCTGCAAGCATGGCATCCTGACTGATGCCCCAGGCATGTCTGCATGTGCATCGTGCGTGTGAAGGTGACTTTTAGGCTTGCAGTTGCACGTTCTGGCCCACATGAATAGCACGCCCTGGGCAGTCGGATTTGACGTCATGTTCTGCGGGTTTCTCTCTCTCAGTTGCGTTAAGTAATGCTTTGTGGTAAAATGGTTGTCACATCTAAATTAAATGTATAAAATCACTAGAGTTCAACCCTCGCTTATTATGTTCAAGAAACACTACAGACTAAATTGGATGTGAGCACGGTGGTTTCTGACGTTACTTTATTAACTTTCGTTTGAGGCGTCACTTTCGGCTACTACGAATCTATCTAGCTTCCATAAAAATGCCGCTCAGATCCGGCTGTTGCACTGGATGCTAAGGTCGCTTTGTATACCACGTCTTCGAAGGCTTCAGCTTAAATATTTGATTACTAAATGCATTTATTTTTCACCATTCACACTTGTATTTTTTTTTTTTTTACGTCTTATACAAGGCGGCCTTGCGCTGTTCTTATTTGTGGATATAGTGTACGACGGCCATGCCCGACCGGCTTTCGATGTTTCATGACGCTTTTGATTTACGCGCGATTCAACGCGAGCTACCCCAGCATGACAGGTTCCTCCGGAGAGACGGCGCCCGCGATCAGCGTGCAGGCAGAAACGGGAGGACCGCAGGATCGTTCCAAGCGTCGCGCAGTCGCGTGCCGCGGCGGCAGCGCGTGCTTTCGCGCCACCGGGCGGGGCGAGCTGCGCGACTGCAGTCAAGACGTCGTGAGCGGCGAGTGATTCGCTTCGGCGTACTTCGCTCTCGGGGCCACGTGGCAGAATTGCAGACTCCGCGGGGGGGAACGGGCGAACAGGCAGTTGCTCTCCCTCGCTTCTCCTCGACTTCCAGTCGAGTTCCCACGAGACGCGTTCTGCACAGCGACCCGGAACGATCGCCACCCCTCTCCTAGGCCGCGACAACAATTACCACCCGCCGGCGCACAAAAGACGACCGACTCGGCACTAGTTGAGAGGGGAGGGGGGTGCGCTTTGAAGGGAGTCTGACGAGAAGTTGATGCTTCTGTTGTGACGGCGCGCATGGGCGACCCGCTGTGACCTAGTCACGTGCCCCCCCCCCCCCCCCCCCCCCGCCTTCTTCCCCTTTCTTCCTTCTCCACGCGTTCGCAAAGACATACACAAAATCAGTCTGTCTATGCTAGATCGCAAACTCAACGATGAAGTTAACTCAATTGGTCGCTGATTGGCTGCCCTTTTGGTCACGTGATGTGACGTTGCGATTGAGTTTTTCCCTACGGATTCCGATGGAGTTCGAGCTATGCTGGTGAAATAATGAAGTTCGCGGTGACGTCAAAATGTCGTCACGATTGAGTTTGGCGATGGAGATAACTTTGTAGTAGTCGGGCAGCAAAAGTTGCCAAAGTCAATGAAGATGGCGACGTTCAAGCTCGCGGACGGGGCGGACCAAAGCGGACTATCGCTACGTTTTTATGTGTTCGCCGTTCAAGGTTCGCCAGGAACGTAATCGGGGAATACTGCCCGACACTCGCTGGTGCTGACATTTGCCGTGGAAGCTTTGCCGGCGTCGCGAGGGGCCCCATATGGTGACCGCCGAGCAGCAAGTGCTCTTTTTGAGCGTTGCTGGCGGCACAATTTGCTGCGACGAAGACGTCACCGTGTGTCGGTGTGCTGCGAGTCGCATTCTTTGGATGCTACAGAGGCGATAATCGATAACCCGGGGCTGAAGGTGGGTGGGCTTCGCGCGCCAAGTGAAGACGGAAAGACGACGACCAAGAAGTTCAGCGATACGAATTCAGTGGTGTTGGTAAGTGCTCGATACACATTTTCTCAATGGGCTTGCACGAGAGCTCTCGGTAGAAAACGGGTGCCTCGTTCACCGTGATGAGTGTCGTGTGAGATAGTCGCACGGATTCAAGCTTACTCGTGATTGCATGTGTATCATCCAAATGTCTCGGGCCTCAACATCCGGAAATTGTTCTGCTGCAGCACGTTGTGTACGTTTTCATTTTACGATTGCAGGTTCAAACTGGTACAGTATCTTGTTCTTTTGATTGTGTTGTCTGAAACGTTTCTGCTGCTTTTCTGCCACACCGGGTAGGGCGCCTCGTCAAGCTGCAAGCCATGCAGCTTGACGTTTGACATTATATGTCCCATCTCCCACCTTTGTATATAAAGGAAAATAAAGAGATTATTAACTCAATTGACACCTCTTTGCTCTGAAGGCATAATTTTGGGTATTGTGCAAGACAAGTGGAATATATTTTTGAAAACCGGAGACGACGGTCGAAGAAGGGGACAACACACAAAACGTCTCCTTCTGTTGTCCCCTTCTTCGTCCGTCGTCTCCGGTTTTCAAAAATGTGTAACATCAACCAGCTCGCCTGCCTACTTACTTTATCTTCAAGTGGAATATCTCCATTTTTTTTTGAACTTTTTTATTATTACATTTTCAGCCTTTATATACAAAGCTATGCAACTACTATCTCCAAGTAGAGGCTGCATTAGCATATAGAATTTCTATCTAGTCTTGATGTGCTTTTGGACAACTGAAAAGGTTATGAAACATTCATGTCAGATACCGCCTCATTGTTGTGTGCAGGTGACAGCGACAAAACCCTGAAGCCATGCTTGCACACCAATTCCTCGCAACCCCAATGGATGCTCTGCTGTTTTGACTCCAAGCTTAACAAAAAGCATTGCTTAGGATTCTGTCGTAGAGCAGTGAATAGGATGCTGAAAAGCAGGTTCCGGTGGTTGTAAAGGTGCTAGGCACAGTAACATCATTTGACTTTCTGCACAATGCGGGCTTGTATAGCTCTATTTTGGGGCCTCTCCCTTGAGCCCCAAGAGTCCGACCCCGAGGACAGTGTAAGCTTTGACAGCAGAGGACGCGCTGTGCAGTGCTGAAAATCTGAGAGGTGGCCACCTCTGCAAGTATGTGCTGCCTACCAGGGTCTCCCTGCTCAAACTTGAAGCCTGGCAGCTGTTGAGGCTACTACGAGCTTTGTCTCTCGTCACATCTGCGAAATATACTTGTGTGTATCCGCTTGCAATGTTTTGTCATACTTTGTAACTTGCCAAATCAAGTAGACACAGTAAGTCCCTTTGGCTGCAGAGTGGTCTACCTAAAAGACAGTTCAAGCAGAGTTTTGGTATGGCACCTAAAAATGGAAGTTTGTAATAAGTTGATGTTTCTGAAAAAGCTTTTTAACACAATGTTTTTGGCAGGGTAACCTTGCAAAAATGCAAACCGCATAAGCGAAACGTCGAGGCATTAGAATAGAGAATAAAAGAGGGCCTCCTCATGGGTGGCATCTTGTTTCCCATTGACTGCATAAGCATTCTGGCTCTAACAGTATATTGTTCCAAGCATAGAGGAAGAAAAGGTGAAGAATTAACTGTGGTTGCTGGTATCTGGACGATTGAACCTGCACCGCCGTGTCACCGTTAATTGTGAAATTTCTGGTGCCCTGTATATGAAATATACATCGACATCTGAAGTCGAGATACGAGTCCCGGCACATAAACAATTGCACCGAGATTTCCTGACCCAAAATTTGTATTCGATGTATGACAATTTTGTCGAGTGACCAAGCTAGTGCTGCAAACCTTTTTTCCATGCTATACTGAAATCATGACGGACGCAAAATGGTGCCTAGGGAGCATGTTTTATTGTGCATGGAAATTCTGCACCCCCATGAGGGGCAGCACGAGTGTGGCCAGTGAAGATGACTGCTGGGTATGTGGAGCTGCTTGTCCCTCCACAGCCTGCAAACAAAGTACACGAAAAGGGTGAATGTTTATAAAAACAAGCATTTTTAAAGACTATGTTACAGAAATTGCATAGAACAAGAGAATCCCAGGGGTGTGGTGAGCAGTAGTGTATGGCATACCACTGCTTTTATCTTTTTAGAACTCTTATGCAGTGCTGGAATTATCAAGAATGCGAGACTCCTGAAAGACATTTTGTTTATGCGGGCACCTTTCAACCAAGGAACTGCTCAGACCAGCAAGCTCATGCTGTGGGTCTTCCAGTACAACACGCAACCTGTGAAGCAAGCAGCCTTGAGCAATGTGCACCTAGCATGATCCAATTACTTTGCAGCAGACAGGCCTGCTCTGTCCATCACATGAAAAATGGAAAGTGAAAAGTTGGAAATCACTCACTTCGAAACACAACACAAGGTCCGAAAATGAAAAGGAGCGAAAAAGGAAGAGTCCTGCATTCACTTTCCTTTATGCTATAACTGTCTGTCATAACTGATTCCCAGTGACAAGTTAACTGTTGTTCCCGTCAATGTTTTTGGCGCTGTGGAAGTCCAGCTCTTCCGCATTGCATTGAGCAAACAACAAAGACTGTGAGCCCAAGCTGCTCTGGGTGTAACTCAATAAAGCAAGGACGAAGAAACTTGGCCTGGAATAATTCATTAGTGCCATATGACGCAGGTTTTCTTTCGACGGTTCTCCAAACAATGCTTGCCAGCCAATTTTAGACCTTGACTGCACTTCTCTACATCTAGGACACTCGTGCTGTAATGTTGGGTGCCCAGCAGCATGTGCAGTGCAACCAGCTGCTCCCGCTGAGTGGGCGAGAGGTCCTAAACAGTGCAGCTGGGGGCAGTTCAGGCCCCTCACCATCCAGGGTGGCAGTGTACAGCTGCAGCTGAAAAAGATTAGCACAAGTGACCAATGACCGGAGTAGCAAAATTGCGACAGGCAGCGCTATTGTTCCCGAGCGCGCCGATAGCAAGTGCCAGTCATGTTCCATGTCTCAACGTTGGTGGCTGCCAGAAAATTGAGGGATAAGATAGCTTTTGGAATGCAAGCTTTAGGATGGGCTGCTTTGTGCCGGCCACCACCGTGTCGCGATTTTGCTGCTCCGGTCGTTGGTCGCTTGTGCTTATCTTTTTCCACTGCAGCTCTACCTGATGGCTGGTGCACAGCTGACACGACACAGTTTCAGCAGCATGCATACATGGTTTGCAGGTAATGTCATGTCAGTATAAAAGACAAGACCTTTGAGTACTTCCAAGGGCACCGTGTTGGTGACCACCACTTGGTACATGTCAGATGTGGTTAATGGCAGAGGCTGCTCATATTGCCATGCGCGTCTCCGAGCAAGCTTGCCCGTGGCCGAATGGTTATTGTGCTTAGCTTGCACACAAAGGGCTGAGGTATGATGCCTGGCCACACATGCACCTTTTTTTCATTTCTGTAAATGTTGCATTCTGGTTTAATTCAAGAATCCCATTGCTTGTTCAAACTCAGAATGTTCTATGCACCGAACTTTCTATGCCGATTGTTCCAGAAGTCCACGCATATACATGAGGGGCTCTGCGTGGCGATACAGAGAGAGTCTCGCTCTTGCGCTCAATCGTGCTACTGCGCCGACCTTCGATGCCTGCGATGCTACCTCTTTGTATTTTTGTTTTTGGCACAAGTTTGCCAAATTAAACGTTTAGTTTCTGTTCATTCTTCACCTGACCATCTGTCATTCGCGAAATTTTGGTGGATGTGCGGGACATTAACAAAAAGGTGCATGCGCGGCCAGAAATCGAACCTTGGCCCTTTGTGTGGGAAACAAGTATGAGAACCATTCGGCCACAAATGCGCTTGCTCGGACATGTGCGGGGAAATATGTGCTAGTGCAGGCACTTGGGCTAAGCCTAGGCAGAAGTTTAAACCGTCAAGTGATGATGACAAAGTTTGTCCGTGTTTGTCCAGTTCAGTACGCAGAAAATATTGCTCTGTGTGGTGGCGAGAACCATCTGCTACTTACTGTCAACTGTGACAGATTGTGATATCTAGCCAAAGGTGGAGGACGTGAATACCCGAGTGCAAAAAATGAAGAGAAGTATACAAAACTGCACGCCGATGATTTTGCTGAGTTCGACAGGCAATGCCCAGCCAGGTGCGTCCTGCTTCCACAGCCCTTTGCAGCAAATATTTTTAGAAGTGGACCTTTTATATAAATAGCAGACACCGGTTTTGGAATTGGTGAGCCAGTTTTGTCTTAGTGTCATTCCCTTGTCAGTTTCAGGGCAGTGGGTAGATGTGGTGCTGCCGGGAATGTTCGGTGGAAGCAGGTTGCTGTTGGGAAACAGGACCGCAGGCACCGTCTTTTTCCTGACACAGTCTCATTAATTGGATCTGTGTCTTGTCCCATACAAAACTCAAGTAACCATGTGTGGATTGTCTCTGTACCATGTTTACACTTAAGTTTTTGTAAGTCTTGCTGAGGTGTCACCTTGCTAGAAACATCACGGTTGGACCTACAGTCACCTTGCGAGCTACCGACCAGGCACAATATGTTAATGACAGCATCTTCTACATAGTTATGCACAGTGCAGGTCACATTTTTGAGCAATTGCTGAGATGGGTACAAAAGCTGTCACTTTGGGCCACTGGAGCCAGCGCAGTTCACCATGATCACAGTGTAGCAAAGCTGCAACCCCACAACATCAATGGCCACCAGCATGAGGCTACCGACGGCACTCATGCATAATACATGTCCTGACACAGGCGCAAACCACGTATTATGGAGATGAATCCAGACTGTTTTTTATACCTACCATTTGGTGGTGGTGGAGCTACCATCTGTGCTGGGTCCTCACTAGCACCTTTGGCCACAGCAGATGAGTCCTGCATCATCCAATCAAACACAAGTTAACGCACAACTAATTGGCAGCCTTTCTGGTTCCGCGTTGATGTAATGCCCAATTGCCTACACTTTAGAATTCAGGTATCGGAGTGCCTCATGCACAGCTCTAGAGAAATTAACTCGTCAGCTTGAGCGCTACGATCCGAGCTTTCAAAGAAACATCACGAGGCAGCACACTCGTGCAAAGTCATTAAGACCAAAAACAACACAGTGTCTGTTTACTACAAGTAGCAAGTTTTAGGAGACCGTTACCGTGTTCTGCGGTGGCCACGGTACGGCTGGTAAGGCTTTAAGCGCGCTGAAAAGCATGCTTCAAATATACAGCGCGAGCTCCCAGTAGCAATTTCGCTGCGCACGGCAACGGTACGCTAAAACCGCCCATTGAGATGCCATGCACTTACTTACCAACACTGCAGCCGAGATTCCGAGTGGCGACGGACGAGGCGCGTCCGCCCTCGAAATCATGCGCCTTCTTCCTTGTCTTAGCGAGGAACCTTTCTCATATGGGCCAAGATTCTGTCCTACTCCTCGAGTTCAGCGAGGACACTTGGTTCACGTCCCCCACCGGACCGCCGAGTGGTAATCGCGACGTGAAAAAGCCCGACTTGACAGCAAAAATTCCAAAAGTGAGGCAAATCTTCGTACAGACACACGAGCACTTTTCGTGCGACATCCACCGTCGGCCATGACGATTCATCACGATCGCGATGCAGCTCACGCATTGCGATCATCTAAATTGTTTCACTTACGTAAAAAGACATGATTCATGCGACCTAGACTTAACACCGGTAATTATATTTAGATTGTACCGCATTATACATTTTCATAAGTTAAAAATGTTGCTTTTACAAGACCCTTCGATGCGGCGTTGCGCATTTCCCTCTAGGGACATATTTTGGGGACAAATTCCGATGAAGTTTCAACTCAATCGCCACTTTCCGTCGACGTCATCAACGCGCCGCGATGAAGTTCCCTGCCAGTTGAGTTCGCCGCCGATTGAGATTAGGCTCCTCCCACCGGCGACGTCACGATGAAGTTTCTTCATCGCTTTTTCCAGCATAGACAGACTGTTCGCCACTGGACGTTTCGGATAGCCGCCCGTTCTTCTCTGTTTTGGGATACGGGTGTGACAAATGCGAAAGTGCGTCGCTTTATCTTTCTTCGCGTGGGGTGGATCGAAATAAAAGTTGGGGGGGGGGGGGGGGGGGATTTTGCGTGGACAGTTGTACGGAGGTTGTTAGAGTAGCGAAAGTGGAGACTACGTGGGCTCCTTTTTGGTTAACCATAGTTTTGTTTAACCCGAGACTGGGGTAATTCGGAAAAGGGACGAGAAGAAAAGAGGCCACAAGGAGGCGACGTCTCCTTGTGGCCTCTTTTCTTCTCGTCCCTTTTCCGAATTACCCCAGTCTCGGGTTAAACAAAACTATGGTTAACTTCCACCAGCTCGCCTGCACCCTTACAATTTTTTCCTTTTTGGTGTTTCTTTATTTGGAGTGGAGGAGTGCGAAGAAGGTCGCAGACTGTAGATTCGCGACAGGTCTCGAGATGAGGGCCTCTGTGTGTAACTTCAGCCGCGTTCAGATAAGGAGCGTGTGGGTCTTGTGTTATTCGAGTGTTGGAACGAAACTTTCGTGTGTATTATTATTATTTGAAGCAATTAATTGCGAGGTCATTGTATTGATTGTAATGATGCAATGATGCCTTTCTTCCCCCTTAGATCGATGAGGGAGGTTGGGAGAGAAATACAGAAAAACTAACTCCAAGAGCTTCCTCCTCCCTACGAATTATACGGTTAAAATTGAGTTGATTCAAATGTAATATGAAATAATACTGTATAATAAAATAACGGTCGATGCACGTGGGAGTTAGAAGGTCGGCTTCATTACTACACTGAGTCGAGGTTAAAGCTCTGCCCGGTTTATCGTCGGTGAGAAAGCGGATTACATATTCAGGCTGATTTACGGTCATGCTTAGCAGGATTAACACGAAAGGACATATTAAAAGCTAACAGAAAATCAGGAGCTGATGCGGTTTCGTCAAAGGCTGTCCGGGCTATCGCTTTTTCTATGGGCCGGGGAGGGGCGGACGTGAAACTCGAGTTGGCCAACACAGTTCCCAAAGATGACGCGCGCACAAACGGGGGCCACGCGTCCTTCAATGAGGCCCTGATGAAGTCAGGCGGGGGAAGTGCGGCAGCGCGGGCCGCGCACCAGACTCCCTGCTCCGGGCCCGTGGGAAGAGAGAAAAGAACGTCGAAGCCGCGGAAGGGATGTCACAGTCCTTCGGAACCTCGGCGCGGAAAACCCGTTAAAAGTTGCAGGTCGCGTAACCGACAATGAATCTCGTTTTCAGTGCAACTTAATTGCGTCGTTTCCAGTGCTTCGCGCAGAATTTTCGGTACCTCCCATGGCATTTCGATGCTTTGCATCAGGGTGGAGATTAAACGTCGATATGATTTATGTAGGGTGGTGATGTGGGCGAGTTGCTTCATGTTTAAGCAATAATTGAAAAAAAAGTGAACCACGAAATCACCATCGTTCAACACGTGTCCAAGTGGGGTATCTCTTCTTTATTTTGTGTGTGTGCGATTAAACAGAAGTCCGGCTTACTCAGTTGCTTTCCCCCTCCTTATTTATTTCATATGTCTCTAATAATTCCCTGGCTTTCTTATGAGTTGTTATTCCAGTGATCGGGATGGGGATGCCGAACAGAGGATGACACAAACAAGTGCCGCAGTGGAGGGGTTGAAGAACCCCCCGCTCTTTATTGAAACGACCAATTATGCTCCCGTGCTCTATCATTGCAACTCGGCGTAATCTTATATACCACGCCCATCGCACATTAAACGTACTTTTTTGTGTTTGACACCGCAACGGTTCCTACTTCCCCGTTTATCGGTAATTCTAGGGCAAAGTTGTGCCAACTTTTGACGCGCCGAGAGCACGATCAGTACCTCAAAGGCTCAAACCGTGCTGCTACCTTTTTTAAGTAGTGAGAAATTTTGTGCTTGTATGGGATCAGATGTGGTCTCTTGCTTAGTTTTTCCCTTTTTTGTGTAGGGCTTTCCTTAATCTCTTAGCGCAACGTTACCGCCACCGCCAGCAAGACTGACGATGAATACTCCGCCGCTGTAAATCGCACCACCTGCTGTCCAAAGCTCTCCTATAGAATGGTGGCAGGACTTGTCTAAGGCAGCTCGTAGGCCCAAGGGCGCTATGCTTTTTTTCACAATCTTCTAGTGTAAGGAATCAAAAGGCAAAAGTCCCTTCTTGGTACGAGGACGGTAGCTCCAACATACGTGACTTCCTGTGAACTCTAGCTTTATGCCTATAAATACTGTGGGATCGTCCCTTCCTGGAGTTCGTGGGCAAACCTCAGTCCCCCGAAGTGCTGATCAAAAACTTCCACAACTGCTTTGACAAACCTCATTTTCAAGAGTACCCCCCCCCCCCCCCCTTTTCCCGAACCTTTTGTGAACACCCAGTAATCGTCCACATATCTAAACAGCTTAAAAGCACTGTTGCCGTCCAAGTTTTCTTAAATAGTTCGATCGCACATAGCCAAGTACATGTCACAAAGTACGGGGGCTACACCAGAGCCTGTGCAAATTCCTACGTTCTGCAGATAATAACCATCTTCAAACAGGACAAGCGTCGAATGCAAATACCACTTCAACAGTTCCATGAATCCTTCAACCGACACACCACTTGCGTTTTGAAAATAAATCACTCCGTTTCTCTCGATGCACTCAAGTACCGATGCAAATAGGTCCTCATGGGGAGCAAATAGGCCCCCATAGGAAGCATGTGTTTTTCAATTACTAAACGGCGTTTTGAAATGTTTTTTTTTTTATTTTATAAGTGTATCACAATCACTTGTGTGAACCGGCTTGATGATCGGGACATTCTTTGCGGCGTGTTTTTATATTGTCATGTACTTTTTGCTTGAACATCGGTGTATTTTGCTGCACCACAGTGTCCGCCCTGCTAATACCTCAATGAGATTGCAGTATTGAATAAAAAAAAAAAAAAGAAAACCATACTTCAACGTCGATAAAAACGCCGCCGAATCTCCGCGTATGCCATCTCCGAGGAACTCCACAACAGCTTACGAGTTCCGCACAAGAAACGCGTCAAATAATTCAAGTGTTCCCAGGTGTTTCTGAAGACACCGGCTAAGTCATTATCTGAAGCAGACCAGTTTTACTATGATGATTTCAATGAAACCTATTCCACAAAAAAAAAAAATTATATATATATATATATATATATATATATATATAACTGAGAAGAAAAAAACCCTTAGTGAAAAACAGCAACAACGGACGATTTAATCTTCGACGTTTCGGCCGGAGTCCGGCCTTCGTCAGGAAGACCTTCCTGACGAAGGCCGGACTCCGGCCGAAACGTCGAAGATTAAATCGTCCGTTGTTGCTGTTTTTCACTAAGGGTTTTTTTCTTCTCAGTTTTATACCCACGCCTTCGGCCTCCCGCCACCATGCCCGTTATATATATATATATATATATATATATATATATATATTGTGTGTGTTGGTCATCTTTCTATTTTTTATATGTGCATTTGTTTTGTATTTAAATCAAAGAACGACAAAGAAAGCAACATTTATATAAGACTGATCAGGAGCAAAACGAAGTGATCTTCTGGGCGAATCGGAGCGTACTGAGCTTTCTTCCTACCTTACACTTCGTTCGTCAGCTACGTAACGGCTTGTTCCAGCATGACCAGAACGCAAAACATAGAAACAAAAAGTTGAAAAGGATGCCCTATTACTATAAACTCAGTACTCGAAAGAACAAAATAAAGTAAAATTTTTGAGTTCACTTAAAAAAAAAAAAAATGTTTTTACTCTATAGTTTGGCGTGAACTACATCAAGAAAAAGTTGTTAATTGAACTGTACTTTACATTTACAGTACGGTAATTATTTATTCCGCATCATTATCAGTAATCGGACGAATCGATCAGTCAATCAATCTGCCATCTTGAAAAATACATATAGTGATAAAAAAACTCACTATTTTCTAGCCACAATGATTTACCTATATCAAATTAATATGATTTAAAAAGAACAAATCTCATTTAAATCGAACAAAGTTGAAATTTATAAATTAAAAAAAAAAAAAAAAAAAACTCAATGTTTCACCTTGTTTTCCAGCGCATCTCGCCAGTTTTCGGGATCAGAAATTAAATGTATGTTTTGACTGAATCCCGGAGAAAAGCTCACCGGAGAAAAGCTCACCGGAGATAAGCTCACCGGAGAAAAGCTCACCGCAAAACCGGCGGATGCGGGGAAAAGCTCACCGATTTTTTTTTTTTTTCTTTTTATATCGAGGCTGTTGGATCATGCGTAACATATATCAATTTTTCCTTTTTTGTCCTTTTTTGTATTATTTTCCAAGCTTATTAAGTATATTGCTCCCAAATTAATAATGGCGGGCCAGTGTTTTCTGCGGCTTACTCTCTAGGCAACTGAAGCCTAACTAAAAAATTTATGAACTTGAATAACATGAAAAAAGTTCGAAAACTTATGTCTCCCTAGAACCTAGTAATCAAAACTGTAAACACCGGAAATCCGAAAGTGCATGTGCAACAACGCGGTGCCTGAAATTTTCTTTGAAGCTTTTATTAACCTTTGAAAACACGATAAAACAGTCAGTAGGATATCGAGGCTTCTTTCTTCCGCGGACATGCACGTTTTCTAGCCGTTCGTGCTGGTGTTTCCACACGTTGCCCTTGTGTGATAATGCCCTTCTAAGGTGAGCCACTCATGACTTTCAGAGCTGCACACTGGCACCGTTGTTACTCGTGACCTATATAAGAAATAGTCTTCTGTAAGATGGCGAATTAGGCGAATTGGTAAACTTTATACATGATGAAAACCGCTCAAACGACGACGACGGAGTGAAGACAACAAACACGACATGACGAAGCTGTTCTCGCAAATAAAATTTTCTTAGTGAAATTAACAGAAAGAGAACAGCGTAGTCGACACTGGTTGCATCAACAAATACCTACTTAACTATTAGGCACTACAGAATATTTGGAGCTGAAACGATTCACACACCGCTATGCTATTAATATTAGCTCACAAAGAACAAACCTTTTTATTTGACAGAGATACCCTCAGTTGTCAATAAATTGTCGTTTTTACCGGTGTACGATGTTCTGATATCATTTTTGCGGCTTCATTAATACACAGAACGGGTGATTACTAATTTCTGAGGAATTAGTAAATATGCCCCATGACCTTTAAGAATATTACAAGAAACAGGACTTTTTTTTTTTTTTTTTTTTTTAATGAAGTGGTGAATGCGAATTGTGGTAAATGGCCAAGTTTGACGCAGAATCCGCTAAGCTAAAAAAAAAAAAAAAAAAGATCGGTGAGCTTTTCTCCGCATTTGCCGGTTTTGCGGCGAGCTTTTCTCCGGTGAGCTTATCTCCGGTGAGCTTTTCTCCGGTGAGCTTTTCTCCGGTGAGCTTTTCTCCGCCGCCCGTTTTCACTCACTCGCTCGGTGCTCTCTAGTCTTTCTGTGCTTTTCGAGGCGTGTCAGGGCTACTCGACGAGTTTTGTAGTGCTTGTTTCGCCCTTTACACGTTTCGCGGGGTTCATAGCTTCACTTCTTTGCTGCGTTTTAAGAGCTTAATTTTGGCGTTTGTCGCGTCGCTTTTAGTGCTCAGTGCAGACTTTCTATCGCTTCTCGCGGCGTTTTTGTCATTATTGCATGGCCAATGAACGCTTCCATTGTATGCTACTCCAAGCGATGCTTATTCGCGACTCCAACCAACTATAGGTGGCGCCACTCGCTTTCAAAAATGGCGGTTATAGTGAGGGTCGGAGATGCGTGCCACTGTTGAGCCTGTCTAGTGTGCTGGCTTCACTGAGTGACACAAATTATTTCTGATAATACGAGGAAGCTAGGGTGTTATGGGCACAGGCCACCTCTTTATCCTGAAAACAAAAACGCTATTTAGCGTAATACTTACTCCAGGAGGCACGTTTTAATTCTGGAGCAAAACCGAAATTAACCTCTAATTTGGATTTAATTTCTCGATATAGGTCTTAATTTCGAATTCTTTCAGTGTCTCACATCGTAATTTTTAGTTAAAGAAGTTATTCCCGGAAACTTTATTTTGTGACATGCATGTTCGATTCAGGCACTTCAAAATATTTTGGAGATTTCAGTGTCCTTTAAAGTCGAGGTGTTTCATACACTTTACAGGTAACATAGAATATTGTAGTTGTTGAAAAGATCAATGCTGGTATTTGTGGGTTCTCGCTGCCTTTTAATGGGTCTCGCCGTTGTCATGTGAAATAATGAACTGCGGGTCTTCTAATGGGTTTTGGGTATGTAGATGATTATTTGCTTTAGCATTATTCCTAGCACAACAATAACAGAATAAATCAATTTTTTACAATATGTCCACAAAACGTATAAATTAATGAACGCTGTTCTCACTATAACAGTCCAAAGACGGGATCCGAGTCATACAGCTGAAGTGTGTGTGTCTTTTAAAGCAACGCGTGACGCATAGCACTTTATATTGCATCCAGTGTTTCACTGTTTGTCTATCTTGATAACGGTGTCAGAGTTTTTCATATGCTAAAAAGAAAAAAAAGTGCTAATTTTTGCAAAGACTATTATGGGTAAATGGCGTATTTTTGTGATCGTGGCGTTAATTGGGGACATACATTGCCATGATTTCTATTAATAATAATAATATTAAAATTCAAATATTTAAATATGCAATTTTTCAAGGCTCTAATATAATTTGTTGCTTATGATTTAATTTCAAACGCGCGAACAAGTATGACAATCAATAGTGTGCTAATTATCATCGCCGGTGCCAAATGCAGCATTTTTAATTGCCAAGTTATATAATAAAATAGACTAAACTCAGTCAAAATATTCTCGCTAATGTAAGAAATCCATCTAAAATTACTTTAATTGTGGGTAAAGAATATTTTGCCATCAAAGTCGCGACTTTTGACAATCTGCGAGAGCTATGAAGTCGCCGCCGAAATCCTTCCAGACCAAATGCCCCCCCCCCCCCCCCCCCCCCCCGCAAAAAGAAAAAAAAAAAGAAATAAACGAAAAAATAAAATAAAATAATATATATATATATATATATATAGTTTTTTAATAATTAATTTTTTCATAACGTTCAGTTACTTTAATTTTTACGCGCCGTCGTTTTGCCAATCTTAGCCTTTCCAGTTCGAAGGAACGCCTACCTGCTTGCACGTCTGCTCATTGCAGCACGTTGCGTTGGCGTTGGAAGCCGGTGAAACAGTTGTGAGTTCTAGTATTGCGAACGCAAGCGCTGTGTATTTGCGTTAGCGCGTGCGCGGAACCCAAAATTACGGTCTTGGATTGGCGCATGACGATGAGGCGCACGCACAACGTGGGGCACGCAACTCTAACGCAAACGCACAGCGCTTGCTTCTATACGCAATATTAAAACTCTCCAATAAGGCACAATGCCATACCGGCTGCTGCACCACGTTGGGACAGTGAACAGTGTTGTTTGAGTTCGGAAAGGACATTTCGCCAGTCACGATCGCTCGCAGTTCCGCCGTGCCCGCTGAACGGGAAAGTCGGGGGACCCTCACTAGAGCGCTTCCCGTTTCCGCCGCGGGAGGGCGAGCGTCGAGCTGGAGACGCGAATAGCAGTACGAATTCATCTGATAGCATCCTCGATCATCCGCACCGGTGCGCACCGGGGCACTGAGGTGCGCCCCTTCATCTTCGATCAAGTGCACCGGTGCGCACCGTACATCCTCGATCAACGAAGCGCACCCTCCCGGTGCGGCTTTTCGTTGCCCCAACGCGCACCAAGAAAATCGGCGGTGCGCCGGGGGGCAGTCCCATCAGGCATTGCGGCCAGGAGCGGGAATCGAGAAGATGGCGGGAGTAGCAGACGCGCAGACTATCGAGATGGCGATCTTGCAAAAACGAACACGCCTCGCAGCTGCACTAGATGATTTCCTCGGGTCTTCTGACGGCGAGACGACGAGCTTCTCACCATCGCCGCGATTACTGGCGATTGCTGCGGTGGCTAGGAGCGCCCGAAAAGCACGAACTTCGTGGAAAGCGGCGTGAGGCGTTTCGATGACAGCGAGGTACGGCTATTATCTGGTGTTTCGTTTTCTTGAACTAATAATGATGGCCAATATATACATGTAAAATTGTCACCCGCTTCGTGACCCCATCGACAATCACGTCCACGATGTTTATTTCTGTGGGACCGTCTAATCCGCGAGTAAAAGAATAGAAGAAATTGACAGTAGACGGGCACCGTGCGCTGACCTACGCAAGAAAAAACGAACAAAACGCGAAGTGACGCAAGGTGGAGCTCGCCGCGGTGCACCGGCGCGGCGCAGTTTGTCCTCGATGTTGCACCGACATCGCGCTGCACGACCGAGGAGCGCTGTGCACTGTGCTGGTTTCAGGGCGATTCCGGTGCGAGTTGATCGAAGATGCTATGAAACTTGCACCTTCGAATGTAGACGGTCAGCTGATAGACTAAGAAGCAAAGTGCGTGGATACGTTTCTCCCCACTTTCCTACGATTTGTCATTGTATCGTTCCAATCAATTGCGAGGATAATCTCGTGACAATTGATTCGATATATAGGATAATAGCGTAACGAAGGCTGTCCACACCACGCGGCATATTGATGATTTCAAACACGCGCTCGATTTTGAATAAAATAGCCTTTTTTTGAGGGTATAGTGAGAGGTGTTTTTGTCTTAACACACTTTCCTTTCACAGAAAAACTTGCATCAATACCTGCCCAAGTTTTCCCTTTAGCGTACGCTCCCAAAATGTCGACACGATGCCACATCGGAAAGAGTGGAGCCTTTAGCGTCAGAATTTGCGATACCCAGAGGTTCTTCAGAAATACATAAATGTAAAAATAAAAAAAATAAAAAAAATGAGGATGCATAGCGGAATTGAATCTCGGCAAACTGCGGCAAACTGATCATTAAAGCGCGCCGACGAATCCATGGAGTTGGTGATTGCTCCGTGAACGTTCGGGTCTTCTTGAAAAGGGGGGGGCGCTTCCCCGGCCTTCCCGCCGCCTCAGTGCGAAAACAAAAGAGCCCGTCTGAAACAATGGCCAACAACTATCGATCGCTTCCCTCTTTCCCGCGCGGCCATTGTCTCGAACGCCTCCTATCGGTCGACCAATGGAGCCACCCGCATTAATTTTCTCTCCAGTACCGCGAGACGAAGCCTTTTCCAAGGCGACTTTAAAACAAAAATTGTGCGTTCAGCATTGCAGCTCTCGTAGTTAGTCTGTCTGTAAGTGAAAAAGGGTGTGTGCTTGTGGGAGGGGGGGGGGGGGGCTTTATCTTGCCGGGCTAAGCCGAAGAGCATTGTGCCCCGTCGACGCTTCCCTTCTGAAACCAAGTTTGAGTTGCCGTTGCTTTCGCAACAGCAGGGAAGCTTATCGCTGCTTTTAGCCGCTTGCGTTATTTTGGCACCGGGCTCGAAATTAACGGAAATCCAACAACGCATTCAGAGAACCCTGCGCCCTTTTTCGTACACCCCTTCCTTCTTTTAAGCCCCTCTTATTCAACCTCTCCTCCAAAAGCGCGTGAAGCCCTGATTGGTTGTACTACGTCATTCGTAGTCTTGTTTTCCATTGGCCGCTCCTCACTTGCGCTTCGTTATTTTTATCGATTTCTTTTTTTTTTTCCTCTCGAGCGCACGGTGGGAGAGCGGTGCGCGGATGACGTGGAGGACCCGCAAGTTGGTGAGCGCTTTCCCCTCGCGTTTTTGGACGACGCTGTTGAAGCTTTATTTGTTTGCTTCAGAGCGGTACGAGAGGGAGAAAAAGCAACTTCCGATTGGCCGACGCTCCGCCAATGGCGTGAGCTAGATCGCTTTCGCTTTTATGGCTTTCTTGGTCGACGGGCTGCGTCGCGCGCTCGCGAGGTTGTCGTCCGTCTCGGCTCTGTCGTCCGTAACTATCCGTATACCGCCGTCGCCCTCGATTGTTTTTCTTCGTGACGACATTTTTGTACGCGGTTGCCAGGGGACAATAATTGTAAGAAGTCGTTTTGGGGAGCCTGTCCAGAGTAATGCAGCTCTCGTACACGTACTCGCGCAATTGATCGGACCCCCCAGCTCCCCTCAATGAATCGACGTCTGTATGATCGCTACGTAGTCGTTTCTTGCGTTTCGTTCGAAGAGCGGATTGCAGCTCGGGATTCGCATGGCATGCCGAAATGTAACCACCGTAGCTGTTCTCGTAGATAGCTCCGAGCGGGGCGGACATTAGTGACTTTGAGCATGCCGTATACGCTAGATCTTTCCGTTGCTGGCGGGTCCTCGTGCCGTCACATTGAAGCAGGGATTGCGGAGCCAGTATACGTACCCGCTGGGCCCGCAATCCTCAGCGAACGGTCTACTGAAATTTACTATTCTGTATACGACAGTTCTGTCCAGAATAAAAATTAAAAAAAAAGGAACGAAGTATAGACCCTTCCAATGTTTACAAATCCACAGCTAGGCGTGCAATCTCCACAGCTCAGCACGCGCGTGTGCGTCGCTTCGGAAAGCGAGCAAATCACGCGCGATACGCACGAACACTGAAAATGCAACCGGCCAGCAGCCCTTTTCTGGAAAGGGTCTATACTCACCACGAGAAAGAATGAGCACTCGAAGATATGGGATGTGCAAGTTGATCTGCTACTTGCGCACCTCGTGCGTTTGTTTTACCCCTCAAATGCACCCACGTGGGTTTCTTTTCCCCGGCCTCGACTAATGACGGCGCGCGCTTGGCTGCTTCGTCGTCACGTGTTGGTACACTTTTTTTCTTCTTCTTCGAATTCCACAAATCATTCTCGTATGAAACATGGCATGACTGCGAGATAACTCATTTTAAAGTTCATTTCGTGGCACTCTTGAATGTAGGAATCAGCAGACCATATATCCTCCTTTACACTGAGAATGCCTGCCTGATTTCTGGCTTCCCGGTGCTTTGGCGCCGTTGCGCCTCCTTCACGCAACCACCGCCAGGGGCGCCACCAGCCCATACAATGAAAACGATGTCTGTCCGCTGAACATTGACTGGTACCGCAACGTACGCGATTCCAATAATTTCGGACTCGACAAGGGTCCTTTTGGTGTTACAACCACTACGATGTCCCCTAAGCAGTGTGGAAGGTGTCAGCTTACGTTTTCTGATGGCGCGTTGTGTCGAACGGAATAAGAACAAAAATTGAAGGTCGGTTATAGCGGCGCCAATGCACAGCTGCCTGAAAGCGTCTGTAAGACGCTTTCAGGCATTTGTGCTTGAAGGTCTTTTGTTCCCTCTTATTCCGTTCGCTCCACTTCGTCATTGCGACAGCAGGACAGGTTATTGCCATTTTAAGTGTTACTGTGTCCTTATCCCCAGCATAGGCCCTTGTGGAGACTCGTCAAGGCCCGCTTCAGTGTCTCGGCATCTCGGTAAGACAAGAGGAGGTGGAATATGGCGGCTTAATCTGGCGCGCGCTGAAAGCGCATATAGGCAGGCGTCCGTCATTACCTCGAGGTGCGCGAGAAAGGTGTGGGCAGGTAAGGACCGAGTGCCAGACAAGTAGCACGGAAAAAGGACCTGTAAGGGTACATGGGCTGATCCAGCTTTGACGCCAGAAAGGCCTGAGCCAAGCTGGGCTTTGAGTGAAGCCTCACCAGGATGTGCGAAGGGGGACCTTCCTCGATGTCTCTCGCAACAAGCTGCCTACCGCATGCTGTTGAGTAGCAGGAGGTAGAATTTGGGGCGCAATCTTTCATCGAAATGAACTTCAGTCACTGTCCATGGCCGGTGTTGCTTGGGGTCCCATGAAATGACAACGCCGGCACTTTCTTGCCCACAGCTACCACGACAAATGCCTCCAAAAAAGCACCAAGAATGCAAAAATGCACAAGAGAGGCTTTTTCACGTTGTTCAAATTTTATCTCTTGTATAGGGAAGCGGCGCATCCTTGTGGCGCTAGTTGGTGACCGACGATTGGGCAGGCATTACAAGTACGCTGACTGTGAAAATATATATTGAAAAAAAAAAAAATCGGGCAATCGCTGTACTTAGTGTTCGCGTTCAGTTTATGGTAAGCGTGATTGTTCCTTGTAAACAGCTCAAGCAACACGAATATTTCACGTTCTCGGACGCCTGGCGCCTCCGGGGCGCATCCACTGGTTGCGTCTTGGAGTGCGTAAGTAGCGATATTTAGCTCGTCTATCGAATATCACGAGTCCATTTCGTGAAAGCGGGATGTTTCGCTAACGGAAGCACACCGGAAACGAAAGCGGATGTGGTTGTTTTCCTTCGCGGAAGCGGGTCCTTCCTGCGTGGCGCACGCGTCCGCGCCGTCGGAGAACATTTCGTCGTCTTTTTGTGTTCTTCCGTTTGCGATTGATATCTCGCTACGCACGCGCTCGACATTCTTTTTTCTTTCTTGCGCACGCCGCCAAGTATATCCGGCCTCTCGCACCTACAACCAGACGCGGCGACCTTTGGCACGGAAAAATCACGGTAGTTTTGAAATTGAGAGGGGCGGCTGCTAGCTATGTTGGAATTCTTTGTTGGTTTTTTGTGTTTTTTTTACGTATTGCACAAAATTTTAATAACCCATTTAAAAAAATCTATATAAATACATTCGTGTGCCAATTACAGTATTTTTAAATGAGAATGTTTGGAATGCGCATTCAAAACGCCAGCGGAAAATGTCTTCACGTCTATTTGGAGGAAGAGCAGGCGATAGCGCAATCACTGCGATTTGCAAAACCCTCACAGCGAACGACGATGGACAAAAGAACAGAAACAAAATCGCAATCTCCGCAGGAAAATTGGGCAAGCGACGCGAGTTCCTGCGCAGCATTGCCCCTGAGCGTCAATGTTCCCACAGAGCACGCCGTGCTTTGTGGAAAAGTCGGCTTCGGGGCATTTTCTTTTTGGAGTGAGCTTTGTGCGTCTTGTTTAGGAATAGAGTAGGGACGACGGACAGTATTTGCCACGCACATAGCCAGGATTTTGTTTCGGGGGGGGGGGGGGGGGGGGGGGGGGGCCGCCCATGACAAAATGTTGTATGAGGGCGAGGGGGGTAGAGGAGGCCCCAGCAAAATTGAAGATTTCGGGGGGGGGGGGGGGGGGGGGAAGGGGGCCGGGCCCCATGGGACACCCCCCTGGCTACGTGCCTGGTATTTGCATACCGTATCAAACATCTTATTAAAAAAAAAAAAGACAGACCTCAGAGTTTTTCTTTCCTTCATTAAAGTTTCGGAGTACTGGAGATTGACCCCACTAATGCGATGAGCCGCGGTTTTTGTATACCGGGCAAAGGAAGAGAGCTTTTTGACAACTCGACTAATCTCGCGAACTTAGCGACTACGCTATTTCGTGGACAAAATAAAACGTTGAAATGTTAAAAAAAAAAAAAAAGAAGTTGTAGAGCTTTACATGACATGTCTTTGATTCGATCAGTATCTGTTGTTGCTCGCTCAAGTGGAACAGCTCCCGAGGACACATTTCCAACCGCGTTTCTGGTGCAGCGTAAGTACTAAACAAAGGTGGGAAGTGTTGGTCAACGAATATTAGGTTGCGCAGAAATTGGAGTGCTAATTATTAATTGCTTTGTGCGCATTCTTTTTTTTATATGAACATCTTGGTTGCTTTTAAATCTCGGGAGTCTATCGAACGGCGCAAATTTCTGATCATCCGGCATGAAATTTTCCGTGCCACCTATGTACATGTGCAAGCACCTTTCACTGGTCAAAACGTATACGTCTCGACAAGGCGGCCTTCAAAACCGTTCCGAAACGTTCCCGGCAGCAAAGAAACTCGTTCGTGATACGAACAGGTGCGGTGCGAGGGCAGTTGTATATAGATCTATCGACGTCGGAGCACAGAATAGCAATCTCTGCAATCTCTTCGAAACGGAGTTCCTTCAGGTCATTGTCGAGAGTCATAATGACCCGGTGCCTCGATTAGTCGGGAACAGAATCACCAGAAACCCTTCCCGTGTACCGGATTTCTGTCTTAGCTCGCTACGGAAAAGCACGGTTAGGCTTCGCTAATAACGAGCCCCGTTTCTTTACCGAGTACACGCACCTATGGAGCCACTAAAGGAGCTACGCTGCAGGGTATCGGCACTTCAGCCATGGATTGATGGATGGATGGCAATGACTGACAAATACCCTGCCCTCTATCGAAATTCGAGTAAAATGCCCTAAGCCGCGATACCACTACCAATACAGAAGACAGTCTGCAGAGGCACTGTCTGAGGCCTTCCTCGTATATGAGGGCCACGTGGGTCACACAAAACCTATCTGCAGATACGTTGAAGAGTATACAAAATACGAGGGGCAACGTCAAAAAGTGTGTGTGTGTGTGGGGGGGGGGGGGGGGGGAGGGGGGGGAGCGCAATATATTGATGTTAACCGCATTAAAATAAAGAGAGGATTAGTATTAATTTGCCGATTTTTAACGTTTCGACGTTTAACACGTGCGCGCCAACGTTTCACCAACGCGTCGAGGCCGCGGAAGAAAACATCTTGCTGGTGTTTCCGAAGCCAGGGATGCGCTGCCGCTTTCAGCTCCCATCCCCGTACAAAATTTCATTCCCCCGAGTATTGCATCGAGTGGTCCGAAAAAATTAAAATTCCTCGGAGCCAGTTCTTTTGAGTATGTTGCGTGCGGAATGCGCTAAAAACGTTCAACCTCGGATTTTTTTTTCTTCTGCGTTGTCCCGCGCTGCAGCGCATTGTCGTGCTGCAGTAACACACCAAAGGTAAGCGAACCATGGCGCTTTGACCTGACCACAAACTTCAAGTTGTTCTCGAGAAGGTCACATTAGGAAGTGCCGTTGACGCTGAGTCCCCAAGACATGTAATGTTCATCTGTTTGCCCTTTATGGTCCCAGAAGACCGCGAGCACAACCTTGCCCTATGTCGGGACTGCCCGGAACGTTTTGGTCTTGGTGACGAAGTGTGTCTCCTCTCTTTGCTTTCCCGCTTGGTCTCTTACAGGCATAGTGGATTCATCAATGAATGCGTCGAATAAATGCGTCGAATAAATGCTTCGAATAAATACATAAATAAATTCATCTCTCTCAGCTTTATTACGTCGGAGCAGCGTCCTGGGGTGCTATGTTGCGCTTTTTGCACTCCCAGGAGACTTGGAAGAGGGAAGTGACGTCAACGACACAGCAAATGCAGATTGGATGTTGACAAAAGAAAACGAAATCAACACCTAATCTGCGTTTGCTGTGTCGTTGACGTCACTTCCCTCTCCCTAGTCTCCTGGGAGTGCAAAAAGCGCAACATAGCCCCCCTGCACACATCTACACGGCGCTCCTTAATGTCTTGGTTGGTGTCCACCTGGCGGACACTTTATGATATTGCAGAATATCGTAAATTGTGAGGTGCACCGAGCCATGACTAACGTTAACTTCTTCAGCCATTTTCCTAATAGAGACAAGGAGGTTATTTGTGCACAGACCGTTCAACATCTGACTTTAGTCGAGGGCCGAACAGTATTTGAAGCACAACAGTCTCTCGCGGGATTTAGGTTTTTATTACTTATTATTATTTTATTTAGACATACTGCTGGCTCTCGGTTGAGAGCTGAGGCAGGTGTAGGTGATACAAAAGACGCAGGAGACGCAAAAAAAAAAAAAACAGATCGGGATTTAAAATTACAGGGTTGTGGTACAGCGGAAGTGCAAAAACAGGGATACAGTACAAATTTAACACGGCACGACGAAGCACGTAATGACACTCGTGTAGTGGCTCGTGTCCAACCACTGCGATGATGAGAGTAGCCGAACTCTAACAATGCCTGAAGCTCAGCACGCGTTTTCTTTTTTTTGGCGACCCTGCAGCGCGTGGCTATGATTATCGCGGGCTGCATAGGATGGGCACCAGGCCACGTGGACGCTCGTTCTGGCTCCGAATTTGAGGGGATGAACGATGCTGATCTTTCTCGAATTTTTCGGGCGACTGCCATTGCCTAGTGTGAAAAGAACCAAGACAAGTTTGGTCAGTTATTAACGTTAAGGAGTGATTCTAAGTAGTATTTAGTAAAACTAGAAAAATCGTTTCATGAGCCGTTCAATAACGAGAAGAAAATGATCAAAAGGTACCCAGAATGAAATTACGCCTTGTATGAAACAAAATTGCTTGGAACGAGCTTGAGGCGTGTCCGAATTCTGTCATCATGTCTCCAGCGAGAATTCTATTGTATTATGTACGAGCAGTAGGACTGCTGCTTTAAAAGCGAAAGCTGCCTGGAACTTCAAAAAAGGTGTATAAATGGTGCAAATGAGAACGAGTCTACCAAATGCAAGTAGACCCCGTAGGCTTCAGAAGAGAAGGGAGGATATGCCCGCGTAACTCGGTGCATGCCTGTCTGTTGACGGCGGAAGGCCTTCGTCCGGCGTCGACTTCCGCCACCTAAGAGCAAGCCGAGGAGAGAACTCCCGAGAATCGCGCGCTTCCGCTCGGCGACGTGTGCCATGAAACACCCCGGAAGATGGCTACGCCGACTGACCCAGGCTTCTGGAAAGTCGCCGCCGTTTCCCGGATCATTTCAGTGTGTCAGACAGCAGTTCACTGGCGCCGTTTCCGGCTTCACACCGACGCTGCTGGCTGTGCCCGGCTGAGTGTCTGACTCGGTGGAAATGAATCGGTGTCTCTCTAAAGACGGTGCCGGTGTGTGTCATTCGCCGACGTCGTTGCAACTGGTTTCTGAAAACAACTTTGAGAAGGTGTGCCGTCTCGAGATATATTCGTATATTTATTTTTTTACCGTGGTCGCAAATCTACAATTTTTCGAATTTTTGGCTTGCTTATTGTGAAAATGTGCTCGCACTCCACGAGCTGAAGAGCGGGCACGTTGGTTCTAATAAACGGCTTGGCTACCTTGACTCCCACGCGGCACTGACGCGCTTCATATTGTGCACCTTTTCATAAAAGCGAATAGGGGAGCGTTCATTGCGGTGTTTGTGTGTTATGCACGCGCACTTTCTGAGACCGATCTCACTAAGCGTTTGGCGCATGCATGACGCCGCCAGAACCTTAGTCCTCAGGAGGCAGACGGCCGTGCACGCGAGGGCTCGTGCCTTATCGTGCTCTACACGCGAAGAGCTCCAGCGAGGTCGTCGCACGTGCAGAAAGACTAAAACTCCCTCGACGCATTGCGGCAGCGGTGGCGTATAGTCAAACTGGCTGGTGAGATCGGTCTATCCGATATTCAGTCTGGTTACCTCGATAACTATCATCACATAAGTGTATATCATCTGTAAATGCTAATGGCTGCCGCTTGATACCTTATAAAGGAAGAATTTGAAGACAGGAACCCCATGCGGAGCCTGAACATTCCAGATGTTTGTTCGCTAAATTGTTGTTTGATGTCAGCGGGACGAGACATAAGCTTCTGTGCGCTACGCATTTGAGGGTGTCGTGTAAATCCTTGGCATGCTCGGCTTCGGCAAGCTCCGGACTGCTCGTGACAATAAAATATGGTGAATATCGTTAAAAGATGCACTCAAATAAGCGCCTCGTACATAGTGGTAATTTTTTGACACCACTAGGACTGGAACGAATAAAAAAAAAAAAGAAACAACTGTGCAGCGAGGAACACCCTAACTTTCGTACGTCTGCCGTTCACGAATAGGTACTAAAATTTAGCCGCCATTAGCATGCAAGAATTCAGACTGATATTTGAGCCACTGGGTGGCTGAATTTTTTAAAGGGTCTATTGCGAGCGAGCGCAGGTTGGACTGTGATTCAGCAGGTGTGAACTGTTATTTTTTTGTACGGTGGAAACGTGTATACGCCAACGTGTTTTCCAAACAAGCCCAGACGAAGTGTGGGCAAACGCGCAGTTCCCCACACGGTGTGTGGGCACTGCGCTTGTAAAGGAACCAGATCTGCTGGAACGAGATATTTCTGAAATGACAAGGTTGAACAAGATGCCGCAACTTATGTTTAGACCAAAAAACGCAGTCTGAGTTGTGACATTCAGCAGTGCAAAACGTCACGCATGCATTGCTTAATGTCACAACTCAGATTGGGGTTTTTGGTCCAAATATATGTTTCGGCATCGTAATTTGTTGAGCTGCCTCTGTAAGTCGAGAGGATTGGCTCTCCGAGTGTTGTGCGGGAAAGTAGACGCATAGGATTTTTTTTAGAGCGTAAGCCTTCAGCCATTGCATGCTGAAAACTGGGCGCAAACTAAGGCGTAATGAGGCATCGTCGTTACCTGTTAGCTGAAGAAAAGAACGGCAAGTTTAATAGCGTTACAAATAGGGATCTTGTTGGCCTATGGGAACGTGTTCTGCCGTGAAGGGCGGAACTATGTTCTGTTTTTAACTTAATCTGGGATATAACGAACGAAGGCTGTTTTTTCTTAGCTGCACCAAATTTTTAAATAAAGGGGGAAATTTATACAAATGCGGTGTTCACTACGTGTTTATATGGCACGGCGGATGTTAGATGGGAATATACCCATTACTATTATCGAAATAATTAACTAAATTTCGTCAAATAAGCTTGTAATTTCTGTATTTAGGACATATGGTGTTCCCTTTTGTAAAATTCGCGTAACCAGCCCGTGTTCCGCGATATTCGGCCCCGAATTTCGCACTTTTGTCCCGCTAACGTAGCAAAGTTAGGCTTTAGTGCCCACGTTCGCGGGTTTCCCGGATTGAGTGGAAATAAAGACGGATTAAGTAGGCATTCGGGGACAGATATCTCGGAACACGGGCTGGTTAGGCGAATTTTACAAATTGGAACAGTCTTGGCATACGACCGCCTCAAAGTTTATACAATAAACCTATATCCTAATTACAGTAATTAAAAAGTGAATTATTTCTTTTAAGTTAATTAGTCTGCTAATAGTGATGGTTATATTCCCACCTAATGTCGGCCGAACCATAATAACGCACAGTGAAAACCGCATTTATATAAATCCCCCCCCCTTATTTAAAAAGTGGGTGCAGCTAAAAAAAAAAAAAAAAAACACCCTGTATATGGGCATGAGTTCATCGCGTTATCATGCGTTGTAGCTCGCTCTGTAGCTCGCGTGTAAACCGCCGTTCACACTCTTGCGACCGAGTAAGACGAAGAGAGACTAAACCGGTTTTTAAGCCTTTTGCGACTTTTTATTGATTGATTGATTGATTGATTGATATTTATTTATTGCGTGCCCAAAAACACCATAATGGTTTTGACATTGGTGCACAGAAGTCAGATTCCTATGAAACATGCAAACATATGGAAACCACAATAGTCATATTAGAACAGTCAGCATAATAAAACAGTCGCAACAAAGTACGTAAAATACACAGCAGGTGTTAAAGGTAAAATAAGGCATGAAAAAAAAATCGTGCTGGACAAGGAGGTTGCATGATGTCTAAATACGATAGATTGGTGACACCTTTAATCGCATGTCGGGGTAGAACATGTCGCACTGTCGCGTGAATTTCGTTGGCACACGTAACTTTATGCTGCCCAAAAGGTCAGGTACGTCAATTACACCCTGGATAAGCTTTTGTAGAAAAGCCGCATCTCGGCAATGCCTTCGGTCACCCAAAGTGCTGAGATTCAAAATCTTAAGCAGAGAATGGTGGTCGAAGTAGAGTCTCCTGTGGAAGTATCGATCATAGACTATGCGAACCAAACGCCTTTGCACCGCTTCAATACGTCTACATTCAGTCTCCGTTAAATGGTTCCACACGACAGAAGCGAATTCGAGCCTGGGCCTGACCAGAACACAAAATAAACGTAATATGGCCTCAGGTGCTTGGAAGTGCCGAGTCAAACGGGAGATCATACCAAGCATTTTGAACCCGGTACCACAAATAGTAGTTACATGAGAACTGAACGTCAGTTTGCAATCGACTAACACCCCGAGGTCCCTGATCATATCAGTTCGAGTAATAATACAGTTTCCCAACGTGTACTTAAAATGTAAGGGATTGCTACGTCTAGTTAGCGAGATGACTTTAGTTTTGTTTATATTCAAAGGCAAACGGTTGGATGAACACCATTGCAAAATACTCAAAACATCAGACTGTAACGCATCAAAATCTTTTTCAGAACAAATACTTGAGAATAACTTAATGTCATCGGAAAATAAAAGCACTTTAGCAAACTTTACACACTTTAAAATATCATTTATAAATACCAGGAACAACAGTGGCCCCAACACTGACCCCTGGGGTACGCCTGAAGTTGGGAAAAACGGATTAGATAAAACAGTATCAACTCGAACAAAATTTTTCCTCGATGACAAGTAACTATAAACCCATTCACAAAGTTTAGGGGCGAAACCATATTGTTTCAATTTATGTATAAGACTGGATGCGCTGCAGTGGAGCTGGTCTTAATAAGAGATCGCAAGAGGCTTAAAAACCGGTCTGGTCTCTCTCGGTCTTACTCGGTCGCAAGAGTGTGAACGGGCCTTAAGCAGTTAAAAGGGACATGAAGCAAGTTCCTTACTTTCGCTAAATATTGCTCAGTATGGACCCTTGGGTTTCTAATGTCTTTATAAATCTTTTTTTTTTTTTTTCAAAATATCTTCACTGACACAATTAGGACGTCCTGGAGGCCAATCAGTCGCCCCGCCTCCAGCGCTAGCTTCCTATACTTTCGATACCACTTGGGCGTCTGTGAGCCCAGAGAGCGCGCAGGCGCACTTCAAGCGATACTGAACCGAAATTGGGATTTCGCAATATAAGGCCGCAGACGTGTTTAACGGGAAGCTCCGAACTCCAATACATTACTCATACGTCGCTATCTCAAACAGACGGCCGTACTTTTGGAAAAGGAGGGCGCGATCAAGCGAGGACTATGACGTCACGATCCTCCTGGAACAGTTGAGAACGAGGGGAAGCGGCTTCGGTATCTCCTCGCTTCGGTTCACCCGCTCGAGGGGACTGAGGGGATTCTCAATCCCTCTCGAGAGGGATTGAGAATCGTGACGTCACATGTCTTACACTCTAAAAAACGTCTTTGCGTCTGCTTTCACGCACAACACTCGGAGAACCAATCAGCGCAACTTACGGAGGCAGCTCAGCGAATGACGATGCCGAAACATCTGTTTAGACCAAAAAAAGCGCAGACTGAGTTGTGACATTAAGCAATGCAAGCGTGACGTTTCGCATTGCTTAATGTCACAACTCAGACTGCGTATTTTGGCCTAAACATATGTTTCGGCATCGTCATTCGCTGAGCTGCCTCCGTAAGTTGCGCTGATTGGCTCTCCGAGTGTTGTGCGGGAAAGTGGACGCACAGACTTTTTTTAGAGTCTACAGTATAGCGGCGGGGACTGGTTCAGACATTTGCATCAGTTGCGTTCACAGCAACCAAAACGACAGCAGCTATAGGGACACCGGGACAATCGTCGCTCATGACAGCTTCGAGAAGCTACCTCTTGCAGCTACTTCTTGCATTACTTGTAACTAGGAAAAAAAAATCAAATAGGCAAGATTTCAATCGAATTTATTTTATATGGGAAAAATATTAACTCAATTTAAATCAATGTAGCTTGAAAAGAACGACTCTTTATGACTACATGCGTTTGTAAACATGGAAAATTGATTGATCCATTCATCCAATCACCGATAACTATGAAGAAGAAAAGAAAATATTGTAAATTTAAAGTAGGGGTTAATTGACCACTTTTAATTCATGTAACTTCTAACCAAACGAGAAGAAAATCAGATTGATTTTTTTTAGTGAGCTTCTTTTCGCGCGCCGATTTGCTTGCAGTGAGACTTTACTTTTTCTAGTTTTCGTTTCTTTCTTTCACGTTTTGATTTGCTTGCAATAGGACGTTGTGTAACTAGCGAACGAAGTGGAAGGTAGAAAAAAAGCTCAACGATTCGATTTGTTCAGCAGAGCAATGCTTTTTGCGCGTTTTCATAATATGCATCTTTCTTGCTTTACGCTTTTTTTTATTTTTGCTACAAAACAAATGCACATAGGAAGCATCAAACGATGGACAAATGATGAATAAAAACGTTTTTCTTCATTATTTTTGGTGGGAAAGGTTTGATTCAAATCATCATAGTAAAACCGGTCTGATTTAAATCACGATTTAAATCACGATTTAAACCATCTTGATTTGTATTCTCCGCCTTGCTCGTAGCAGTTTACGTTTCGGTGAATATGTTTAGCCTGGTTGAAATAGCTGCGTTGGTTGCGTTCAGAGCGGCCGAGACGACAAAGTCGCCCGGGGCAAATGTTCGCGCCGTACAGAATACGGCAAGCAGTTTCAAGGAGTAGCATCGTGTGAAGCATTGATGTAGCAACGGTGAAGGGGAAGGGGGGGGGGGGGGGGGGTATAAAAAGCGAAAGTGGGTCATGATTATGCAAATTTTTGTCTATACTGCTCAGGAAGAAGACTTGCGTAAGTAAAGGGGAGAAGGGCAAAATGATTGGACACGAACCTCAATCCGAATGTCCTCCAATAGCAATTCTTAAAATTATACTGCTACAGAAAAGTTTCATGGTTCATTTAATTAATATAGCTCGCGAGTATTCATATCTTTCTGCGGCATATCAGCAGTCCGGTAACCAGCTGCTGACTGGGAAGAAGAAGAAAGAAATCTTCTGCAACATTCAAGGTTTGTATTTTAGATACCATTTGTCACTAATCGCATTCGGAGAAAAGAAAAGGCCACAGTGAAAGGACGTTGTCTTTAATCCATGTGTAACAAGCCGTTTCGCTCTCCGTTTTTTGTAGAGATTTTAACAGCGAACGATAAGGTGGAATAAAAAAAAATTGATGCAAAATAAATATAGCTGATACAATTAACATACACTCTGAGCAGCCGACAACGCGCCACTGTTTCTTTGTATTTATTTATTCACTATACCTCGTAGCGTGTAAAACGCTTCGTTGCGAGGGCGATTTACGTGTCAATGTACACAAAAACCATGCAGTTTGACATGAGGGCGCACGACAATGATTACATAGGTTGATTGGTTACATTTCTGGAACGAAGAACGGGCATAACACGACGAGGTCTGCATCTATTAAAAACACCAGTATATAGCGTACTGAATAAAAGACGTATCCCTATATTTGTTTGGAGATTTTCTAAGAACAGTTTTTTTACAGTTCCCTGTACGGCCTACTAAAAGTTATTTTTACGTCTAAAAGTCTTTTTTTTTTTTTTTTTTTTCGGTCGGCAAACAAGGTGTGGTTCACAAAATCGCCTCCGGGCGTCTCTCCAGGCGGTATCTGCTCGACGCTACCTTTTCTCCTTTAGCCAGCCAGAGAGTATACACATCAAAAGAAAGCGAAGGCCGCCTCAAATTCTCAACTTTACACCTTTTCACACACGCGCACATCAGCACACACGCCACGCACGTACGTATACCTAGGTGGTTACCCGAAGACCATCTTCTCGGAATACCGGAACACCTCGTGTAAAAAAAACTTTTGATAAGGACCCCGAAAAGGCGCTGGCGCGTTGCTTCTATCCGAAAGGATGAACGATGCGACGCTCGTGACTAATGGCCGGTGTCGGGGTCCAGCCGCTTCGGACATTTTTCACCTGGCCTCCCGGCCGATCGCTCGATACGGGAGCACGTCGGTCGGCCGCCCCGGGTTGCGTGATGACGCGGTGTGCGGCGGCAGCAACACAGGTAGCCAGACAGCGCCCGAGCGGCCATTTGTTAGCCGGCATAGCTGCATCGCGTGACGCTGCAGGCGCTCCGAGGTCGACTAGGGCCAGGAGCGCCGCAAACGCGGGTCCGGTGGAGGTCGGGCGCAGCGCCATCGCCACCACGGGGCAGGTTGACACTGACACCTGGCGTCAGGTAGCGCAACCAGCGAGAGAGGGGAGGAGAGCTCTTCCCGGGTCTTCTGTGTGGGTGCGGTCGTTTGACGGGATTTATGGGTCGTGGGGATTGAGGGGGTCCCGCGGGGTTACTTTTTTTTCCTTTCTTGTTTTTTGACGGGATGCGATTATTTTGGGTTTTTGTTTCACTTTCTTCGGTTGCAGTCTTGCTTTTACTTGCAGCTTCGAAGGGCTGGCCCTCGGGTACATTGATTGCAGGCTGTCGTGGTTCGTTATAAAATTAGTGGGTAATAATGACGTTTAATGGGTTCTATTAAAATGCCGGTTGAAAGCAAAGTCCCTTAGTTGAGAGGCGTAAAGCCGGGGTCACACTACTTATACATCATACAAAAGACAGCCTGCAAATACGAGTTACCTCAATATCAAAGGTTAGAATGCAGCGTGCGAACTTTCTCCTTGAACTCATTGCCATGCAGCATTCGAAGCACGGATCTCGCGGTGACTCGCGGTCGAATCTATAAGAAGACTGTCCTTTGTTTGATGTATAAGCAGTGTCACCTTATTACACTCTATGGAGATTAAATGCTTCGTAAAAGCGTTTTCCCGATATCGTGATGTCGCGGCCGCTTCTTTTGGCCGTATCTCATGGTGCGATTTTTTAGAGAGACGTCTGCGCGACCCCTAATCAACATCATCATCGAAGGCGTTGAAAAAGGGCAGTAAGGGCACACAATATTTTTTATTGTTTTTTGTTTTCTTTGTGCAATAAGCTGCGCATGTAAAAGAAGAAAAAAAAAAACCAAATGCAGGATTCCTTTAATTATAGAAGACTCAAGGACGCCTAGAAAGCTGGACATTATTTAGAAATGCTAACAATAGTCGTGACTCCCCCAATTGTTTGATTAGGTAATGTGATCTGCAGTAGAATTCCGAGCATGTCAGACGCAATGCTCAGTATGCTAGAGCAGACCGCATCATCTTGACAGAAACTCGCTGTGCGTCGATTCGGTAGACCGCAATGGCTGTCGTTTCGCGCCTTCCGTGAGCACGAATGTGCACGGGCTTATCTCGAATAGTGGTGAAAAAGGCAATGAATGCTTCGCTAGTTACTTGTTATTTCTATAATACATTTGGATTAATGGCTAGCGTACTCCACAGGTGTTGCTGCTTACAAGGAGATGTTTCGAGTTCACTCGCCAGGAGTAATGGCAACCTGGACGCGAAAAGTTTGCGTTGCATTTTGTTAGCCGGGCTCGCGGTAGCAATCGAAACTGTTTACTCATTGGCTTTCCCCCGCTTCTTTCTCTTTGAACCTTAGTATGATAGGTACGGCGTAGAACCTTCCATTATAACGGTTGTTTAGTCTGCATTCTGGTGGTGGGCTTCCGTGTGCAGGCTTATCTCGGAGATTCTTCAGAGGATATTGCCATGTTCATGAGCGCGTTCACCTTTAAATTACGAATATATTTTTGCCTTGGATGCGTTCCGGTCAATGTCGCTTCCCATCCCACTCCGCCGCGTACGTCCTCTATCCTTCAGCTTAAATATAATTGGATTTTCATTTTGGTTGCGTCACATTTTTTTTTGTATAGCTTCGAAATTAAAATAATTTTTTTTTAAAAAATCACACCAGACACGATTGAAGATTTTTTCGAGAATACCACTCAAAAGCAAACCCACAACTTGTTCTCCTTTTTCATGGAATCACAACACGGTGTAATCTCGGTAATGAAGGATTGTGTACAAGACCTAAAGGATCCCGTATACGAATTATGACAGATATTTCGTACGGGATACTTTGTGAGCAGAGAGAAAGAGAGAGAGAGAGATAGAGACAGAGAACGAAATAGTAAAAAGAAATATAGCGAAACAAATAGACAAAGAAGAAAGAGGGGTTGTTGCATCATCTGGTTCTCCAACTTACCGGACTGGGCTTCGGCGGGAGTGGCTCTCTTGTCGGCGGAGGAATGTGTTCTGCTGCCCGGATGAGGAGCCAGGGCCCCGTCCGGGGGACTCGGGGGACTGTTGCTCGACGAGCCCTTGCCCGAGATCCTTCGAGGGTCCGGCAGCCCCTTGCTGGTGTCGGCAGGCCCCAGGAATGACGCCGTCGGAGGAGGGGGCGGAGGAGGTCCCAGGAAGGGTCCCATGCCGCCGAACGGCGGGGCGGCAGCGCCCAGGTACCTGCAGCAACGTCGCTTTGCAACTTTTGAGCGTCCTTAGACAGGCGTACGGATGATGAGAAACTAAAAAAGTCGGATGCCTGCGCGTGCTCTTACGCGAAGATCACGGGGTCGACCAATCAGTGCGATCTATGGAGTACGTCGATCAAACGACAAGGCGCAGACAACGGTTTGTCTCGTCAAGGCGATTCGCGCGTGGATATATAAGACCCGGGGCAAAACCCGACAGTTTGTGTTTAGCGCCGTCCATCTCCTAGACAAGCGATTAAAGTACATTCAATCTTCACCGAGAGGTGCCGTGACCTGTACGCTTTGCGTGTGTATAAAAATGAGAGCTATCGGCACGAGCGTTCCGGAGAGAAAAAAATGCGGAGTTCAGGTTGCCGTGTTTACCCCCGTTTCAAAAAGGCGCAAAATTCAGCGCGAGGTTTCGCTTCGAGACGTGCACCCCGGTCGTCACCGACTATTCTGCCAAAGTCAGCTTTAATTTTTGGTGTGCTTTATAAGTTCTATGTGGACCAAATTTCAGCTATCTGTGGTTGCTTTTTTAACGAAATAAATATTTACGTAACGGGATACGCGCGGGGCAAAACGCGACAATCTGGCGTTCTATGACACGCATGTCAATAACGCACGGGTCTCCTGGCTGCTCCTGAGTCATATTCTTTTTCTCCCGGTGTCTAGGATGGTCCGAACGTATCAAAGAAAAACAACAAGGGCTGCATAGTGCGAAAGTGACATGAACGAAGCTCTTGAAAGTGTCAAGCAAGAGCGTCACTCTCTTCGCACTGCTGCCACACTTCTTGGCGCACCAAAGGATGTGCTTTAAACGTGAGCCAAACGACTCGTGGAATGGAAAGAGCAACGGCTCTACAAAAAAAAAAAAAAAGAAAAAAAAAAACGGCTGGGTCACAGAAGGCGCATTCTTTCCGAAGTTTCAAGTTTCAAGAACATTTCTTCTTTACCTAACGTTGGACAGAAAAAGAGAACGAGCAGGTCGGAGAGCAGAACTGTTCTAACGTCATCTCCCCAAAGGACAAAGCTGATGTCGGAGAAAGCTACCAAAGTCTGGCGTTCCTCTGCCCCCCTCCCCCCCTTTCCCTCCAAAAATCAACAACAAGAAAAAACAATAACAACAACAAAAACGTGAAACCGAAGGAAAGATCATTAGTGTCCGAGCGTTCTGCAGGCCATGCGATGCACACCACAAGAGACTGGCAGTGCCTTGTGTGCCTAGAACTTTGGAGCCAAGCAGCCCCGCATTCAGTATGAATCGAGTGCATGGAATGCAAGGAGTTGGTTCGTGAAAAGTGCGTTAGAGCTCACACAATCTGTTTCAAGTGTTTTATTAGAAAACTGAACGCATATCAGGTTTTTTAAGTGTGTCTTATGGTATCCCACTACATTGTCTCAGTCTGCCTCACAGGCCGGGGAAAAATGAGACATTGTAAAACTTTCAGAGTTTCGGTTGGATGTTTCGCTTGCTCCATTTAAGTACTAATAGTCCATGTCTGTCCACACCAGGCGTGGATGCACGGAAACCAAACTTTCGAGGAGTGAAGCGTCTGCGCACGCGCAGTACCGACAGCAGCGCCATCGCAGTGGAATGACGTGGGAGAGTTGAATGGGTGCTGCATACCTGTCCCTGAAGCTGGCCAGGAGCGAAGTGTCGACGGGCCCCGGAGAGGCCTTCAGCGCCTCCCCGGGGCCCGCTGCGCCCCCGGCGGGCGGGCAGGCGTAGCGGGCCACCTGCCTCGCCGACGCCGCGCCGGCCCCGCCCTGGTGGTGGTGGTGGTGGTGCTGGTAGCGGTAGCCCGGGGGACCCGCTGCCGCCCACTCCTCCAGCTTGACCACTTTACTCAGGCCGCCCAGCGGGCAGGCGCTGCTCGCTTCCAGCATGCCGGCCGGCACGGCCGCAGCTGCGAGGATGGGCGACCCTACTGTTAATAGACGGGACAACACTGTCCCAAGAACGCGCGTGGTGTCTTTGACATGGGAGCAGAGGCGGTCAAAAGTAGGATAAGTCACAGCACCTGCGGACATTGGAGCCACATATTTCCACCCGCGTGTATGGCGCGAACTATTGCCGACGTTCGCGCTTACCACGATGTCCTGAGCAGGATGATGTTTGCTCTCAGTGACGGAAATATGAACAAAGTCAAACTCTCAACTCTGAATCTTTGAACGCGATGATTGAGCTTCTACCCCGCTTTTTAGGCACCATCGAACTTGTCGCTCGCTTCTAATAACCTTGATTGTGACGTCAAGGATAGGAACTGTCCGAGGGCTCCACCGAAACATCTCGTCGCCAATATGTAATCCAAAATTTCGATTATTCGCCTCCACTACCAAAAAAAGTCCAATGCATTTGCGAATGCTTGCGGAGTTAAGACTGGTTCACACAGCACGTTCTTTTTTTTTTTTTTTACGTTACAAAGTTTACTTACGCTTACGTCGAGGTAGGATCTCAAGCCACCGGAACATCCGTGCTTCGTATTCCGCGTGCCAAGCTACTCCTTTACCTAGTTGCAACGCTTGATACGAAGCACGGATCCCCCGGTGACTTGCGGTCGTATATCGACGTAAAGGCCCATCCATGCAACAATAGAGAGTTTTAGTATTACGTATACGAGCGAACGCAAGCGCTCTGTGAATGCGTTACCGTTGTGTGCTCCACGCTGCGCATGCGCGTCCTTGCCCGTGCGCCAATACAAGACGCAGTTTGGTCTCCGCGCACGCGCATCGTCGGACCGCGTAACGCAAACGCAAAACCACAGTGCTTTCGTTTCCTCGCATACGCAATACCAAGACTCACTAATAGGGAGTTTTCGCAGATTGTTTTCACCGTCCCGCAACGCTCTCCGCAACACGCTGCGATACCCATAACTCTACAGTCAAAGCCATCGGCGCGCAGGCGCAGTAGCGGCTTCGTTGCAGAGGGCTTAGCGGAGGAGGAAACGCGGTCTGCAAAAACTCCCTAATGTTTGTTTACGTTTTCTTACGTTACGTTATAAGTCACCGAGACATCCGTGTTTCTAATGTCGCGTGCGAAACTGCTCCTTGCTTTGGTTGCGCTGGTTTATTCGGTGGTTTATTCGCTCTTTCTCGCGTGAGTTGATACGTGGTGGCGCCAGTGTGCAAATAACCTTCAAACACTTCCAGTTTCTAACGAGACGATGGGTTTCGCAGTATTTGCGAGATTAAATCTACGCGCTATTTCCGGAAAATGGTCGCTTATGCCACTGCTACACATAATTCACTCTTATGGCGAAAGAATGATGCGTAAAACTTTAGAACATATACCCGGACCGGAAGTGTGACAAGCCTACCGGATAGATGGCACCACTGAGTTTGATGTCAATCAAGAACGCTGTGGCTAACGTTACGTCCAGACGGAGCACTGAAACGCGTATACCTAACCCTCCCCCCCCCCCCCCCCCGCCCTCCTCTCTCTCCCCCGTCAACCAAGGGAAGGCGGGGATTTGGACGTAACTTGGGATACGATGGACGTAACGCTAGACACTTCGAATCAAAAATCAAGAAAGGGCGAATACGAAGCATGGAAGTCCCAGAGACTCTCGACGTAAGCGTATACGAGCTCCCGGAAGTTAATAAAAAAAAGGAAAAAAAAAAAGACGTAAGCAGACGGTTGAGTGTTTTATTATGGTGAATTTGGGTGGTCGCCTCTCTCATCTGACCTCGGTTCAGCAGAGCGCTCCCTCCTCGCCGCCAGATCTACTCGGGATCCTTTTCAGCCGATCAGTCGATCACAACTGCTGGCTTCAGAGCGCTCTGACATTCTCAGACCAGTCACGGAATTGAAATTTCTTGACATTGGTAATGCATTAAAAACAACACGATCTTGCAGCGTACGGTGGACGATTGAGCAAAATTTACGCTCGCAACGTGATAAAATAACGTTTGTGACTTAAATTGTTTTACAAAGTGGCATGTAAAAGAAAAAAAAAGTAGTATGCGAATTGATTTTTGCAGAACGGAACGAAAGCCAACGCTTGGAAATAGTTGTCAACTCATCGCGTACTCGACAGTGAACGCGCTGCGATAGCGGTCATGCGTACGACAGAGCAGGCGAATATAAAATGGTTAATAAACCGCATTTTTATCACGGCGAAATATCGTGCAAGCAGGATTAAAACACATATCGCCATGTGACACAAATCACAGTGCATTATATTCGGCTTTCCCTTTATTTTACACCACAAGCCTTTGAACACACTTTTACCAAACCTGAAAATTTCTTGAAGCGACCACAAAACCCGGTAAAACAGCGGCGAGCTCTGCGAGCTGTTTCTTCGTCGGTTAGGATTAGCGGATTCACCGCCGTGAGATGAACGATCTCGTGAAAGCACTGGGAATACTTCCCACGTCGACTTTTTCTGTTTCGGTCGCAAACGAATGTCGTCCCGTCCGTTGTAATCCTCGCACCGTCGAATGCACAAGCACTTTCTAAACCACATATCAATCGCCGTCATGCCATATACCCCGCACACCACCACAGACCACTGCCGGCCATCGTCAACAAAACCACGTGATCCCCGTCCAAGTACCACGTGACGCCTGCTCCGCTCCGCACTCCGACGGCTACAAACGGAGTGCCAGGGAGCGCTCTGAGAGGGAGAGGCGCCCTCGGAATGGGAACCAGCTGATCAGGCCTTTCAACCACCCGATCTCGCGCGCTCTGGAAAGAGCGCTCGAGAGCGCGCAGAAAGTACCACGCGAATTCGCCATTAGTGCGTACAGGAGCAAACACAAGCACTGTATGTTTTCGTTACCGTTGCATTCTCCGCGCTGCGTATGAGCGTCAAGGCAATGCGCCGATCCAAAAACCGCAGTTTGACCTCTGCGCACGCACAGTGGAAACACGTAACGCTAACGGAAGCGCTCGTATACGCAATACTAAAACTCACTGGTACTGCGTGAACGGGCCTTAAGAAGCGTCCGTAAGCCTCGTAACGTGAGAAAATGGTGCTGTGTGAAGCAGGGTTTAGACACACGCTGGATTTATGTTTACTCTACCGCCCGTGATCTGTCCATATGGTATAGCGTGCACTGCGTTTTCAGTTACAGACGGTCATCAGATCGAACTTCACCGACTTTAATATTGCAAGTGGTGGACTCGTGATAATGGAAGTTTAAGGAACTACGGTAAAGCACTTACTGTTCGCCAACCCTCAATTTTCTCGAATTTCGCGAATTGAAAAATTCCCGAAATTTGAGGGCACACGAAAATTTTGGTCCTCAAGAGTTTCAGTGCAGGCGTCTGGAATTCGCAAAATTTAGTGGCCGCGATTATATCCTCTGTGACCGATTCGCGAAAAATAAGAGCCGCGAAAATAAAGAGTTTTATAGTATTGTCACGGACAGCTTAGAAAAATCCGGGGCATGGCTTACTATTTATGTCTCGACTTAAAATTACAAAAAAAAAAAAAAAGAATGAATGCGATTTTGTGAATATAAAAGCGGAATCAAAGTACGCCGGCGTTATTCGTGTGACGTGGCAGCGACCGTCACGATTATTAGTACTTATTTGCATATTTTACTGCCCGATTTATTTCTTCATATATACGAACGTTTTTTTTTTTTTTTTTTTTTTTATATCTTAGTTTGGTGTATTCGCTGTCACTTTATCCCGGACTCGATGTTGCCAGCAACGAAGATAGTCCTAAATTATTCACCAAAAACGGAGAAATAATAATGACAGGGTCTCTTTTTTTTGTGTGTGTGTGTGAGAGAGAGAGAGAAATTACGATACATCCGTCTTTACAAAAAAAACGGCCGAAAAACCAGCGCGCTCCATCGCACTTTCGTTTGGATCGGATACGACGCTCATTTCTCCTCAAGCTCCGATCACAATACAACGGTAAATCTCTGACCCGGTCATTTCCTTTGTCCCCATCTATATGCCGAGCAGGCATAAAGAGCCGTTAAAACAATGACGCCCCCCCCCCCCCCCCCCCCCCCCCCTCCTCATCGACGCTCCGGATCAAAGTCATAAACTGCATAGCACACGCCGTCCCGTTTCAGAATGGTCGTTGGTTTTGATGGCTCGAGAAATGTTGGGAGCATATGTAGCTCAGATTTCGCGCTCTACCCGCTCAATCGCGCACGAATGGAGTTAGCCGACGCAGCGAGGAATCGACGATTTTTAGCGGCTGCGAGTAAGCGTTCCAAAGCGCGTCTTTTGCGCATTGGAATGTCAGGACAAACACGCCAATCAAAGGACAACGAAGAGTTCGCGCTGGGAAGGCGTGATGAGGAGTTAGTCATGCGCGAGCTGTCATCGGTTGAGGTCGGGGGAAAACAAAAGAACATAGGGGCATCTGAAGGGCAAGCACACGTATACGAAGTACGCAAAACGCAGACGAACTTGCACACCATATTGACAATTTGGAAATGTTTGTCGTACACCTCCCTGTACAAGAGTCAAAGTCAACCTGGCAATGTTTGTCGTACACCTCCCTGTAAAAGAGTCAACGTACCCCTCCCTGTACGTTGCCCTTTTTTTTTTTTTTCGCGGACATTTTTAGCGGTCACTTCGCCCGTTCAATAAAGACTCCGAAACGTCTTTATACGTTGCCCGGCAGTCGACCTTCGGAGCACGGGAAGACGTTTCTGATATTTTGTCTGGGGAGCTTTTATTCCAGAGTCTGTTATCCTTCCACGTGTCGTTGAACCCTTCCACGAAACGACCCAATATATGGGATCTAGAGAATTTCAGAGATTGGAACGCTTATACGCTGGCCGCGGGACTCCGTCATGCACGCACTGTTAGAAATGTCGATACGTGCACATTTTTTACACACCACGCAGGGAGTCGGTCCGAACGATCCACGGAAAATGATTAGCGAATGACAAAACCCAGACCACAGCTTGGCCGGGAAACGCGAAGTGCGCAAGGACCATTAGCATGACGTTTCAGATGCTCATTGTTCCTGAGCGGATACGTGCGTTCGAGCCAAGGCGTGTTTTGGGCACCGTCATTCGCTGTACGTGACAAGCGGATTATAAGAATTGCGCCCCCCCCCCCCCCCTTCTTCGGGGTTCTGTGCAGGAAAGTAAGTGCTCAAGCAATTCTTAAAGTGTGGAAGCAGTCATAACTGATATTGTTTTTGTTCCTCTTTAAGTAAAATAACTTACTTATCAATGTCACGCGAGATATGTCTTTGCCTTTTTCAGTTATCCCGGCATTCTTGGGACTAATGCAGGCTTTGCGTGGGTCCGCGTCGGTCACCCATGAGGTAAGCTACGCTCCAAACATCGAAAAACAAAAAACAACAACAACGCCTGGGTCGCTTTCGTTTTCGAGTTTGCAGTCGATGGATATTCCCTCAGATCTTCTATAAACTACTAAAACAGCTCCCCCTTACACCCCTAAGAGTGAATGGAATCTTCGACGACAACACAGTCGAAATTTGAACTAGGGCCTACCGTATTGGTCCGTTGGAAGCACGCACTGGATTGAATTCTGCTGGTGGAAAACGTACCACAACAATCGATTGACCGTCTCTTGTAAGGCGAGTGATTGTTGTACATTAACTCGATTGCCGTTTAAAAGGACGACGCACAAAGTTCGTTTATACTGGTATTTTGGTCTTTTAAAGCACCTTTGTGCTTTAAGCACCTTTGTGCTTTAAAGCACCTTTGTGCTCTGAAAACACACCTTAGCTCTGTGATCACTCTAAAAACAAAACAAATGAGTAGTCAGTTGTTTAGACCGCAAGAGTTTAGTCTGCTAGAGTATAGCGACATTGTACACCCAATGTGGATGAAAATTTAGCCAGTGCAGTACGACTGCTAGCCTGGGCTTCTTAAAGTGCATCACACAGTAGTGATACACGACAGCATGCCGGTTCAATGCTCATCCAGATCGAAACGGGCAGGGGCATAGCCTCCTCTATATTCGCAAAGCCTGGTAGTTTAACGACGGAGCTATAGAGTGCCCGGTCGCAGATTTGGAGCGTGAGGATGTGGTAGCACAAAGCATCAAAGAGCCATTTTTTGGGGAACCTGGACGTGAGCGCACATCTTTTGCAGCGGCGAGGACCCGAAACACACTTGTTCGCTAGGGAGAAGTGTGTTTCGGCATCTCGCCGCTGCAGGGCGCCACTCACGTGGCTCTCCTCTCATCCGTTGTCTGCCGCTCCACCTTTTCCCTTTCGGCGGTCGCTTCTCGTGGCGATCTGCCAGGCTTTGTCAGTATACAGGAGGCTATGGCAGGGGTGAGGAATGAACTCAGGATTCCTGGGTTCTGCAGCGCGAGCTTTCTGGTCTATCTCGCAACCATAAAATATATGTCTTTAGTAATTTTATGACAGCGATTAAGCTCATGCAACAATAATAATACTAAAAAGCGGTGGTCTCAAGTTGCTAACAGTGTCGGGCTGTGTACCCAGAGCGAAACTTGCAGTCGCTTTTTTTACAGCCCATTTTCCCGTTGATGCTGCTTAGCTCGTAGAACGAGCTGTTGCACAGAAAACGGGATGTCATGTACCGGAGTAAGACTTTATCGAGCAGTATTAAACTTACGAGAGTCCTCTGCACCTTCTTTCTTTCTTTCTTTCTTTTTTTACGAAATGGATTTGGGGGAGGAGGAGGTTGGGGGGGGGGGGGGGGGGGGGGTTAGAGAAACCCGGGCCCTTTCTGTCTACGTGCCTGACATGCCCGCATGTGCATGAAGGTGCGTTAAACGGGCACAAAGGCAGATCGGCTGTCAGAGCGCAGATGAACTGCCTTTTCGACGCACGCCCACGCGAAGCAATTAAGCTTTCCGGGGGGATTGGGCGTTCGCGCCGCAGTCGCCGGTGACAGCCCCGTGAGGTGTAGTGTATTTCTTCTCGACGGCCGACCGCGGAGGGGGGGCTGAGCGGGGTGGGGGGAAGCGTCTGCTAATTAAATGACCCGGCGCTGGATAATTAGCCGGGAGGACGGATGCGTGATAGCGGAGCGTGCCCGCCGCAGCGGTGCTCGCCTTTGTCGGTGGGGACACGTCGTGGGAACGTCACGTGAAACGCGGACACCGGCCGCCGCGGCTGCCTGGCCGCGAGCGAGGCTGATGAAACCGCGCCCGTTATCTCCGCTTCCCAAATATCGCCGGTTGAGGTGGGACGGCCAGAGAGGGCGGCGCGGGCACGCAGATTGCGCTCATAGTTGGGCCGTCGTGCTCTTTGGTGAGTCACGGATGAAGCCGAACTTTTTGGGAGCGCTTTTGTGTTCGCTTGTGACGAAGTCAGACGGCGAGTTGAGAAACGCGGCGCTCTATATAGATTAGAACGTGCTGCGAGCCGGGTTCGGATTAAGGTACGGGCAAAGGGGGCTGTAGCCCAGGGCTCCAGGCTGCCAGGGGGCCCCATGCTAACCCTCGGAAATTTGAAAAAAAAAAAAAAACTAGTTTGTTTTAGTTTAAAACAGCTCAGAGCCAAAGGAGGAGCAAAACTAACAGGAGCCTTTGGGCCCTGACTTTCTGGTGTCGTTAGTTACACCCCCCCCCCCCCCCCCCAACACACACACACATGTTTTTTTTGTTTTTTTAACGGTAAAGAAGGAAGGCTATGTAGTTCTCTTCTCTGGACAAGCTGTTGTTTCTGAGCTCGCTGTAAAAGATTGTGATAGAGCAACAAAATGAAAGTGTTGCGTCCCCTCCTTCTTGTGGGAGAAAGCAAAGCTGTCGACGCTGGCGGTCCCGTTGAAGTCTCTTCTAATTGAAGCCAGATAGAAGGACGGCCACGCAGTTCTCGTTTGTACAGGGGCCCCCTCGACGCGTTTTACGGACTGTGGTGGGTTGGAAGGTAAGCAAGTGTTGCTCAAGGCAACACGAGCAACATGCCCCCATGCTACACATTATTTTTTATTCATTTCTGGTCTAAGCGTAGCTCCCCGTGGAAAGTTTCCTCCGAAACGACAAGTTTAAAACAAGCAAAAATAAACATCGGTGAACCTCCAGAAGTCATCATTTCTAACCATTTATAACCATGAGTTTCAAGAAACCGGCTTCTGAGATATTCCCTAAAAGTTTTCGAGAGGCAGTGACTGTAAGCAACTTCCCTGGAGCTTGTGTCTGACCTGCCAGTGCGAGAGAACACTTTTCGTGTCGTCGAGAGATATGATCGCTGCATTTTTTTTTGTGTTTTCTTTTTACGAGCCTCTCAGGTATGATTTATTATTTTTATCTTAGAGTAATATGTCCAAATGGCTAAACAATTTCCTAATTACTGCAGTTAAAAGGAACACACCATTTCCAAAACTCATTGAAACATTTTCCCCTTAAAATAGACAGCATGTATGAGGAGTTTAAAATGTATCCTTGGGTCTTCATGAGAAATGCCTGTGATTGTCCACAAATGACAGTGGTTGCTGTATTGCAATCGCATACGGTCTCAATTATTAATTTTATTATTTCAATGCAGAAGTCTGTTAGTTGGGAACACGAGAGTTCACTTATTAGAAGAGAGTGGACGAAGCGGTTTGAGCCCTAGGTGCTTTAACCACCAAGATTACTTTGTTGTCCATGTTGCTGTACTGTTCAAGTCATTAATTAATTAAAAAAGGGCTAGTTATGCAAGCTACAATCAATCGAGGCAATTTCTGGAATAAAACCCGATATCCTTAGGACAGTTTTTGAGTTGCTATTCGAGAGGCATGTCTTTAGGGGCAGCGAAATTGTTTTAATGCGAAAGCATTAACTGTCCCACGGAGCGAAGCCGGCGGCGTCTGTAGCCGTTGTCAGTAGCAGCGAAAAACGACACCTAAATGCGCAGTGGCTGAGCGAAACGGATTTTAAAGTTCCATTGGCCGCAACGCATCACATCAGATGCTTCGTCACGAGAGCGCTTCAAAAAGAAAACACAAAGAAAAGCTCAGCAACGCAGATGCATCGTCCCGGAAGCCGTGGAGCCGGCGGGCGCGCCGCGCCTGCGCAGTGGGGGAGCGTGATGTCACCGTCGGCGCGCCGTGTACGAAAGGAAGACGTGGCGCGCTGCTTGTAGGAATGCGCTGCGTGTAGGAATGCCTTTCGCATTCCTATATGTAAGCAGTCTCTAGTGTTTATGCCGAATTTTTTTTTCTAATCTTGTTTTCTTTCTTGTAATGGGAATTTCGGCGGGTATCCTTTCGGTTACTGTCTAATGCAATTTGTGCCCAAGTAATCATGCCACGCGACATCAGGAGGGTCACCTGTGCCATTTCTCTAACTCAAGATCATAATGCATTTATGCAAGCCGGCAGAGACACGTACTGCATAAATAAGGTTGTAGACCTGGTCAAATAAGTTCATAGCACGCGGAGTCATCATTTTGAAGTTTTCAACTCTTCTGATTAGGCCGTCGTCCCACATTATTTTCTTCGAGAAAAACATAAAATGAAGGCTCCAATACCTCAACGTTTAACTGTTGTACTTAAACGACTTTATATTCGCTATCACGCAATTTCGTGGATTTTGCTAAGTATGAATTTCGGGAATATTTAGTGGGCACGACATGTTACGATTGAAAGTGGTGCGCTTTGTGCTGGTTTCGATGACGTGTTGTGTTTGCATAATAATTTTTTTTCATTATTTTTAAATCATGAAATTTGTCAAAATTAGTTATTCGCATAATTAGTCCGTTTTAGTCTTTGATGCGGTTGCTGAAACAGTAAAAATCTATATTTCGTTCTCTAATAAAAAACAAAAAAGTAAAAAAAAAAACTCACACTCAAAAACTGTAAGATACTTAAAAAAGAACCTCGGACAGAAAAAAGAAAGTCCTCGTTTAGAAAAAAAAAAAAAAAAAAAAGCTATCGTTGATGTTCCCTTGTCGGTAAAACGCTTTCTAGACTGTGGTTGAAATGAACGAACCACGTGAGGAACCCAATGGGGCAAGCACATGCCAGCATGCAAAAAGAATTACGGTTTGGCTTTTTTTTTTTTCAGTTTTAGTTTCTACTTTGTTCAGCCCAAAGCTGATGGTGCGGTGGGAGTTAGGTACTGGCCGGACCATTCAACCGCTTCCTTTCATCGCCTGACCCTGCTCTCCGCGCGTCGCTGTGGGCGAGGGCGTAACCACGAGGCGGAAGATAGGCGTATGACTGTTTCGACGTGAACGTAGCATCCACGGCCCTGTAGGTACTTCAAGTCCGAGGGTATAAGAGTGATGGGTAGCGTCAAAAATGGGGAAGTAGGGAAGAAAGAAGGTGCGGCGTCTGCATTTCTTTGTGTGATTACTAACTGGCCGCTCGACCACTCTTTTCTAATCCTAAAGGGCGACGTAAAAAGGAGGGGTTCTTTCCTTTTTTTCTTCTTGCAGTAAAAAGGCGAGGAGAAAATCGAGGAGTGGAGAGTAAGCTTTCTCCTTTCTGCTTGTTGGTCCGTCTTTAACTTGTGGATTAGAGACTATTTGCGAAACAGGTTCTAATCCACAATCGCATCTGCTTCGCTTCCACCCCGTGAAACCCGAATTTCTAAGTCACCGAATCTACCGATACAAAACCTTCAATGTTGTATTATAAAATGATACAATATTTGTGTTTTATAAGGTGGTAATATAAACACATTGCCGTCATTGTCGTTATCATCACCACCATCTTCATCATATTCAGTATTATCATTTTCATTAGGGATTAGAAAACATGATTGCGCTTTAGGACAAGGGCAGTGGAAGAGCAGAAAACACTGAGCCCTAACTTTTAACTGTTTAATTGAAAAACATTGTTTATACACACTGCGCAGCCTGAAAACCCTCAACCAATCCGACGTCCCGTCATCAATCGCAAAAACGCTATCTCTTTTCCTGCCAGGTCAGTTGAGCCCACGCTGATGCACCCAGCTCCAGAACTTTTGATGATGTCAGCCTCAATAATCTCTCTGTCTTGTCTTTGTTTTTGGCGAGAACAGTACACGTAAGGTCTGCACCCGCAGTCATGACAGTTACACGAAAGATGGCCATCCCAAAATTCGTTTACTTTCTGATTGTGCTCTCTTCGGTCACTAAGACATCTGCCTGTCTGGCCAACATATTGCTTTCCACAAGACAGTGGAATCTGCTACATTACTCCTTCCGCGCACGTGACAAAGGGTCTCCTGTGCTTCTCTAAGCAGCCCGTCGGTGCTCTGCGGAACGGGTCTGTCAATTCGCACATCTTGGCGAGCTTTTCGGGTGTAGAGAAAACGACTTTTTACGTTTACACGTTTCGCTATCTTTCCTAGGTTGTGCGCTATTCTGTGCAAGTACGACGCAACTGCCACCTTTTGTCTCTCTTTTGGAGTGCCTCTGAGCGCGGAATAATGTCCCTTCGCAGTTTTTTAAGTACGACTTCTGGTACAGATACAAGCACAGCCTTTGGAAAACCGGCGCACTGCAAGCGTTCTTATTGCTTAATGAAACTCGAGGGCATTGCATGGTGTCAAGACCTTCATAAGGCGTTCATAAAACACAAAGTGGCTATTCTTCTTTTATTTAGCTTTGAATGGGATGGGTCATATTTTAACACGAACTTATCGAGTCCTTGAAACATTGTAGCCGCCGAACGTGCGGGAGGAGATTCATACGTCGCCCCCCTAGGGGCTAAATTGAGAACTACACCGATGGGGACACGGCTGGACTGGATACGGGCTCGTTGTCTTAAGGCCGGTTCAGACACTTGCGTTTGAGTGCGTTTGACTGCATTGCGTCGAGTACCGAAAGCGAGTCACCGGCACATCTGTGCTTCGTATGAAGCGTGGAATCCAATTCAAGGAATCCTCTTGGCACGCGATATAAGCGGTAGGGATGTCCTGGTTTCTCGCTGCCGCAACGCAGTCAAACGCAACTGTCTGAACCAGACTTTACGGTTTCTCCAGTAAGGCGTGATAGCACCTATGTTTGCAGAGTGGCATAGTTAAAGCCCCTCTATAGACGCTTTACAGCAGCTGTGCATGGGCGCCGCCATAACTGACCTTCAGTTTTTGTTCCCTCTTATTCCGTTCGCTTCACTTCATCATTACCACAGCAGGACAGGTTATTGCCATTTTAGAAGCTACTGTGTTCTTGTGCCCAGCATAGGCCCTTGTGAAGACCCGTCAACGCCCGCTTCAGTGGCTCGGCATCTCGGTAAGACAAGAGAAGGGCGGCTATGGCGGCTCAATCTGGCGCGTGTGTAAAGCGTCTATACTGGGAAAAGTGGCGCCATTCATTGTTGTAGAAATTCTCAAGGCACGTGCAGCGCGCCACTTCTGGGAAATTCATGGCGTCTGAGATCCAGACGCTCATTGCTGTGCTGTGCCGCCATGATCTTCCCAAGGGCTGCACGTTGCACGTGCCTCGTGTATCGACGCACCTTGCGCTACTTTTGAAACATGAAGGGGCTTTAGGCATAGTAGGCTCGAAGCGCCACTGGGCGACCGGGAGCTGCGCCGCACCCACGGTGTAAGATAATACTCTTCAGGCGAGGACAACGCGCTCCTCGCGACGTGCCCGATAAAGTTCGCTCTTCACTCTCTTTCACTATGGTTTCAAGCGGCGCCGGCAGGTGACTCGTCGACCCGTGGGCACGTACAAGACGGCTCGTGCCGCCTTATTACAGTGTACTAGAATACTTGGGTAGTGTTGGGACCGAAGGGGCTCGCCTGAAGCGCGTGGTATTGATCGCGGCAGGTGTCGCGTCCGGCGCCTTATCCAGAAGGTGTGCGCATGCGCGGCTGCACGCGCGAAAATATGAATCTTTGGTGCCGCTTTGGTGGAGTGCACAAAGGATTTCTGATACAGCTACGACCTGCCAACGGTCGTACCGCGGCATCAATTACGCTGCGGCACGATCGTTAGCAACATGATGCTTCAATGTATTGGACGGTACAAGCTACATTACCCTTCCTTTATATAAAAACAATTGCGACTTTAAAGAAGCGGTTTCGGTTTGTCGGATGGTGAGCATTTTAAATAAAATGCCCATTTCCTTGGTCGCAAATGCCGAACATTAGATATTTGAAAGGGATATCTAAAACTCGGAAGCAGTTTTTTTTTCCTATCTTATTTTATAACGGAACGAAACGGTACATACTAAAGTTCGAGATTGTTTTAGTATGTTTTTAATACCCTAGGTTAACTTCTCTGTCTTCTTTTCTGCCCGTCTTCTTTTTCTTGACCTTAATCAGCTCGCTTCACTTGTCACTCATTCATGTGTTCACCTATGCGACGAACCACCCAAGCGACGGTCGCAAAGGGGTGAAAATCTTCTATTTCTTCGTGGCTGCCATGACCATCCGAGAATCACCCGACGTTCACTTGTAAGAAATGGCTTATAAGCCGTGACAATTTTTATCACGCGTTTTTAACATTTAACTTAAGTCCAAAAACTGAGACAATGTGGGCTGAAGAAGTAATGCTTTATAAGATACAAAGAAAACAAGAAACTATTTTACATCATTTTGAGCAGAAAACATGAGCACACGTAGATCAGGCAAGGAAAAAGTTGTAATAGTTTACAGCACGGCATTGAAATAATGGCTAAAATGTGCAGCGCATACATGGTTACAATATGCAGCGCATTATCCTCTTGAGGGTAAACCATCTGAAACCTACACGCTCACAACAATACATTTAACCGACAGCTGCTTTCTGACAACCAGGTAAGTCTCGCCTGAGCTGGGTATTTGAAGGGAAAGACCCATGGTTCCACAGGGGGCGTATCTGGTTCACGCAGACATTCAGGGTGTTTTTGTTTTATTCTTTACAGAACTTTACATATTTTACGTAAAAAAGGATGTGGCAGATATGTGGATGCCGTCTTTCGTTATATCTGGAGGGCTCGGTGGACAATGAATGGGTGAATAACCGTTGCAATTTTTAATAATGAACCAAGATCTGTTAGCTAACTTGTTTATTAACGGCTTAACTGGCCATGGTGCAATTGCAGTTTTAAAAGGAGTCATTATTAAAGGCAAACAGAATTTCGACAATTCGCGAAAAGGCAACGAGGTTCGCAAAATTAATAGTAAAAGTTTGCCTTCCTTCGCTTGATTCAGAAACCGCGTTATGAAAATAATACGTAGAATAGTAACTTAGTCGTCCTGATGTGTGGCGCCGGCGAGTCCACCGAAGAAACGCTGTCGAGTTAGTGATGAGGGGGACAGAAACAACTGCGTCATTCTTCTACGCATCAATATCAGCACAACCTCATTCGTGCTTTCAGCGCGCAGTTTTTTTTAATTAAGTGAAGAAAGGCAAAATTTTAGCGATGAATATCTCAGGACAGAACGAGCGGGTTGGTAGAGGTAATTAAGCTTGAGGAAGAAACGAAAATGGACGGACAAACACAACAAAAACGAGCGCCTTGTTGCTCTCGCTCAAAGCTCGTTGCTTGTTCGCGAACTTACTCTCTTTAAAGCTGCAATTGCAACATGGCCCATTAAACCGTTCATTAACCCTTTGCCTACTGCAAAAATTAAAAAAAAAAGATTTGAAAATACTGATTTTTCTTTCGTGCCCTATACTCTGTTTCACCTTGTGTTGTGTGACCTTGTGTGTGTGACAATAAATAAACAGGATGAAATAAACGTTTAATGTGGCGAACTTGTGCCGAAAACAAAAAGGAGAATAGAAAATAATAACAAAGCGTCGCGAGCGTCGAGGTCGGCGAGACAGCGGAGTCGAGCGCTGGGGCGAAACTGACTCGACAAGGTCGCGGGCGGCCTCTTATCTAGAGTGCGTCGCTATCTCGAAGATTCGGCGAAAACGGTTCGAGCGTCGCGTGATCGGGGCGAGAATGAACACGCATTTTCTAGAAAACAAAAGCAGGATAAATGATAGAAGTTACGGGCGGTACATGAATAAACGGGAGCTTTCTGGAGGACCGCGACCGAGCGTTGCTTTCTCAGCCTTGCGCGCGGCATTACTCCCCCCTTTAAAAGTGCATCGCCCCGATGCAGTGTAAAACAAATCAAAATAAAAAAGAACGATAAACTAAAGAGTCTTTTGGAGCACAAAAGGTCCACAGTCCTATCGAGCGTAGTACGGCTTCAGGCGCACGACGTGGACGACCTCAGGTCGTGGTGGGCGGCGTGACGATGTTCGTGTTCCGTCGGGCATCACCTCGTAGTTCAGATCCCCGAGTCGACGAAGCACTTTGTAGGGTCCAAAGTAACGTTTCAGGAGCTTCTCGCTGAGACCGCGGCGGCGAATCGGTGTCCACACCCACACCCTGTCTCCGGGCTGGAAGTGGACGTCCCGACGACGAAGGTTGTAGCGGCCAGTGTCGACACGTTGTTGAGCCTGAATCCGAAGTCTGGCGAGCTGACGGACTTCTTCTGCCCTTTGGGCAACCACCTGGGCGTCGTCACTTGCGTCGACAGCCACTTCGTGGGGTAACATAGCGTCCAGCATTGTCGTTACCTTGCGCCCATGCACCAGCTGAAAGGGTGTCATTCCGGTGGTCTCTTGTACGGCCGTGTTGTAGGCAAATGTGACGTACGGCAGCACCTCGTCCCATGTCTTGTGCTCCACGTCGACGTACATGGAGATCATGTCGGCGATGGTCTTGTTGAGTCTCTCCGTTAGCCCGTTGGTCTGCGGGTGGTACGCCGTGGTGCGGCGATGGCTGGTGTGGCTGAGACGAAGGACTTCTTGCGTCAGCTGGGCCATGAATGATGATCCACGGTCTGAGATCAGGACTTCGGGAGCGCCGTGCCGGAGGACGATGGATTCAATGAAAAACTTGGCAACTTCCACAGCAGTTCCGGAAGGAAGGGCTTTCGTTTCGGCATACCGCGTGAGATAATCTGTGGCGACGATGATCCAGCGATTTCCCGACGTCGACGGCGGAAAAGGGCCAAGTAGATCCATTCCGATCTGCTGGAAGGGTGCTGTTGGCGGAGGAATTGACTGCAAGAGTCCGGCCGGCCTCGTCGGAGGTTTCTTTCGTCGCTGGCATTCATGACATGATCGCGTGTACAGGTGGACGGTTTTGGGGAGCTTGGGCCAGTAATACTTTTCACGAATACGTGCCAGGGTCCGGCTGTAACCAAGGTGTCCGGACGTCGGGTCGTCGTGGCAGGCTTGAAAGATCTCCTCCCGAAGGTTGGTCGGGATTACCAGCAGCCATGGCGAGTTGTTGTTCCCGAAGTTCTCTTTGTAGAGTACACCTTGTCTAATGGCGAAGGTCGGCAGCGCTCGTGAAAAAACACGTGGCACGGTACTCCCGCGCCCTTCCAGGTGCTCTATTAGTGCGCGCAGCTCAGGATCGTCTCGTTGACGCCGGGCCATGTCGTCGATGTTCACTGCGCCCAGAAAACACTCGTCGTCATCGTCGTCGCTGCTGCCGGAAGGTGTTGCGACGGGAGCTCTGGACAGGCAGTCGGCGTCGCTGTGCTTGCGGCCTGACTTGTAGACGACGGTCATGTTGAACTCTTGTAGTCGGAGACTCCACCGCGCGAGGCGTCCTGACGGGTCCTTGAGGTTCGCAAGCCAGCAGAGCGAGTGGTGGTCCGTGACTACCCGGAACGGGCTCCCGTATAAGTACGGACGAAACTTCGTGATTGCCCAGACGACCGCAAGGCATTCTTTTTCAGTCGTGGAGTAATTTCTCTCCGCCTTGGTCAATGTCCGACTTGCGTAGGCGATGACTCGCTCGGTGCCTTCTTGTACTTGAACCAAAACCGCGCCAAGCCCTGCGTTACTTGCGTCCGTGTGAATCTCGGTTTCCGCATCCTGGTCGAAATGTCCAAGAACAGGAGGAGTCTGCAGTCGTTGCTTCAGCTCGTCAAATGCCTGCTGCTGTTCATCGGCCCATTCGAACTTCTCGGCGTCCTTCGTGAGGTGTGTGAGCGGTGCGGAAATTCTTGCGAAATCTCGAACGAAGCGCCGATAGTAGGCACATAGCCCAAGGAACCTTCGGACGGCCTTCTTGTCTCTTGGCGCTGGAAATGCTGCGACGGCACGAGTCTTCTCGGGGTCTGGGCGGACACCTTCGTTACTAACCACGTGGCCGAGGAACTTCAGTTCGTCATAAGCGAACCGACACTTTGACGGCTTCAGGGTGAGTCCGGCGGTCCGTATGGCTTGGAGAACTGCTCGGAGTCGTCGCAAGTGCTCGTCGAAGTCGCTGGAAAACACGACGACGTCGTCGAGGTAGACGAGACAGCTCTGCCACTTCAGTCCTGCCAGTACGGTGTCCATGACACGTTGGAAAGTTGCTGGCGCCGTGCACAGTCCGAAGGGCATCACTTTGAACTCGTACAGTCCATCCGGCGTGACGAAGGCTGTCTTTTCTCGGTCCCTTTCGTCGACTTCGATCTGCCAGTAGCCGCTCTTCAGGTCCATCGATGAGAAATATCGAGAGTGGCGCAGCCGGTCTAGAGTGTCGTCGATGCGGGGGAGTGGGTAGACGTCTTTCTTCGTCACCGTGTTCAGCTGCCGGTAGTCTACACAGAACCTAAGCGTCCCGTCTTTCTTCTTAACCAGTACGACTGGAGAGGCCCAAGGACTGCTTGAAGGTTGAATTATGTCGTCGTTCAGCATTTCTTGAACTTGCTCCTGGATCGCCTGCCTTTCCTTAACGGAGACTCTGTATGGCGATCGATGCACAGGGCGCGCGTCGTCCTCGGTAACGATGCGGTGCTTCGCAACGGTGGTTTGGCGCACCTTCGACGACGTGGCAAAGGAGTCGCGGTATTCGGCGAGAAGGTTAATCAACTGTCGTCGTTTCGGGCCCGGGAGTTTAGGGTCAATGTCGAGCTGCGCTGGCGACGCACTGTCTTGCTGAGGTGGCGAGAATTCGTCAGTAATGGCGGCGACAGCGGCGGAGTTTTGGAGTTCCTCGACCTGGCCCACGGCTGCACCTTTTGTGAGGTGTTGCGCTTCGTTTCGGAAGTTCGTGACGAGGACCACAGTGCGGCCATCCTGAAGTTCAGCAACTCCTCTTGCGACGCCTATTCCTCTTCCCAGAAGCAACTGGAGGCTTCCTTCGAGCAGAACTTCGCCGCAGAAATCTTCGGTGATCCCGACGGGTACGAAAACACTCGACCGCGGCGGTAAGTTAACGTGGCTGGCGAGGACTCGGACCGCAGATGACGTCGCTTTGGGTTCCTCCGGTGGTGAAACAGGCTTTCGCAGCGTCAACCGGTTTGCTCCGAGGTCGATGACGGCGCCATACTCGCAGAGGAAGTCCATTCCGAGGATAACGTCCCTCGAACAGTCTTGCAGAACGACGAACTTTACAGGGCACGTCTCACCGTGGATCTCGACGCGAGCGGTGCATCGCCCGATTGGTGTGATGAGGTGCCCACCGGCGGTTCGTATTTGAGGTCCATCCCACGGCGTCGTGACTTTTCGAAGGCGGCGGGAGAGCCTCCCACTCAAAACTGAGTAGTCTGCTCCGGTGTCCACGAGTGCCGATGCGTCGTGGCCGTCGATGATGACGTTTAGGTTGTTGGACACCGTTTCAGGAGCGTCGTTTCGGTCTCCGGTAGCGTTCGAGTGGGGGCCCTCCGACGTTCGTGGAGGATCTTGGCGTCGGTCGTCTTCGGCAACTCCACCTCCAGGGGTTGCCGCGCCTAGTTTCCCCGGCGTGGAGCAAGGGGCGACAGGCTTTCACGTCGGGGTCGGTGCATCGGCGAAGCTGGACGTCGTGGTGAAGGCGATCGGAACTCTCGGCGGGACGCAGGCTCGGGGGACTGGGGTCGTCGCAAGTACTCGTCGATCTCCCGAGGGCGTTCACCATACCTGGGACGCGGGTCGCTTGGGTGGAATCCGCGCAGCCCGAGTCGTCGGTATGGGCATCGGCGGTACACATGGTCAGCTTCCCCGCAGTGGTAACACAGCGGGCGTCGGTCGGCCGTCCTCCAGACGTCTGTCTTCCTCGGCGCAGGTCGGTCTGGGTGAACGTGCGCTTGATCTTCCTGTCGTCGGGGGTAATGCGGCGTTGGGGCGTCTCTTCGGGGTGGCGACGTGGCTTGACGGGGGGCTTGCGGCGGTCGTCGGGCCATTGCGGCGTAGCTCAACATCGGTTCCTCCGGTGCCACCGTGGTGACGGGAACCTCTGGTTGGAGCGCCCGACGCACTTCTTCGCGCACAGCCTCGGCAATGGAGAGTGTCGCTGGACGACTTGCGGCTGGCAGCAACTGGCGGAGTTCCTCCCGGACGACCTCCCGGATAATTTCGCGGATGTCCGTACCAGGAGCGTTCTCGCCGCCAAGCAGCGCGGTTGCAGCGACACTTGGACTTGGATGTCGCTGGTAGTGGGAAGCGCGCGCTTGGAGGGCGCGCTCGATGTTTGTCGCCTCGGTGACGAAGGCTTCGACGGTGCCCGGCGGGTTGCGCACGAGGCCTCCAAAGATGTCGTCTCTCACCCCGCGCATGAGGACCCGCAGCTTCTTGTCGTCTGTGGCTCGTGGGTCGGCACGGGCGCTCAGGCGGAGGACATCTTCTACGAAGCTTGTGACGCTTTCGTCGGGGCCCTGCGTTCGAACTCGGAGGAGATCTTCTGCCTTCTCCCGTCGGTGTAGGGTGGCGAACGTCCGCTGCAACTCGGCCACACAGATGTCCCACGACGTAAGCGAAGCCTCGTGATTCTCGAACCAATGCCTCGCAGTACCCTCCAGCGAAAAGTAGAGGTTCTGGAGGCACTGCTCCGCAGTCCATCCGTTGTGGCGCGCCACACGCTCGTAGTGCTTGATCCAGTCTTCGACATCCTCATGGATCTCGCCGTGGAAGGGTGTCGGCATACGGGGAGCGGCGGGCAGGTAGACGATGGCAGGAGCGGCGGGCGTCGGCGACTGGTTGGCCATCGTCGGCTTTGTTGGCTGCTTGGTCCTGGGCGGCAGAAGTTCGTGTTCCGGGGGTAGACCTCGGATGCGGCGACTTGACCGGGTCTCGATCTGGTCTTCGTCGGGTCCTCGGGAGGCTGGGTCCGGACTTGTACTGCGGGACCTCGGAGGGGTACGCGGCAGGGGCATGCGTTACCCCGCACCTCCACCAGAATGTCACGGGTGGTGACCAGAATGACAATAAATAAACAGGATGAAATAAACGTTTAATGTGGCGAACTTGTGCCGAAAACAAAAAGGAGAATAGAAAATAATAACAAAGCGTCGCGAGCGTCGAGGTCGGCGAGACAGCGGAGTCGAGCGCTGGGGCGAAACTGACTCGACAAGGTCGCGGGCGGCCTCTTATCTAGAGTGCGTCGCTATCTCGAAGATTCGGCGAAAACGGTTCGAGCGTCGCGTGATCGGGGCGAGAATGAACACGCATTTTCTAGAAAACAAAAGCAGGATAAATGATAGAAGTTACGGGCGGTACATGAATAAACGGGAGCTTTCTGGAGGACCGCGACCGAGCGTTGCTTTCTCAGCCTTGCGCGCGGCAATATGCAGCGCATTATCCTCTTGAGGGTAAACCATCTGAAACCTACACGCTCACAACAATACATTTAACCGACAGCTGCTTTCTGACAACCAGGTAAGTCTCGCCTGAGCTGGGTATTTGAAGGGAAAGACCCATGGTTCCACAGGGGGCGTATCTGGTTCACGCAGACATTCAGGGTGTTTTTGTTTTATTCTTTACAGAACTTTACATATTTTACGTAAAAAAGGATGTGGCAGATATGTGGATGCCGTCTTTCGTTATATCTGGAGGGCTCGGTGGACAATGAATGGGTGAATAACCGTTGCAATTTTTAATAATGAACCAAGATCTGTTAGCTAACTTGTTTATTAACGGCTTAACTGGCCATGGTGCAATTGCAGTTTTAAAAGGAGTCATTATTAAAGGCAAACAGAATTTCGACAATTCGCGAAAAGGCAACGAGGTTCGCAAAATTAATAGTAAAAGTTTGCCTTCCTTCGCTTGATTCAGAAACCGCGTTATGAAAATAATACGTAGAATAGTAACTTAGTCGTCCTGATGTGTGGCGCCGGCGAGTCCACCGAAGAAACGCTGTCGAGTTAGTGATGAGGGGGACAGAAACAACTGCGTCATTCTTCTACGCATCAATATCAGCACAACCTCATTCGTGCTTTCAGCGCGCAGTTTTTTTTAATTAAGTGAAGAAAGGCAAAATTTTAGCGATGAATATCTCAGGACAGAACGAGCGGGTTGGTAGAGGTAATTAAGCTTGAGGAAGAAACGAAAATGGACGGACAAACACAACAAAAACGAGCGCCTTGTTGCTCTCGCTCAAAGCTCGTTGCTTGTTCGCGAACTTACTAAATTGGGTTGGCCTTTAATAATTGCTCTCTTTAAAGCTGCAATTGCAACATGGCCCATTAAACCGTTCATTAACCCTTTGCCTACTGCAAAAATTAAAAAAAAAAGATTTGAAAATACTGATTTTTCTTTCGTGCCCTATACTCTGTTTCACCTTGTGTTGTACCGCAGGAAAGGCAAGCGCGAGCTCCTTGCTCTAGGGCACATCTCGGCGGCACGAGCTCCCGTGCACCAAGGGCAGCTGCCAACGCTATGAGCTCGCGCTCCTAGCTTTCGATACATGCACCGCTCAAAGAGAAAAAAGAAAAAAAGAAAAAAAAGGCGGGCTGCGCGAGCCGGATAACTCGACTACAGCGCCGCCACGAACTGTCAATACACGCGCCCTCACGAGCTCCCGTTGCCGAGCCGCTCCGGTCCCAACACTACCCAAGTATTCTAGTACACTGTAGCCTTATGCTCCACACGCGCAGAGCTCCAGCGAGGTTGTCGCACGTGCATAAAGACCACGGTGTACCGGGGTGTCATGGCAACGAGATCATTTTTTTCGCTCACACACAGTCTCGCCGTTTGGTCGCCGGCGACGCTGTCAGCCGCGGGCACGGTAGCGGCGGAATGATGCAGCCTTTCGGATGAACCAACACTATTTGATTCCTCGCGCCGCGCGTTCAGCCCCGCCGTGTCCTCACCTAAAGAGTGTATCTTACACCGTGGCAGCACCGCAGCCGTGGTAGATGTGCGGCTATCACGGTGTAAGATACATTTTTCAGGTGAGGACACGGCGGGGCTGAACGCGCGGCGCGAGGAATCAGGTAGTGTTCGTTCGATGGGCAACCGAAAGGCTGCATCATTCCACGGCCACCGTGGCCGCGGCTGACAGTGTCGCCGGCGGCCAAACGGCGAAACTGTGTGAGATCGAAAAACATTATATTGTTGCCATGACACCCGGTACACCATGGTCTTTCTGCACGAGCGACAACCTCGCTGGAGCTTTGCGCGTGTGGAGCATGAGGCGGCACGAGCCGTCTTTGCCGTGCCCACGGGTCGACGAGTCATCTGCCAGCGGCGCTTGAACCCGTAGTCAGGGAAAGAACGAGAGAGAGTGAAAAGCGAACTTTATCTGCACTGCGCGAGGAGCGCGCTCTCCTCACATCTTACATCGTGGCGGCTATGCACGCAGTTAAATGTACGGGAGCGCCCGCCTGATCGCTGATCAAAGCTGTGCACGTGTACTCTGTTCCTTTCTTCGGAAATGCCACAGAAAGTTGTCCACGAGTATATACTCTGGTCAAAGAAGCGAACGCGCAAATCGTTTGGAAACTATCGCGGAGCCTGTTATGCATTATTCTTCGTGCTGTGCTGGAAATGGGACATTCGCGTAACGTGCGGCTAGATTCCCGGCGACTGGCGGCGAACGTTAATACTTAGCAGGAACTTTTTATAATCACTAGAAAAGGCATAATCATAGCGCTGGTCAAAGACCTGAAAGCTGAAAATCCCCGAGGTAATACCACGCGCCACAATAACCGGGGTGCGCTCTTAGAAAAAGGGTTCCGTTCATACACCTTTAAAGGGGCCATGAAACAAATTTTGGGTTGGGATGAATGATTTTAAATTGGGACTTTACTAATCGCATATCGTTTAGTTGGCCAAAGGAAAGAGGCTAGAAAGTCAAAGGCCAGCTTTTCGGTACGAACATTTGAAAATATAGCGGACGTTTTTGTACCTTCTTGCCTTCGAAAGCTCTCCGCCTTTTCACTATGATACATCCGCGGTTCCAAAAGCGCGTCACCGGCGCCAAACTGACGTCAGCAGAGCCCAGCTCACGCATTGGACACGAGAACTGTGTCACTCGGACGTATGCGCTCGTCAACAATCAATCCGTCGACGAATATTTGGATTCGCGTCCGTGGCCAATGAGTGCCCTGACGGAACTTATTGTCACTGGGGAATGACAAGTACTATGGTGTGCATAAAAAGCACGGTGGAAGCTAGGAGTCATCGCACCGGTGCCGAAGGAATGTTACGACCACGTGATTCCACAATTCGTATTTGAGTTGAGGATTAAAGCTAAGGAGGAAGAAGTAGGAAAATCGTTTCATGACCCCTTTAAAGACCTTTCCAAGAAAGGGCTCCTGGCCGGTTTCATTTTCAGTGTTCGTGCGTACGGCGCGTGATCTGCTCGCTTTGTGTATCGACGAGCATACGCGTACAGGGCTGGGGAGATCGCACGCTGGGCTGAAGATTTGTAATTATTGGAATGGCGGATAGTTTTATCTCCTCGACAATAACTCCGTTCGTCTGACAGGACAGCGAAGGCGACAAGCCCGAGCCAGCTCGTTCGTGGGCAACGGCAAATTCGTTAAAAATCAATAGCAATAAAACAAAGGCCGTTCTATTTCGCCCTAAAAGTTCTGTCGGGCAAATAGATATACCACTTAAGCTAGATAGATCAACCATACAAGTTGTTCCAACGGTAAAAATACTGGGGGTGTTCTTTAACCAATACATGAGTTGGAACGAACACGTAGAACATGTTATGTCTAAAGTATCAAAAATAACAGGTATTATTTATAAACATCGTTTTTGTTTACCAGAAAGGGTCAAGATTATATTATATAACACATTGTTTGCTTCACATTTAAAGTACTGCCACTTGTATGGGGTAATACGACAAAATTAAACCTAGACAGATTACATATCGCACAAAAAAAGATCTTACGTTTAGTAGCCAATGTACCATATAGTAGTCATGCCGATATTTTATTCTCAAAATTTAAGGTAACAAGTATTTTTGACTTATATACACAGACATTAATAAAGAAATATAAAGGTAGTATTTATTATAATAACAAATCATTCCTTTCCTTAGCTTCGCTGGAAGAAAACTCTTCGTTTTATCATACGCGTAGTCCAGAGCACTGGAGAGTTCCGCATCCCAGAACCAATTACGGATTTCAAATGCTCCAGTATACTGTACCGTCTACCATTAATGAACTCATAAAAAATAATATTCACATAGAAAATATGTCAAATAACCAAATTAGACAATTGTATTTTAACAACAAATAATATTTTAAAAGTTCTGTGCTGTTCAGCATATCAAAAGCTGTATAATGTTCTGTATGCATTCTTTTCTTGTTGTTTTTTTTTGCAAGTGTCGATTAATCTGCCCAAGTCGGTATAGGAGGCAGGGACTTGTCAAGCTACGCAATGTAGCTTTTTTCCCTGTCTCCTTCTCCAAACTGGAGTCAATAAAGTTGAATTGAAAAAAAAAGCTCGCCCTCTTTGCTTTGAGATGTGACTTTTTTTTTTTTTTTTATCGCAAGCGCTCGTTTTTCGAACTCTCCTTTCAATTGAGCGATCTCGTGCCGAAGCACGAGTTGTTACCAGTGCGTGATTCCTCTTAGAAATCTTTACAAAATAACACCGAAAAAAAAAATCTGGAGTTGGGCAAGTTGGTGGCACTTTTCGAATCTAAAAAAAATCTGACTTTTTTATATATGTATACAAAGTTGTTGTTTTTTTGTTTACGTGTTTTCGTGACAATCGCCTGCACCCTTAAGTGTGTTTCACATGCAGCGATTTTGGCCGTAGAGCGGCGCGATTTCTGCCGTCGCGGCGCTCGTGCCGCTCAACCGCTGGAGCTGGCCAGAGCGCCGCGACGGCAGAAATCGCGCCGCTCTAGGGCCAAAACCGCTGCATGTGAAACACGCTTCAGGCTGCACTCACGCTGGCGTTCGACTCGCAACCGTGAAGCGGATCCGCTGGCTTTCATTGTGAATTTGTATTGCATCTCTAAGCAACCGCGTTCGCAACCGCTTTGTGGATGCGCTTGAGTGACCAGTGGAAATGCGACGTTAAGCTTACGGGGCAGAAGAGACTGCAAAGGAGCGGACATTACTCAGGCCCCGACCAAAGGCGCCTCTAGCTGCAAACAGATAATTTTTATCGGTAGGTCCTTTTCAGCCGCTGCGCTCGGGTTACGTTCGCTCACGTTCTGCGCCACGGGCAAAGCTTGCAGAATTTGTAAGAGCCCTAAATCCCGTCGTAATAATAACGGGCACACCGGGCACGTGCAATTCGTCACAATTGCTTCTTACCGACGAGTAGGCGGCGACAACCGTTAGGTGGCAGTGAACAATTAGAGAGTCTGTATGACAGAGAATTTCCAACTGCTTGATCGGAGTCACGTGGTTTATGGGCCACGTTTGCGATACGAGTTACAGGTGTTCAATGCGTTGGTCGTCCACAAGCGTCTCCGCCTGCTTTCCTCCCAGCCACGTGATAAGGCAGCACATACGAACTTGCGACCAATGTCCGATGAAGGTGTCCGCCATTAAACTGCAAACGCTCCCCATGGTTTGAGTGTCACCCTCTCTGCAATCTAGGCTCTCTATGAACAATAGGCGATAGAGGCGACGCCGCCGACGTGTTCCTTTCCTAATTCAAACGCGCTTTCAGGGAACGAGCCCACGCGCTGAAAAGGACATTTCGAGGCAAGCAGCGCGGACTGGCTCGCGCTTGTAGCCATCGTTTACGGCCAGCTTAAAGGTGAACCGAGTGTGATTTCGGCAGCGAGATTCGCAGCTTTCGCTGAACACCATCGAACATGTAGTTCTTCGGGAGATCAAGTTACGCGACCACCGCAGTGCCAGGTTGTTATGATGTGAATATCCACACTTGGATGTTTCTTCTTTCGGCGTGTGAAATAAGCCGCCCCCGATTATGTATACTTTATATGAATTACACTTGCCGCGTATTGCCTGACACATTTACTGGCAAACAAACCGGAATACAAAGTTATACTTCAAACGGAGTTATTCGTTCTCAAAGATCCGTGTGGACCAAAATGAATGTCCAAGCTGCCAGTAGTTGGAAAACCGGTTTGTCCTGTCTTCGTTCTGTAGGTCGCTTTCGTTTTATCTCTGTAAAAAGCATAAAGCCTGGTTCAGAGAGTTGCGTGGCTTGCGTTCATATAGCGACCGAAATTACTGCAACGACAGTCGCCGGGAGCACACAACGTGCCAAGCAATGGAAAAAAAGTTGCTTCGTGCAGCAATCATGAGTCGCGGGTGTTCCGGTCGTTGCTGCCATTTTGGTTGCTCTGAACGTAACCGACACCAATGTGTGAACCATCCTTAATGGAAAAGCATATTGATTAATAAACGACCGCTAATGACTTGATACCTGGTTTACCCTGCAACAAACTTTAATTCTAAAATACTGCCAGTCCTGTTCAAGGCAGGAGTGATAGAGCAAGAAAACTTAAAAGTGAAATGCTGCACGATGTTGTATTAGAGATATATGGTAGATCGCACGCTGTGAAAATCGGGCCCAGCGGACGCGTCCTCAATATATGCTTCGAAGTGACGGCATGAGCTCTCGCTAACGAAGCCTAACTCGAGAATACGGTCTACTAAAAGTCCCTAGTGTCCATAAGCAACTCCTCCCTTCCAACCAGGGCACATGAAAATACGCTATGGCAATCTTACTCTCCAAACAAAGTGCATAAAACTCAATCAAGTTCAGAAACGGACCGCAGGGCGACGGCGAATCCCGGAAGCTTGTTCCACGTATCTATCGCATGTGCAAAATAATGATTGTTTAAATACGTTTATACAGGCATCAATGGCGGCGACCACTTTTGGATGGTGTGTAACTTCTCTGAATTATAACGTTTTGGCTTTAAATATTTTGAAAGGGCAATTTTCAATAGGTTATAAGTCTAAAAGAACAATTTCAGCCGCTGCCAGAGCTTCTGTTCTTTAGAGGCTACACGTTTACACGCATTTTCTGGGCCATGAAACTGATGTCCTTAAAGTCTGAAAAAATTAAACGTGCCGCCTGTGAATGAACATTTTCAAGCTCTTTGGAGAGAGTGCTCTTCCAGGAATCCGATACCTCTGAAGCATACTCCAGTGTCGGTCTTACCGGAGCTTTGTATGCAACATGTTTCCCCGCTCGTGGTGTTTGAAGCAGTGTCCTTCGTAAATACCTGATTTTTTAGTTTCCTTTTTCCTGAGTTGACCGACTGCGGTATTTCTTTTTGTCCAAATGTAATCTCAATATAAAAATCGACTGAGGTTCGCCCTAGATTAGGATGACTTCATGCACATGAACCGTTTCGAGGGCGGGGGTGTCTGGGAAATTTTAACACCTAACTGTATTTCACTAGCTTGTACTTCCACAACAGAATAAGGTAAGGTAGCCTCGCTTGAATTGTTTGATTTGCATGCAGCTTCACTTGATTGTACCTCTATTTTGTAATTATTCTTTCGGGAAAAGAAGAAATAGGCTGATCGCTAAAAATTTCTCCGGCGAAAAAGAACCAAAAAACCTCCGAGTAAATTTATGTTGCCGCTGTTTCTAGATTAAATTGGGCCACTCGTAAACTATCCTGGTTTGTTTGGACATTCATGTGATGATATACAAAGCCTCTGGCTACGACGAACTGATACTTGTGTTCTAGAACGCTGATCAACTCTTGCATTTAAAGCAAAGTGGCTGAAAAGGGCACGAAAGCAGCGCACCCATGCAGTGATGATGAGACGTGATTACGGTAAAGGTAAATAGAATGATAGGAAGTAAAACGCATACATGGGATCGACCGTTGCTTCCAAAATGAGCCAGACGTTGAAATTGGAAACGAGCGCGAACGATATAGGTTCAATAATAGGGTTACGGGCGTTAAATCCTTTTCCTACAGTTCGTATCAGTCAGGTATTGGTACGATGCCGAGATCTCTTCGTGTTCAATTTGCCGTGCTGTCCAATAAAGCTAAACATCCACCTTAGCGAGGACACGCGAATCCTCCAATGTGTGATTCGTCGGGTATTTCTACTATAATTAACCTCTTACAAAGCCGCTTGATTTTTCTATGGCGAGACCTCCCATCAGCCAACAGAAACGAGAAGTCTTCAGCTAATGGACAGAGTTTTTGCGGTGAAGCGGACCTGAGAATGAAAAGCGTCACAACATGGCACTACTTTTTGCGCGTGAAGCGGAGATTCCGCTGCGTGAGATTGAGAAGTTGGTATTATCTGAGGGTTCTGGAACCCTTAAAACACGTATCACATAAAAAAACTCGACTGTACCCCCCCTTCCTCCTCTCCTCCCCCCCCCCCCCCCCCCCCCCCATTTGACATTATGCCTTTCAAACTATCGTCAGAGAGATACATGCGGCGTGCATTTCGGATGCTCATGAGTATAAGCCGTTCAGAAATGGCTAGAAAACACTAAGAACTAAAGAACTAAAGTCACGCTTAAACAAGTGCTATTCTAATCTCTCTCTCTCTCTGTCTCTCATCACAATGATCACAGCCTGGGCAGGTGTGTGGCTACCCGATTTATCCGCTGGCCACAAACTTGGAGCAAACATTTGTCAACGGCTTATATACACTCCTAATCTACAAATGCAACAAGTTTCTTTTTCATTTAACGTTTAAAGCGTTCTTGCCTCATTACGCATGCACTGTTGTTGGCCGAGCAGCACCGAGAGTTCGCACCAGTGTGACGTAGCTGGAGCCGTCTCGCGAGCTCAACATGTGGGGGGGTCCCGCGCGACGTGAACACGGAGGGACGCGGAGCGCGCAAAGGTGCTAGCCGGAGGCGTGGCGAAAAACCTCGACCCCGGACGCAGTGCGGAGGGGGGCATCGAGTGGGACTCACAGTGAGCGGACGGTGGGTCGTCGCTCGGTGTCCACCTGCGGGTTTCCCGGCGGCGGCGCTCGGACTCGGGCCTGGTCGGGGTGTCGGGAAAGCCCTGCGTCCGCTTGTTGTCTGCTGCTGCTGGCGGCGACGGGCGGAACTTCCTCCGGGGGCCAATCCGGCTTTTCCTTCCTTCCTCTGAGCGCCGGATGGACCACGAGAGGGCCGCTAACCCTCCGCTTCCCCACCCCCGCCCCTTTCCCTCCCTTCCCACTCCCCTTACGCGTCCCGATGGTGTGCGGCTGCAGTGTTGCACTCTCTCTTTCTTCCCCTTGCGCTCCCCTTGCTCTCCCCACTTCCCTCGGCTCCGCGTTCTCTTCCCCTCTCTCACTCTCTCACTTTCTCCCGACCCTTTCCAGTGCCTGATTTTCTCCCTTCCCCACTCCTCTGTCTTTTCGTATTTGTCTTGGGTTCTTCGTTCAATTTTCTTCGATTCATGCGTGTTAGACCTCGCTGCCACTTTTTTATATTTTATTTTCCTGTTTTTATATTTTATGACGTTCGCGTCGCGACACTTCAAGACATCCTGCCGGGTGATTCTTTAAGCGCCGTTATTAAAACGCCTTCTATACAATAGGTGATGCCACTTCACTCACGCGTTTCGACTGTTGGCACTCCCTATGGAATTCAGAGATGACGTGTGAATTACTTTGTTGTTGTTGTTGTTGTTTTTTTTTTGCATATATTTGAATGATGTCTGCTTCCACTGAAGAAAGTGTCCTTGGACGCAGTCGTCTCACTATTTTGGCATTTAGCGCGTGCATTTGCTGACTTGCGAACGGGACAAGCTTGTGCTGCCGTGCTTTGCCTTCCTGCACTGACATCGGAACTTGCCAGAAGATAAACCATTATCGACTTCAGCGAAACAGACAGCATGAGAAAAGATAAAAAACCGTGCGCGGCGAGAAACCAAATCCCTCGGAAGAACGTCACACAATTACGCTTTTTTTCCTTCTAAAACGTGAACGCGAAATCATTTTCTCAGCTCGTTTCGTCTCTCAACAAAACATACTAATTGATCGACTCCTAGCTTTCGACGTGACAATCTCCATGATCGAGCTGCAGCAGAAAATTTGGCTTTCGTGCAGTAGTCACGAGAGAAAAAGTATTTTTCAAGGTACGATTTATCCAAGCTACAAGCGGCGTTTTAGCTAACCTCAGATTAAAGCGCTGCTCGCACAAGAATCACGATGTAGTACGTTCTGCATTCCGGTGACTGGCGAGCCGTTCTACGAAGAGTTCCTGGGCAGGCTCCTTGTTGGGCAGTAGCGCGTCTGTTTTCCACTGGCCGCCGCGCCGCTATTCGCCGAATTCAATCACGTGACAAACACAAATTTAATGATGCGCAGAAAAGCCTCTATTACGGACGCTCCACAGCTTTTTTAGCCCCTAGCCTCTAACTACCCGCTAACTAGCCACTAGCCAACTGTGCTTATGGTCTTTGCTTTTGCATCAGGCCGTATATCATCCATTTATATAGGCGGTATATCATCCATACATCATTCACGTGAGCATTGCGACAACGATGAGGACAGGCGGTGACCCACCGGATCGCCTAGGGCTTACCCGATTCCGTCCCATTCGGGTACGTTTTTTACCGTGCTCTCAACCGAACACGTGGACATCACGCTTGTGACATCAGAGGCTGACGGGCAAAACTCGCGGAATTGTGGAATCGTGAGGGTTCTACCGAATGCGAACTCGAAGGGACTATGAACTGTCCACTCGGCATAACGTTAATATTGCTCCTGCACGCATGAAGAGTGTCTTTCACGCATAACTTTGAATTTCAAGATGGATGAAAACGCAGCTTTGCTCCGTGCGGGAGCTTATATACAGGAACTCTAGTTCTACGTTCTGCGCTTTAAATACTGCGGTTTTGTATGGGTTTCATGTGTTCTCTAAGCCGTGAGGATTGATACACGTCCATCCTGTTGTGCCCTGTTTCGGTGGCTCATTGTTTTTGTTATTGAAACATGCGACTTTTTTATGGCAACAGAAATTTTTGCCTCTTTTTTCGGAAATCCAGTGAAGTTGTAAGAGGGCTGTAACACGCTCAGTTTTAACTGCCTATATCTCGATTAACTGTAGAAAGAAGAAAGGCATCATTCTTGAATTGACCAGATTCCGAATTATCCCCATTTTCACATGATTAGAATGGCAGCTGTTGAATGTTGGTGTTTTTATTTCTAGCAATTAGTGCCACGGATGTTGTGTTTAGTATAGTTGATCTCCTAGACTTTCCATCACCGTCTCTGCTCTTTCTTGGATATATAAGTAGGCGAGAAAAATGGCACGTAATGCCAGGTACGTTGCCAGGATTTTGTTTCGGGGGGGGGGGGGGGGGGGGGGCGCCATTGGCAAAAGGCTGTATCAGGGGGAGGGGTGAAAGGAGGTCCCAGCAAAATGAAAAATTTGGGGGGGGGGGGGGGCCCATGGGCCTCCCCCTTGGCTACGTGCCTGCGTAATGCTAAACCAAGTGAGGAGCCGAGGCGTAGTACGCACCATACTAAAGACTGAACACATGGCAATAGGGAGTATTCACTGGACGCCATATTTGTGGTGAACTGTTTGGAGCGCATGCTCAGAACGAGCTCACATCAAAATGCTGCTAAGACCGGCACTCTTGATGGTGCGGAATGCACGTTGCAAAAGAACTGTGGAAGCTCGCCGTCAGCACGCGCTCAGCATTCGCGCACACAGCTATGGCCGCCAGTGAATACACCCTATAGTTAGTCTCGCTTGTTGGCCTCACTTGGCCCATAAAGTCGAATGCGCATTTGCCGGTGGTGAGGCAGGCGAGCGAATATGCAGCGAACAACCAACGAACTCCTCCCGGCGGCACGTCCTCTGCGCGTACGGCGATATAAGCTACTGCTCTCGCGCCTCGTGAAAATAGAACGCCGTCGTGCGAAATTCGTCGCTTGTTCGCAGCATATTCGCTCCGTTGAGTGCAGCCTCTGCCACGCGAAGACATCTCAGTTATGGTAGCGGAGGGCCGCCATCTGCATTGATGGGTTCTTGTTTCGTCTATCCCCGACCGTAGCTTAGCGCATCCTCTCTCGCTCCATCGAGTGGGATAGCCACTCCGCCGTCGCGATTTCACCCCCTTCGAAGGAAACGGGAACGCGTCCAAAACCTCGCCTCCCGTCGCCCATGTTGCGCGTCTGCCAAGGAGCCCGTCGCTCATTCCGGCAGACGCCGTGGCGCAGTTCGACGTCCAAAGTGCACAAGACGAAACTGGGCGCTCTCTTTCTCTCTTCGCGACGACCGCCATTACTCTTGCGCTCGCCCTCCGCGTCCGCCAACCGGAAGTGCCTCAAAAACGTTTTTTCTTCTCGCCATTATCGAAGCGCCACTCGTGGAGCGCGTGCAGCCTGGATATCCGCCGCCATCTTTTCGTTTACGCTTGTCGTGCGCCCCGTGAGGACGCCACTGTAAAGGCCTGCGAGGCTCGGAAAGGGGTGGCGGGAGAAGGAGGAAAGAGGGTTCCGTCGTTACTTCCGGTTGCTCGCCGCCGCCACCAGGGGGTCTACCGGAAGTCGTTGGGTCCGAGAGCGGCCAGCGCCATCTATCAGGGTCGTTAGGCTGTGGCGCCTAAGATGCTTCTCCAGACGGATGCGGCGAGGAGGTCCCCTTCCTTCTCTCCGCTTTCCAGTTCCCATTGTCGTTGAAAGGCACTACGAAATTAATACCCCGGCTTCTCAAAGATTCCTCGATGATGGCGTGCGACAATCTGGACACCGCTCGAGGAAGTGGGCGGCGTGTGCGCTCTGCCAGCGTCGCCGAAAAATCGACGACCACCGTGGAATGATGGCTGTCGCGGCGGCCGGTGCTGGAGCGCACTTGAGAAACTTTGCCGGAAACCTGTTAGAGGGTTAAGCCGCCTGAAGGGCGTGCCGCACGCGCAATTCAACAAAAAGGCGCGATTAGGGTGTAGAACGTCTTTCCGCTTTCTCTAACAATTATTTCAGGGTAGCCACTTCTCTGTGGGTGACGACGCATTTAACCACTTAGAACTTCGTCTAGTTTAAAGCTAGGTGGTTCCCTCTTGAGAAACTCGCTCCATAATCTTGCAAATATTGCTTTCAATTGCTTCACTGTTGGAGCATTTTTTGCGCCTTTTTTGTTGCACGAGTTAGTGCTGCAACAATTAGACTCAGAAAACATGAAACTCGTCTTTTTATATTTCTCTCTTCTCGTACTTTTTCTGTGACACGTCATTAAAGTCTTGCATTTGCGAGAAGACGAACTTATTTTAACGTAAAAAACACGAAGAAGTCTCCACCTGTATATTTCAGCCGCACCACAAGAAACGAAGTAAAAATAGCACTCCGAGGAGCACGCAGTGTGCTAATGCGCCAATCATGGTGGTGTCCGTGTGATTGGTGTTCCGTGTAGTCGGCACAAAAATATACGCTAAGAAATTTTTCACACTATTTTAACAAAAGTACCCTCGCGTCTTTTTTGCATTGATTTCACTGATTGGCGGAGTGCTAATTAATGCATTCTATCAGCGTAACCAACGACCAAAGTTCGGGTCAGGTCTCGAACTAAAAATGCAGATAGCGCTGGGACATTGAACTACTAAAATGGTGCGCGCAATGTCCAGGTACATATCGCATTTTCCCGTGAAAACGTTAGTTAAGCCTCGTTATTTGCTGATCCTGTTCTTTAGATCGCAGTGATTGGCTTTCCGCTGGCTCTTATGGAAAGTACAATGTGGCGGGAATTCGTAAAAGGGACTATAGCTTATTGAGATCGCATAACAAAACCGCCCTAACCAGAGCAACACAATGACCGGACATATCCTAACAATATAAGACTGACAACAGAAACAAAAAAGCAATGCGCGCTCCACTACGTGGAAGCGGCCTCCGAAAGCTCTTCTCTGCGCGGTTGTCTCTTTTATATTTCGTATTTGCGTTTTTGTTTCGTTCTTTGCTTTGAAAAGAGCAGACCTTTGTAAGGACAACCCTTTTCGCGAGGTGGTGCTGGTCCACAGGCGTTGTTGGCGTGGCCTCGCGGGCGGTTGCTAGGCGACGCGCCCTTGTACCGGAAGTGGCGACCGGAAGTGCCCCCTCCCTGCCCCGCTCTTCCCCTTTTCTACGAAGGCCTCGATGAAGCGAGCAGGGCCTTGCGACGTGCTTGCTCCAATTCGCCTGAAATCCCATACGCTACGGGACGCATCAGGAGTCTGCCAACGCTTCGGAGAGCAACCGCTAACTAGAGCAGCATTGATTGTCACACTTTTTTTTTTGTCTTTTTCTTTAGATTATGTGAAGCGCCATTCATTCGACGTTATTCCTGACACGATGCATTTCTTCTTTTCTGTGAAGGAGTTGCAACCAAAAGGCAACCAAACATTAATTAACCCCGAGGATACAATGCACGTTCCTAAAATGGCGGCTGTCCTTTTGTGGACTCATCCGGGACCTTTTCCCGAGCGTTCTGTTCTACCTTCTTCATGTATTTTGTACCTTTGTTGAAACACAATTACACAATTTTTTTTTTCGCCAACTATCAGAACTATCCGTTAAAGGTTTCTAAAGAATAGGCGCTCTTGTCCATTTTATATTCTTTTAATCGCCGCGCGCGTGTCCAGTGCTAACTTCCCTCAATGATACTATGAGGTTTGCAAACATTACATGTCTGGAGTTTATTATTGCAGTAAGGTGTCACGCGGACGCGTCATACAATAGTTGGCAGTATTCCACATGGCCGATCATCTCAGTTATTCTACCTGAAAAGCAAGTTCCGCCGGCCGCCACATGCCAAAAGTCGGCTTCTTCCTCCCACACTCGTGCGCGGCAGGTAAGACAGCTTGCCGTAAGTCACGCCCAACAAACATGCTTCGCCTTAGCCTTCCCGTATTGTGGTCGCTGAAACTTTGTTCGTGATTTCCCCACTTCACGCATACTGATTCGATATTGGTCGATCGTATCGGACAATGCCACATTTTGATTGACCGCAGAGCGGTAATGAGATGCGTGGGACTCGCCACACCGTGCGTTCGTTAAGCTGTCGGTGGCTGTATAGACCAACTCAGCTCCCTGACGTCACGCCACTGCGGTGGCGCTACTGTCGGCACTGCGCATGCGCAGAAGATTCCCTCGACGTGGTTTCTGCTCACGCGCAACGCTCGGTGTGGGAAAACACGGGCTTGTTTGTAAACAGTGTTTTGGTGTAAAAACTGTTCAATGTTGTTGTTGTTGTTGTTTCTAATACAACCGGCAGACGGGCAATGGTCCGCAACGCTGCCGCAGCCCGCCGTGGCCTGCCTTCGAGCTCAGTTGTGCTGCAGTGACGAGCCGGAGTGTGAAGCAACACAACAACTGCGAACTCTCCCTTGTGCTGCGTAGCGATTGGCTTTGCACGGTTATTGACTGCGTAGTGACTGGTGCACGGCGCGTGGCCCGGTGAATAGTCATTGGCTTTATTTAGTGACAAATCCGAGCTCTCGCTGATTGTCAACACGTGTCACGCAATATCGGCTGCATTCTACTTAATACCGAGAGCACTATATTATGCGGGCAGTATTCTTCACATGCCAGCTGAACCCACCCAGCATATAAAAGGTCGTAACTTCCAGGCTGACTTAAGTTACCTAAATGTAAACTCGAAAATGCGTTCTAAAAAGAGCCCGTGGATCTACTTTCCCGCACAACACTCGGAGAGCCAATCACCGCAACTTACGGAGGCAGCTCAGCGAATGACGATGCCGAAGCATACGTTTAGACCAAAAAAACGCAGTCTGAGTTAAGCAATGCAAGCGTGACGTTTTGCATTGCTTAATGTCACAACTCAGACTGCGTTTTCTGGTCTAAACATACATAGGCATCGTCATTTCCTGAGCTGCCTCTGTAAGTCGCGGTGATTGGCTCTCCAAGTGTTGTGCAAAAAAGTAGACCCACGGGCTTTTTTTTTTTTCTTTTGGTAGTGTATACCCCTGGGTTAAAAAGCAATTAAAAATGAGTAGCGATACCGAAGAAAAATCAGGAAAACTTTAATCTTCTTCCGACAAATGCTGTAAAAAAAGTTATTTTTACAGGCTCTGCATAAACTGTCACGTTTGCAACATGTTTATAAGAGTACACGCAGGGTGTGCGTCAACTTTGGTTTGAAGATCTTTTACAACGAAAATTTATTTCTTCAGGAACTTATGAGGTAATAATGAAAAACAAAAGTCATATTTTAATATGTCTTTAGTTGGAACTAGTTTACTTACAAATTCAAAGTCATTCATAGTTATTTTATAGTTATTTATAGTTTCTTGCTTTCGCTTTCAAGTCATTACATCCTAAGAGCTTGCGAAATTTAATGCGGAATACAGACAAAAATGTAAACTAAAAAAAAGGCAAAAAAAAAAAGAAGAAACACATACTAATTTAGACGCGGACATTGAAACAGATAAGGTCCTCACAAATAAAGTTCACTTCCCTCTCCGGGAAGGGCAGGTATTTCAAAAGCGCAAGAACTGGGAAAGGCGAAAAAGCACGTTTTCTTCCTCTACGCTTTTTTTTTTTTTTTTTTTGTAACAATTTGTGTCGCTCTAGGAGCGCGAGCACTTTACTTTTGTGACGCAAAACCCCATTTCAGGTTCTTTTCAAGGTTTGAAATATGATTAATTTCATGTACCGCGTTCCTCGCGTTCGCTCGCGAGACACGGCTAATAATTAAACGATCTCCCCGCGCAAGAGGAAGTGTTAAAAAAAGAAAACAAGAAGAAGAAAAATACAATCTTAGAAGAAGAAAAAAAAAGTCAAAGGAGAATGGAAGGCCTTAAATGACTCGAGCTGAGTGGAGATCGCATGACGATAGATGTCCTCTCCCTACACCCCCTTCAACACTGGGCCTCTCGTGCTCGCTTCCTTAGCTTCCCTCAAGAAAATTACGAGCGTTTCTGCATTAATTTAATCCGAGCGGTGCTCTCGCGTCTTCATTCTTTAATGCTCTCTCTCTCTCTCTCTCTCTTTCTTTCGATCGTTTTGAAGAGACGAGGTTTCGCCGCGATGGGGTTGAGTAAAAATTTGGATGCACCCTTAGCGGCTTGCTCACGCGTTTAGGAAGTCGGAAAAAGTTATTTCTAAGGACAGGAAATCAAATCTGGGAAGGGCAAGGGGAGGAAGGAAGGAAGGAAGGAAGGAAGGAAGGAAAAGCGGAAAGGCGGAACGAGTGGAAAGATACAGAGAGAGAAAGAGAGGGAGAGAGAGAGGTTCAATGTACAATTTTTAATGTAAACGCTGGTTTGGTGTTTTTTTTTTTAATATTTTCTTTACCAAATAAGGTGCAGCCGTTTTTGGAGTCTGTGTTCGGAAAAATGCTCCCTTCGTATAAATACGAAGCGGTGGGGCGATATCAAGTTTTGTAAACTGAGCACGCTCAGGAAGTCCTCTTTACCCGTTGGAGTCAAAAATAAAACGAAGAGAACGTACGAAACGAGAGAATAAATAAAATGTAATTTTCCAACGAACTAGCGAAACTCAACGATTTAATTTAAATACAAATTCACTTGTTTGCCTTCTATCAAAGCCCTTTTTTTTTACAAGGTTGATTTATGAAACGGGCGACCCCGACTATCAAATCACATCGAAAAAGCAAAACGTAATTGTTCACTCCGTGTGAAAGGAACCGTGCAGTCTTACATTAAGCCACCCTGGCGAAATGAGTGCGGGAATTCAAACATTTATGAAAAATATTATCTATTTTGAGCCTTTGATTATTTGCAAAGACGAGCAAGGATGAGTTATGCCGTCATTAACGCTAACTTCGGAGAAATAAATGGTAAACTCATATCGCAAACAACTATCAACAATTTTCTTGTCATCACATCTGAAGAAAGTTTCACAGCAACCCCCTTCTAGCTTCCCCCGCCCCCTCCCCCTGTTCGTCCTCCATGCAAAGCTGCTATTGTACTGTTTCATTCTCTGTTGCGTGCTTTCTTACTGTTTTACCACTCCACCTCCCGCCCCTTTTCTTATTTCATTATTCTCTTCCTTAACAAACCAATATCTTGCCCTTGCCTGAAGATTTGCGCAGGAACTCTCCATTTTTCTATGAAAACAGCGCACATCAGCAACAAGTGCAAGTAAATAAAACATTTCTAGAGCGCTGCAGGTGCACATGCGAACAGACCAAAGGACGGTGGGTGCAGTAGGCGGGGGCGGTTAACTCCCTACCGAGGTCACGCAACTTCACCTCATGACTCTGCACGAACGAGTCGCTTGATTGATACACGTTTTCACCTGTCCCTCCTCCTCGCTTGGAGACCGCCGCGGCAACTGGTGCGCGAAACTTCATACATATCTCACGATGTTGTCATTGCTCTTGGACGGATGGGTTTGCAATAGTCCCCGCGTGTTTCGTTAACATGCCACGAATCGCTCTTAGGTTGGAGCGACTTTCCGTTTAGAAGAGACGGGTCGACCTCAAATAAGAAGAGAAGAAGAAAATGAAAGCGCAGCACCTGCGGTTATGTTGCAGATGTTCGTTGCGTCATTAAGCTAATCGAGATCGCTTTCGTCGTTGCTGGTCAGTTTATACAAATATTTGTTTTGCGTTCTTGTATTTTGTTTGCTTTTAGTTTCCCCAACCAGTGTTGTGTTTATATGGATTCAACTTGATGTCGTTTTTATTTCTTTATATTGTTTGGCCTGTAGCTAGCTATACGTTGGTCAATTTTCGCGTGATTCTTCAATGACGTGCCGCGCATCAATTGCGGTCTAACGATGCGACGTCGTTTTTATTTTAATGTTTTTTTTTCTTTAGAAAAGCGCGGCAGGTTTCAAATACGGCCCCACTCAGAGCCGCTACATTTTGAGAGGATCATTTACGCTGCGGGTATCATTAACAATACTAGTCGCTTTTATGGAACCTTATCGATGATCGGAGTAACGACTTTAAAACTTGTCAATAATCATCCTCGTGTTTTTTTTTTTATTAAAATGCGAGCGCAAGTAAACGTATCAATACGCGTAAACACACGCATGGACAGGGATTAATTTTACTTCTGAAATCTGGAGTTGTTATTTTAAGGTCTAACATATGAGTCGGATTTTCGTTTTAGTTTGACTGGTTTTCCGTATATTTTTTTACGCCAAAACAACCAGAAAAGACCAGACAGTAAGGAAGGCCACGATATAAATTAATTATAAAACCTGGTTACAGCTAATCATATTTGTATTGAGAGGCCAACAAATTACACCTCGGCAATCTCCTTTCCAAATACTATAACAACCCCGAGCCGACTTCATTGCACGGACTGCTCAAATGCGTTTTGTTGTTTGTCACGGGCGGCTGAGGTGTATCGTGTTGTTGCCACACAAGTGCATTGAGAACTTTCAGGTTCTAAATTTTCTGCTGCGATGTTAGGGTAGGGCGTAAACCCCCTGTCCCTTTGTTGCATTGCACGTTTTTCTCACTTTCGAGAAAGGCGAAAAATAGAAACCCCGCGCGCGCCACTCATTCGTCCACGTCACAACTTGGGAACGCGTGAAATGTTGAAACGAGAAGCGTCGAAAAAAAAAACAAAAAAACCCGCCAGCAAAACTGACAATGCCCGGACAAACCGACACCACACAACAGAGAGAAAGCCGGTGCATGGCTGAAAGGGAAGCCGACGAAAAGAAGTAAAAAGGTATCACCCACACAATGAAAAGAAGAGGCGGCCCAATATAAGGAAGACAGAGATGTTGCGGGTCTCTCCGACAGCGCTTGAAATTTGTGTTGTTGGCAATCGCGTCGGCGTTTGTACTTTTAGAAGCTTCCTTACAACGCTCTGTGGGGGGGGAGATTCAGAGAGTAGTATTTATGTCGTCGTGATGCGCGTCTCAGTGCGATATTTTGCCTTTTGTCGCACCGGGAGGAGAGAGCGGGAGAGAGAAAGAGGGGAATGATGGGAAGTGGGAAACTCGGAAAAGGAAGGGGAGAGCGGAGCTGCTTTCAAACATCGACAAGCCAGCCGGTCCCCGCGCGTCGATGTAAACAGATAGGGATCCCGCTTGCATTCGCTTGCTTATTCAGAGAGAGAGAGAGAGAGAGAGCGGCGTCGAATTCATTCGTACGTCGTAACCGGCGTAGATATGCAACTGTGGTATTTATGGAGCGGCGCTGGCGGGGACGGGTCCCAGCCTTTCTTTTGTGTATGCCGAGGAGGCGAAGTCCCAGTCTGCGAGCGCCGTGCAGGCTGCGCCTAAACTAACTTGGAAAACGGAAGTGTTTGTTTTTTTTCTAGCCGCTACGTATCTTCTTCATTCGTCTACATTTTAAATCGCTCAAAAAATAAAAATAAAAAAAGCTGCGTTGCGTGAAGTCGGGACGGGATGGATGATTCGATGTTTGAAGGCGTTCTTTTGTGTCGATTTCCGCGTCTTGTTGCGCCGGTGGGAGATACTGTAAACAAAGCTGTCTGACAAGAACTTGTCTCTTTTTCCATCACTTTCCCCCCTCTTCTTTCCCTTTCCGTCCCCCCCTCTCCCACCGCGTGGAAACGATGTCCCTTTGACACTAGAGATCCGAGGAAGGACATTTTGGGTAAATGTTTAGAGGAAAGATAGATGAGAGCCTGACGTTTTTTGTGGGCCGCTAGAAATATGAGTGGTGGTGCCATTGAAAAAGGCTCCGTTGTTCCGTTGGGGTGCTCAATGGTGCTCGTCATTGCAACTGTTGAACGACGGGTTGCTAAAAGGAAACTGTTATGGTAAATGACTTGGAGGGACTCATTGATACCCAGAAGGAGTAACAACTTCTGCGCAAAACGGCACTAAAACAGCTTTTATTATAGTACATCATGACAACATTAACTGAGTCATTTTTCGAATTTTGCGGCATTTAAGATTAGTATATTCGTTAAAAAAGGTGGAAGATGGGGTTATAACAAGGTGAGAGTGGCGAACGGTTGAGCCTACGCGCTTGTCCCGTCTGCGTGTTTCTTCTCCTTCGTCCGTGTTTGTTTGCGCTGTTTTTACATTATGACCTACGGGAGCTATACGCAAGTTTCTCGCATTCATAAAATTCTGAGAACTGGATGACAACTCCTAGGAAAATGAAGAAACCTGCGCAAGCGGTGTCGGTGTTTGTTTATATATAGTCCTTTCCCACCACGAAAAATATTTTCTTAAAAAAAAAAGAACCGCATTAAAGCCATAAACAAGAAGTCTAATCTGATGGACTCAGTTCTTACAAAAAAAAAAAAAAAAAATTGAGGGAGATTTTTTTTATTTGTTAAAACAAATCTGGGCGATGTTCGGTGCATCCATAGAGTTATTATAATGTACGCTAGAGGTTCAACTGGCGCTAGTGTCTATGCGACTTCCGTGACGCAAATTGAAGCAGACAGCGACCAGTCTACTTTTGCGGTGCTCCTGTGCATACCTCTGGGAAAACGCGCGTGCATTTTGTCTCTTCGCCGTTTGGGGTCGTACCGAATGGTATGTACCTTAATTAACATTGTAAAAGTGTAATTGCTTTAGTTAGCGAATTTTTCTTCATCAGAAAACGATGCTTAACTTCGCTACATATCAGTCCCAAACGTGTGTTCCGCAACAAGTGTGTAAAAACAAGCGACGATTTAAAGCAAAATCACAATAGAACGAAATATAGAGTGTGCTCAATGATCGCCAGCATTCCGTTGACGCTTACATAATGATAATATGCCAGTCTTGTCACTATATGAAAATGACCCCGTCGTGCATGAGCGGATAAAAAACATTAAAACCGTAGAGAATAAAGTCTGTGGGCTATGAAAGGTGTCTCTTTGTATTGTTTTCTCTGCCGGAAAGCTTTTATCGAGCACATGTTTTCAAAGATCTCGAGCGTGCGGGTGATCTTTCGAACAGAACAAGCGATCTTCGCACAGAGTAGAAAGAATAAAGCGGTACTTACTTATTTAAAATCGGAATACATTACGTGGCCTTCAATTTATTTTGATCGTACATGCACGGGTAGTTACTCATGCAGTGTTACTGTGCAGTTCTTGCCGTCTCCCTTAATTTCCAGTTGTCCTTCGTTCGTTTGGCACGTATATTCCCCATGCTGAAAAGCGCCGAGTGGTGTTCGCGCTAACAGTGTCCGACAGTGCACACAAATACACGTACGAAGCCGTTTTAGCACCGTTTTTAATGCGGTGAATTTGAACGAAAAACGCCGTAACTGACCAATTATTGCGTCGGCCCGACTGAGAAATGTTCTAAGCTACCTAGTACGTACGAATTATTCGGGATATTTGCTCTTATGATCGAGCGCAGGAAGAAAATGCACTCACTTTTTCCCATAGGAATGCATTACCGGAAGTCAATTTTGGACTGGTTGCTGTCTGCTTCAATTTGCGTCAGCACACTAGCGCCACTTGAACCTCTAGCGTAGATTATAATAACGCTATGGGTGCATCTTTTTACTTTCTTAAAAATGACAAAACAAAAACCTAAAATTTTTTTGCGAAATATCAGCCGCTAATTTAAGACTGAACAACAGGGTTTTCTTTTGTACCTCGTTTTGTTCAGAAATTGTGGCTAATCTAAAGGTAGTGGGACTTCTTCCGTTCTTATTTGCCACACCGAGGTTGAACCGCGGTAGTTTTTAGTCTTCATAAATATAAAGTCAAATTTCTCGTTAGATGTTTAGACAGCTCAAAGTCAGTCTGCCAGAGTTTTTCGCGACATCGTTAAACGTTGCAGATAATACTTTTTTTTATTTTTTTCACCAGCTCAGGGCGACTTCTATCCTGGGGTCTTTAAAGTGCATCACGCATTAGTGATACGCGACCGCACACCGGTACTATGCTCATCCAAATTAAAAGGTGCCGGGGTAGGAATTGCTTTGTCATAGCGAGTGAAAGCGCCTCGTACGTTTAGTCATGGCAGATGAAGAAAACGCGCCTGCGAGAGCTCGGCAGAGGTACACATAGAAGCTAAACTTATGACATCGTAATTTCTGACCTTCCACAACACTGAAAAAATACTGCACGAAAAATTAACTTTGGGCGATGAAGTAAAAAGAAAAAAGAAAAAAAAAAGTCACGGCTGCAACGCTAAAAGGCATTTCACAAAACAATATTTTAAACATCTTCAATTTTTTTTTTGTAAACATTGTAAAAAATGTATCGAATATGAAGGATACTACTTCGAAAAACAAATTTGAGAGCCTGTATAAAGCTGATTTTGATTTTTTTTTTTTTTAATGTAGCAGTCCTGTGTTAATCCAGAGTACAGTCGCAGCGATAACTGCGAGGAGTCCCGGCGAAGTTGTTGGGCATCGGCGTCGCGTTCACGCATCGTGGGCTGCGTGTACGAAAGCGTTCGCAACAAAATAGACATATGACCATGTTGTTTTGAACGCTGTTTTTTTTTGTGTGTGTGTTCTGGAACGCATGAAAGCGCGTCTCCCAGCACAACCTTTTGGCATTCACGGTGCTACAACAGCATTTAGTTATCGGCTATTTTGTTTTTTCCAGCAAGCGCAAGCAGTAGGCATCGGGGACTGCAAAAAGAGAAAAAAGTTTAGAGCGGGTTCCTAACGGCGTGGCGTGGCTCGATATCAGGAAATCATATTAAAACGAAAAGGAGTGGCCTAGCTCGGCGGAGACGCCTCCGCTTCGCACGCGGAAGGCCCAGGTTCGATTGCCACGGGCGGCGGGCTATATTTTTTGAGGATTTAGCAACATTGACGACGGCCGCCCTACATCGCAAACTACAACAACTACTACTACAGCGGACGTCATTTCCAGTGGCGAGAAGAGCTCCTAAAAGCTATCGTTGTAAAATATTCCCGGTACTTTTTAATACGCCCCCTGCAAAGCTACAAAACAGAATTGGCGAGTTACGAGTAGAGAAGCACAATTCACGGCTACAATCTTCTGTGGCAGCATCGGGGTTAAAGAGACCTGAGACGTCTCTTTGCCTTTCGCTGAATCTTTCGAAATGAATCATTGGAATTGGTTTATGAGATAAGCCCCATAGTCTTTTGCGCTCCACGTGCTGGCTGTTACAGAGCCAGCGGAAAAAAAACATGAAGTCAGCCAGAACAAGTGGCCAAGTGTGCGGATGCTAGTTTGTGCTGGCGTTACGTGTCACGGCTTCGCGTGTATCTATGCATGGCTCAACGCCGTCTATAGTCTGCTGCAACATAAAGTCTACAGTAGAAGCTTTGCCTCCAGCGCAAGCTTTCTGTTCGAGCACGCCGACGACTTGCGAGCACGCGCAGCCGAACAGGTTTTATGTTGCGACCATAGAGCTATTACAATAAACGCTAAAGGCTCGGCTGGCGCTAGTGTCCACGGGACTTTCGGTTGCAAATTGAAGCAGACAACAAACAGCCTACTTTTCCAGTCTTCCTGTGGGAAAAAGTACGTGGTATTTTTCTCTTCGCCAGGGAATAATAAAAATCAGCCTAGTTTTTTATCGTAACGGGTACTATGTAGCTTTATTCACATTATAAAAGTGTAATTTACTTAGTTAATGTGTTTTTCTTTATTATAGAGCTATGTTTAAGTTATCAAAAATCGAGGCCCAGGTTTATGTTGTACAGCATAATATGTCAATACAAGCTATCAATTCAAGCAAAACGAACAATTAAAAAGTGCGTAGGGTTTATTCAAGCTGTAGTAGCATTCAGATGATGGAAACGAAACGAAAAAAATCCAGTGCGTGTCCTTTGTTTCATAACTCCATGCTTCGTTCTTGTCGTCTGTTTTGATTGTTTGATTTGTCATATATTACCATCTTTTTTGTGTTTTTTCAAGCTGATTCACTATGCGTGCTTCATAGCGTTCACTATATGCGTAAATACGTGCCCTATAATAGCAGTCTGCAATATCACCACGTATTGTACATGTGTATTGGGCTATGTTAGCGCACTGTTCGACGCCATGAATTCTAAAGAAAAACACTCTGACACATATTTGTGTACATCCGATTGCAAAGCGTACCAAACTTTTTATTCTGTCGCAACACTAAGCTATAATTGCCCTTATAATCGAGCGCGAAGAGAAAACGCACTTGCGTTTTCCCATAGCAATGCATTACCGGAAGTCAAATTTAGACTGGTTGCTGTTTGCTTCAAAATGCGAGCGCCACCTGAACCTCTATCCTTTATTGTTAATAACACTATGGTTGCAACAGACAATATACCTTGCAATTAGGATCCCCTGCTTAACTTCGAACCGCGTGTCGAGATGACGCGGACCTAGTCTCCAGCCAGGGCGTTCGCTGCTTGTCGTACAATATTGCCAAGCGTTTCTTGGTGACGCATACACCACTGAGCGCAAGAAGAAATTAAACAAAAAATACTATAAATTATACTGGTGTTGTCTTCGACCGCGAAAGAGTACAAACAATTAAATAAAATACCGAACCCAGTAACAAATAAAAACATTTAAAAATATCTAAAACCTTAAAGCGCTCATCAAAATACGGCAGAAGCCGCATCAACGATGGCTGCGCTCACGGCAGCTTTGGCTTCCACGGCGTGCTGTAACAGAGGATGCGATCGTTAGAAAGCCAGCTCCAACCCTCAAAGATGCGCCGTCCTACAATCGTTGATGCTACGATTTTGTGTGGATACCTTCTCCTGCGTTCCAGAACAGCAAGTGTGTCGCCAACACTGTCCGTTGGCGATACACCAGACGCCGCCATCTTGTCGTCGCGCACCCCAATGACGTGCCCCTGGCGCACCCCAGCATGGCGGAAACGTTACGCGGCGCCAGCATCGCTCGAAATGGCAGCGCAGCTGGAGCTTTTCTTGCAAACGTGTATATCCTCTGTTTCGTCATAAATGCGAACCCAGTAGTGAAGCTACAAGAACGAGCTCCGCGGCTTGAGCTTTCCTGCCGTGCACGCCGCTCGTACAGTGGAAGCATCATTCAGGGCACCATGAAAGGTCTGGTAGCTTTATGTAGCGATTCGGTGCGCATATGAATGAAACGCCTTACCAAGTAACATTGGAGTCATACAGGATTACCAAACTTTTTTAGACTTCTTGATTTTGTTTATCTCAGAAAAGCCTAAGTCATTGTCACTCTGTATGCTTTGCTTCGCCATGTCAACTTTGAATCGTTTCTTTGTGGCTTTCTTTATTTATTTTATTTTATTTGCTGGCAGTATGTTACGGCTATCTGTTCATTCTTGTATTGTTTCTAATATTGATGTTAAACATTTCCTCCTTTGTAAAGCCCGAAAGGTGCCTTAGGGTAAATAATTAAATTTAATAAAATTATCTCCAGATGTCCAATTTTTAGGTCAATTGTGTATGGAATACGCGATCGTTTCTTTTTTATTACTTTGATGACGGATGGTGTGATTCACTCAAAGACTGCGGTAGAATGTGACTGTTCAAAACAAGTTAGTCGCACAGAAACACTAAGAAACTGTGCACAATTCAAACGAAGGGAAGAAAGAGAAAGCGAAAAAAAGGAAAAAAGAAGAGAAGGAACAATATAGATATTGCAATCGCAGAGCTGTCCCAGCTCAAGTGAGCAATATAGAGCTCGCGTGGCGGAGAGCGCAGTTGATGACAGCCGCCTAAAAAGTTATAAATTTGACGGTTTCAGTTTAAAAAACAAAAAATCAAAAACCTTCGAAGCTTTGGAGGAAAGGAAAGGGGCGAAGAAGCTTCTGCGCGAGCTTCCTCTAAAAAAAAAAAAGGCATAAAAGGAGCCAGATAGAGCTTGGACAGATAGAAGGGATCCAAACTGGAGCGGGCGCGCAAAAGCTGGGTCAAAGCAGCGAGTATCCCGCGAGCGAGCCGGCGTGGGGCAGCGCTGGTGGCGCGGCAGCAAGCGCGCAGTCTCCTCCCACCCCGCCAGGCGTCGCGGCCGTTCTCGCTGGCTGCGCGCACTTCCGGCCTGGTTAACTTCCGGTGGACCCCCGCTTACTTCCGGATCTGCGGGGAGGGCCGCTAACTGGGCCCCGCCCCCGCCATCATCAGGAGGCACCCCTCTCTGGACGCCGTTGGAGATACTGGGACCACTGTGACGCAACACGACACCCCGTCCTCTCTGCGAGACAACGCGGCACGCCGTTTCGGTCGAACACTGTTCGCTTTAAGCAGAGTGTGCCTCGAACCGCTCATGAGGATCGCCGAGGTTCTGGGAAACCGAGTTAACGCCTGTCACGTTTTTAGGCCACGTTTTAATTTCGTCGCTAACGTCCCCTGAAAGGTTTGCTAACTGGCACCACCGGTTCCCAATGGCACAGAGGAGTGTTTGCGGAGTCAAAGAAGGAAGCGGTGAATCACGCATCAAGGAAGTCCTATATCTTGCTGGATGACGTCATGACGGTTGACGTTACTGAAATTAAGGTTGTTTATGAGATATCGTTTTTTCCTCTTTTTTTTTTAGCTTTGTATTTTAATACGCATCTCCGGATATATGCGCGGAACGCTCCAGATATATTCCAGCTTTTCAAAGGATCGCAACTTCGCGTTCGCAAATACTTATTTTTTTTTTTTTTAAATACTGATCTTTGGACTACGTCGCTTTTATTTCTCTCACATATCCAGCGAACGAGTTCTGTTTCCAAGTGCTTCAAACGTGAATTTTTACAGAAATCTATGTCCTAATATCTTTAGCGCGTGTATTCTTTATGGCAGAATGGAGAAATAAAGAATCGAATAGGAAGTTTTGTAATTAGGAAGGGTGGGCGTTTGACAAGGGTAACAATGCACAGAAATAACACTTTCGGGGGCGAGAACAAATTTGGCTATAGATGAGAAGCTTTATCCTTCAACAAATGAAAGAACAAAAAAAAACATTAGGCGCAAAATGTTATTTTTTTAGTTTAATTTCAACTATTTCGAACAGCAGATTGACATCGGCAACCTGCGCGCGTGCCCAAAATCTACGCAATTCCTTATATATATATTTATCCCACAGATAAAATCATAAATATAATGTTTAAAGGGTACGTGTTTGCTAACCTTCGGCGTCGTAAATAACAGGATTTCATTGAAGACGAGAGAGGCTCGGTTTACAAAGACGAACCACGAAGCTGTGACGTAAAGCGATAAGTCTCCCACAGCTTGCAATACCCGAACTTCCATCATCGACCGACATTTTTTTTTTTTCTTCGTTTCTTGTGTCTTCTAGAGCTGGCAAATACACAGACGCACACACAAAAAAAAAAAGGAAAATAAAAAATAAAACCGAGAAACGAACACGGACCCACCGCACCAAGGGCAGGGCTGCAGCGGCGCGTTCTCTGGTAAAGACGCAAGGAGCGAGACCGATCTCACAAGAAGAAAATGAAAGAGGAACGTCCGCGAACAAAGCGCGAAAAGCAAAACAAAAACAAAAAGTAAGGAGCGAGAGGGCAATAGTTTGGAGAAGGCGCCACGAAAAAAAGAAAAAAAAAAGAAAATCCATAAATGGCGAAGAAGAGAAAGCCCGAAAAAAGGAAGCCGAGTCCGGTGATACGTGGACATCCGGAGAAGCGCTAAGAGCAGCTTGGCTTGGGACGCCTGCACGCTTGACCCCCCTCCCCTGTCGAAAGATGGATCCATCCTCGGATCCTCCTCCTGCCTCGGGTGGACAAATTGACTCGGGCAGCCCCAGGCTTCCTCTAAGAGAGAGAAGGGAGGGAAGAAAGGAGAGCGAATAATGGAAGAGAGAGAGAAAAAAAATGCCCATCTTGAATGCGCCGAATTGTCGTGTATACACAGATGTATAGACTGGCGTAACCGATAGCCGTTACGAACACTGTCAGAGGCGACACTGTAAGCGCTGGTGTACGTATAGTGCGAGCGATGCCGAAGGAGATTTCTGCTTTTGTGTCGATTCGTCGTGGTTATATTTACATTGGCGGCTGACCTATGCAGTTTTGACTGACGTGTAGCTGTTGCGATATTTGGACGCGTTTTGTTGTTTGTTTCGACCGCGGGTTATATGAGTTTGTTTGTTTTTTTTTTTTTCTTAGGTGGAGGGATTCTGGCACTTTCTTTTTTTCTTTTTCATTTACTAAAACATTTGTTTTAGTTTTGTAAAATCTCTCAGTTCCTATAATGACAAATACTAAATTCCAAAAATGGCAAACGCTCACTTTCAATAATGACAAAATGTAATTAGGATAATTTATAGGTTTTCTCCTTTTTCGCGTCTGTCCTCGACATTGCCTCCTTTAATAAAAGAATAGGAAGTTTTAGTAGATCGTTTTAGAAGGCCCGCTACCGCTACGGGCGCGCGCTTCGGAGCATGCATCGAAGTGGCAGCGCGAGCTCCCGTTGCAGAGAGCGTGGCCTGAGAACACGATCTACTCAAACTCTCTCATCCGTGAATTCCGCTCCGACGGAGTTGAGGCAGTTTGCGAGAAGCGTTACCACCTTGCGGCGGTGCTAGTGACCCTTTACTGTCGTCAAAGCGTTTGTGTGGAAAAACCTTTGAGAATCCACCCTCGGGTTTCGTCATAAGACAAGCGTATATGAAAGGGTCACATGAGGCTTTTGTAAGTCCAAGTCTCAGAGGAACACCGCAACCTCGACTTTTTGTCGCATCGCAGGCCATGGGATCGCACAGTTTGTTTTGCTGTGGTCGGCGCGAATAACACCACCTGAGCAGGCAGCTCGCGTCGAGACGCTAGCGTGATGGCCGAATGTGTCCAAAGGAACACGGAAATGTAAGTATTGAGTAGTTTTACTTCTGGTCTCATCGACGGCATTATAGGACTCCTACTCTCAACTCTGACGGCGGTGTTAATTTAGGAACGCGATGACTAGGCTTCTAGTGCGTTCTTACGCACCTCTTACTTGTCGCGGTTGATAATAGAAAGTTTTAGTGGATCGTGTTTTCAGGTCGCTCTATTTGTAGCGGGAGCTCGCGCTGCTACCTCGATGCATGCTCTGAAGCGCGCGCCCGTAGCGGTAGCGGGCCTTTGAAAACGATCTACTAAAACTCCCTGCTATCTTGGTAGTGACATCAGGAATATAGAACCATAAGAGGTCGCCACTGAAACATCTCGTCGCCAGTAGCATCTCTTACGAGAAAAGGGTGACCGGTACAAAGAGTCTTTACTAAGTGTTTATCGAGGGGAAGGGGGATAAAAAGACTGTTGAATAAAACAAAGAGAACGAGATAGGCTCGAACGGCGAGAGTACACGTAAACCATATCCCACTAAGATAAAATGCTAGAAAGGGCATCTTGTGTGGCACAAGACCTCTTTATCTCTCCCTTTCCGAGGAGCAGGTGCACGTGATCTCGGGAACACTCGTGATTGAGCAGTTGAACCAAATATTGGGTTCGACGATAGATGAACGCAGGCGGCACGGAGGCTGCGGTGGCGCTGCTGTCGGTACTGCGCATGTGTCTCACTTGACGCAAATCTAGTTACTGTATAGAGTAGGCCAAGTCAACTTACTGACGTCAGGCCACTGCGCTGGCGCTGCTGTCGGTACCGCGCATGCGCAGACACTTCACTCCTCCCGAATTTGGTTTCTGCGCACGCGCAGTGCCCACACGTACGTCTTGGGGGGCTGGTTTGGAAACAGCGCGTTGGCCTAGAGACCTTTCCAATAATCGCTTTCTGTGTGCTGCCATCTTTGTCAGGCGTTCTGGGCGTGCGCAGCAGCTCTCTTCCACGAAATATGCGCATCCGTCCAGAGCCCAGTAATTCAGTATTTTTCGCCCGGGTGATAAGCCCTGGAACGGTCTAGACTCGGGGACAATTTTTGGGGGCATTAGTGAGGAAAAAAGGAAACCGCGCGCGCAACCTTCATCAGTATGCACAATGGGAGACGACACGCGTGCCCGTACCTCCGACTGCATTGCCAAAAGAAAAGTTGTCCCCGACTTTAATTAACTAAAATTTGTTAGTTAACTTTTAATTGCACGACGAATGGGCAACGTTGCAATAGGCCTTATGCGAAATTGCTTTGTGGTCTGACAACACTGAGAGCGTCGCCATTTTAATGTTGGCGAGCGTCGCCGGTACCGAAGCACGGTGTGCCGTACGAGCAATGTACGATGGCGCAGCAACTGTTTTCCGCCTTCCGACCATATTATGTGGACGAACAGTTTAAACAACCTACCGCAACTTCCTGACAAAACTCTCAGAGGCCTGTGCACGCTGGCGACAACCTCGTCGAAGCAGCGGACCAAGTCTTACACCTTCGCTGTGGAAGCTTGCACACTGGTGGGTTGTCGCTGGCGTGTGCACAAGCCTCCGAAAGGACTAGGCCGTCATGCCTTTTATCTTTGAGAACACTTTTAATTCTTTTTTCGGTGCGAATACGCTTGAAGTCGTACTGTTTAGCGGTATACTGCTCCACGCGCATACATAACTCAAGGTTAGTTTTTTTTTTTTTTTTTAGTTGTTACTGGCGGAATTTTTTTTTTTTTTTTTTTTGGTGGAACGTTTTGTGTTTATCTAAAAGAAACTGTGCCCTTTGAAATATTTTTCAAGCGTTGCAAAGGGCTAAAATTGGTTTCAGATAGCATTGGCCTCAACACAGTTGACGGATGTTGCGCTATTAATGAAGATTTGTTCAACCTTGGCAGAATAACTGCCGTGACTTTCTCAAAACTAACCCCGAGTTTGTTCGCACTAAACAAAATTCCTACCTCGGCCATGACAAAAAAGAAAAAAAAAAAGAAAAGGAGGTTATAAAAACCGCCCGTGTTGCTTCATTCGACGTCCGCAACGTAACTTTTTGCCGCTGCCGACATCGAAGTTTTAGACACTGCGATGAACCTAACCATACCACTGTTAACCATACGCATCTTCAATTATGGTTGGTGGCGTAGAATATTAAAACTGCAATCTTTTTGCCTCGCTTAAAGGGGCCCTGCAAGGTCTGTTTTACTGGTTTTTAATTTGCACCGAACCTGAACGCACTGAACGTAGTAACGTAGTGAAACTTTTCTTTTCTCGAAATTCGCTTTATTTTTTAAGTTATAGGCAAATCAAAATTGCAAAAAAAGCTAAAAATAACCTTTCTCATGACGTCCTTGATTGCTTGAGTGGCTGTGAAGTTGAGGAGGGGTAGTGAGCTCATCGAGCGCTCACGGCTGCCACACTCCATGTCGACGGATCGAGAGGGCGCCACTAAAGCATGTTCTGGATAGGCTGTATGAAGCGGGCAGCCAGGGCGGCTCTCATTGCATTTGCTGCGCGATTAAACACTAATTCGGCGTGATACTTCATTGGCCACAAACGACAGCAAACACGGGGTAAAAATCAGTTCAGAATGGGAGCCGCTTCGCGCTACCATACCGCAAAACGGCCAAACCGCAAGACAAAGCTTCTCGCCGAAGGCCTTCGGAACGCCCGGAGCCGGACGGATCCTCCTGTCGGATACCCCTGTCCATTAGAGTGCCCCAATGTTGTTGGCCGCTGCGCAGCGGCCCGTGGCAGCGGCTAACAACATTGAGGCACTCTACTGAGAGGAGGTCGTGCTCTGTCCATACGACCGCAGCGCCGCCGCGCACATCCGGGACCTTTCCGTGTCCGGCCCCTGATCCCGCTACTCCTTTCTAGTATGCGCCTCCTTTTCCACCGCTTGATAGCGGGTATGTCGACGGGTCATTTCTTGTTTCCGTACTTTATAAACTGCATTCGTTTCTTTTCTGATCTAAAATACTGAACAAAAACTAATTTTATAGCTAATTGAAACGGTTCGGGGGCGCCACTTATATTTTGTATTTCGACTAAAAGAAGCTTTTAGCGGCTCTGACCAGTAGTAAGCCAAGGACCATTTTGCGCGCTTTCGGTACCGCGGGTCGCCCTCGTCGGTCGAGGGGGTTTCCGCGTCGTCCGGTTAAAATATGACGCACTGATATTTAGTTACTCTCTCCGTGCTCGCTGGCTTGCCCGAACCCCAAGAGACGTGGAAACAGCAAAAAAGGTAGACGGTTAAATATGATTGCAGGGCCCCTTTAACAGCCTTGGTATGCAGGCTTGCGCACCAAGAAAAAGGCAGGCCGACCACTACAACGTACATAAAAGAAAAAAGAAGGTCATAAACAAATTTGGTACAACTTCGTGAAAAGATTAGGACCCTGTTCAATAGTTGTAAATGGCTTCACGCCACGAGATAACGTCCGCGTGTTTCTTCGCGTTGTCACCGATTGCTTTCGCAAAAGCTGCGTCTCAAGTAACAAATAAAAATAAGGAAAAAAGGTGAACCCGTTCACGTTTGCGTTCATGTCACGCACGAATCGAAGGTTTATCGCTGCATACGCAGCGCAATGCAGCAATTGTTGGCATCGCATCTCTCGCACGAAGCGCGGTCGCTCGTTTACATGGGGTCTTTGCCGGTCGGGTCCCTGGTTTCGTTTTTTCGCCGCTAACAAGATGGCGGTCGTAGTTCCCGGCGCGCTACTAGACGGCGCTCTACATTTCGCATGTGGCCAATTGCACCCTGTCAGTGGTGCCCTCTCCAGCATGCGGGTCTAGTTCGTCCAAGCCATGGTTGAGAGCGCTGCAATAAAAGGCGCGCTAAAGTCCCTAGATAAGAGCTTTTTACTAGTAGCGATATTCTTTGAGGCGCCGACTGCGTGACGGTGCAGGCTTTAGGAAGCGAATGGCGGCGCACAGCAGAGGTCTAAACTGAATGACGCCATTTTGCTCCAGCGGAATGTCCTTCGTCATTTGTATTGGTTGTCGTTACTTGTAAAAGAAGTATCAATTAAGGGACTTTAAGACGTGCGAGCCCCAAACCACGTGTTTTTTTTGTTTTTTTTTGTTTTCGTAATTCGCTTTTTTTTTTTTTTAATGCGAGAGCATTAACTGTCTTATGGAGCCAGCCGACGTCATCAGCCGCGCAAAACGGCAGACAAATTCGTGAAGACGCGATCTGAGGCATCCCAGCTTTGAAGCCGCGTAAAAAGCCACGCTGCAGCGCGTCAGTTTCAATCAGCGCCACCCCATGGCGCTCGGGCGGTAAGCCGCCCGAGCGCGCCAGCCGATTCCTCATGCGGATTCCGCGCCGCCGACAGAGCGGCGGCACGGAATCATGCGCTGATGTCAGCGAGGCGCGGCAACTTCACGAGGACGCGCGCAAGAACGACATACATGCTTTCGCATTCACAACTCATAAGAAGTGCTTAGGTGTATCTCGAGCCTTTTTTTTTTTCTTTTAAGTCCGGAAAAATTAACCGTGCTAGAGGTTTCTTGATAAAGAAAAAAACACCGAATTTGATTTTTCTGAGGACGCTGTACAACTTTATCATTGGAACTTAGGCTCTAAATAGAATGTTTCAAAAGTTGACAATTTAATCTTAATTAATTAGTTAATTAAGCCCAATAAAAAAAATCCTGACTTGCTTCAAACGAATAACAAATTTATTCGTTTGGTTTTGTTTTCCTGAAATGGCACCAACATATTTTTTTTAAATCTTGGCTCAAGTTACGTGGAACATCGATACCGAAAACACACAAAATGTTTCTTTAAGAGCCACACCCCCGTGGCTAACAGCGCGTGACATTCCTTTTTAGCTTCACTGTGAGGTCACACGTAGTGTCTAAACGTTAATATAACGCGCCATACCAACCATCGATCCTACAACCATTGGCGGTTTTAAAGGTTGTTTGGCCTCAGTGCGTCTGTGTCGACGGGAGCGGCGATTTGACAGCGCTAATACGAAGATGTTTTAAATATACAAGTATTTGTGAAAGTTGCAAAATTTTAGTTTGGCAACCCCCCCCCCCCCCCCTCCCTCCCCCCGAACCCCCGCGCGCAAGAAAAAAAAAAAAGTGCCTGTTTTTGGGAAACAGCAGTGTTTTGTGGACTGCTGTTCGTCCTCTGAACATCGGTAAAATAGTTTGTTGTTGGGCGAGTTGGTGAACGTTTCGATACATGATTTTGCGCAAAAAAGACGGACACAAGAGAGATAAACAAACACCAGCGCTATTATTTAATATATTTAATATATTAAATATTTAATATTTTTATTTGTACAAGAAACAATGACGCATAAATATGTAGAGCACTGGGGTCGTGGAATCTATCGCTAGTTACCGACTGCACTGGAAACTTCGACCTGTCGTAGCGATTAAAGGACCCTTGGAGAGAACGGCTCAAAACATAAGCACACAAATTTTAAATAATTCTTCAGAGTTGCGATTTACTACACATAATAAAAGTGGCGCAAGCTGTCCAAAATTAAACGGGGGCCATCTTGAATGGGGTTATTTTGTCCGGGACCATTTCTCTACGGAATATCAGGAGCAGGGATGGCCAGTATTTCAAATACAAGTATTCGAAATACGTATTTCAAATACTTTGTGTATTTTGCATTTGTATTTAATTACAAGTTGGGTAATGTATTTGATGTGTGTATTTAAATACTAAAACGTGGGTATTTCAAATACACTTGTAATTAAATACAATTTTGTGGGCGAAAATACATGCCTCAAAACTACGTTCTGCACCGAATGCAGTGTCTCTCAATCAAGCACAAGCGTTTAGTGACTTTGTGATTACGGTGCTAGACCAGGGCAAGAATAGTGACGAAGTCGACGTTCACAGGCAGACTGGCTAAATAAGTGCCTGTGACAACTTGTGATGCTTTCCAGCCTGATTTCCATGTATATTTTTGCCTGGAACATTCTGAATGCGCGGGTCGTCCAGATTTTCGTAACTGGTGCGAGTTGCAACAATAAAAAATTATCTAGCTAGTGCTGCGCGTCTTGGTCGTCTCGGTTCTTTGTTGGTCTAAACCAAAATGTAATCGACAAAAAAAAAGCTGCTTGCAGCTCTGTACTTTTTTCACCTATTACGTCCAAGCTGATTACATTTCTTTTGTGTGATTATATTTCTATTACGTTACTAGAGCCTCGCACACTAACTCCCGAGTGTGCAATGCGAAATTACAATGAGATACCCAGAAACCCGTTGCAGGTGCCCTGAAGTCGCTGACGCAAATTTTAAGGAATGTATTTGGAAAAGTATTTGGAGGACACCAAATACATTTGGTTGTATTTGTATCTTGTACTTAAATGCTTTTTTGGAAATGTAATTAGATTTGTAATTAAATACATTTTTGACGAAGTATTTTGTATTTGTATTCCGATACATATTTGCATGTATTTTGCCCATCCCTGATCAGGAGCCACGCATTTGTCCACAGCCAAATGGCTATGCATTTATACCACCGTGGAAGCGCTGGAAAGGTGCTTTCGCTCTTGTTCGCGGCACTTTCTGTGCGACGGTGATTTCGTGAGGCGACGTAAAAACATGATAGCACCCTGTGCCCATGCATGCTCTAGAGTTAGTAAATGAAGGACGCATACTAAAATGACGTCTTCGAAGAAATATTCATGTAACAGTTTAAGAGTAGTTGCACTGGTTTTGGTAGGCACTCACTGAGCGCGCCGCGCCCATTTCTGAACGCGGGCCCCGGCTGTAGAGAGCCCATATTGCAGAGTTTCCAACTGCTCGACCGGAGTCACTTGAATGTGGAGTCAAAAGCGAACCGCCATGCGTGTCCGTCTCTCTCTGTCCGCTTTCCTCCTCAGCCCGCGACAATGCTACGCAGGCGCCCATGCGACCAATCGGCGCAGGAGTAGGCCGCCTTTAAATTGCAAACGGTACCCTCTCTGAAATCTAGGCCCTCTAGCGGACTTAAGGCAGCCTGTATTACAGAGAGTGTCCAACTGCTCGATTGGGGTCACGTGGTTTCTGAGCCGCGTTTGCAATGCGAGCTGCGAGGAGGCAGCAAAAGCGTTGGTCGTCTGCTTACGTCTCCGCCTTTCCACTGCCTGCTTTCCTCCTTGCCACGCGACAACGCAGCGCATGCGCACTTGCAACCGATTCCCGTCGGAGGAGTCCGCTATTAAATTGCAAACGCGGCTTGCGATGGACCCTGTCTTCAATCGAGGCTCTTCAGAGGACTTCGACGATGGTTTCGCTGTCTATTGATGGCTTCTTGAAGTACTGTCGCTCAGGGATGGGGAAAATACATGCAAATATGTATTGAAATACAAATACAAAATACTTCGTCTAAAATGTATTTAATTACAGATCTAATTACATTTCCAAAAAAGCATTTAAGTACAAGATACAAATGCAACCAAATGTATTTGGTCTTCCTCCAAATACTTTTCCAAATACATTCCTCAAAATTTTCGTCGGCGACTTCAGGGCACTTGCAACGGGTTTCTGGGTATCTCATTTTCATTTTGCATCGCACACTCGGGAGTTAGTGTGCGAGGCTCTAGTAATATAATGGAGATATATTTACAAAGAAATGTAATCAGCTTGGACGTAATAGGTGAAAAATTACAGAGCTTCAAGCAGCTTTTTTTGTCGATTACATTTTGGTATAGAGTAGACCAACAAAGAACCGAGACGACCAAGACGCGCAGCACTAGCTAGAGAATTTTTTATTGTTGCAACTCGCACCAGTTACAAAAATCTGGACGACCCGCGCATTTAGAATGTTCCAGGCCAAAATATGGATGGAAATCAGGCTGGAAAGCATCACAAGTTGTCACAGTCACTTATTTAGCCTGTCTGCCTGTGAACGTCGATTTCGTCACTATTCTTCAGTCTTGGGTAGTAACGCGTTACTAGTAACGCGTTACTGTAACTTCGTTACTTTTATGGTAACTTGTAACTGTAACGAGTTACTTTTTAAAAATGTAACTTGTAACTGTAGTTCTATTACTTTTTTTTAGGTAACGTTGAAAGTAACGACGTTACTTTTGTCGTTACTTTCCACTGAGTAATATATAATTGAACGAGTACAATCTAGCTATTCCTTACACTTCCCAAATTGTCTGTTCTGACATTTCGAGTGTCAAGTTGGCCTTGCACAAAATTGTGAACACGCGTTCTTTATTGCAAGTCACGACTTGAATATAGCCACGTGTAGATTTGATAAAAAAAAATCTAGTAATCTTGTACTTTTTGAATGAATACTTCCATATTAGTATCTAAAGCACTATTCATGTGGCGTTTTTTGTTTTTTTTTCCTGCACAAACGCTTTTTAACCGGGTGAACCAACTGTGAATCAACAATACACGCGGACTTCATTGCGTATGTTTCGTATTTTGATTAGCGCCACTACTCCGCTATGGGCACGTTTCGTATTTTGATTTTGCGCCACTACCCCGGCGTGGTGTCAACAGTCGAGGCAAAATTTACTGCTGTTTGCGCGGGGTTTGTTTCTGACTTGCCGGGTGCGAACTGAGATATGTCCCGGAACTCTATGAACCCAGCGCAACCATCAACGAGCCAGAAATTTGCTAGTGTTACCAAGGGTAGGGCCTTTGAATTGGGTCCACGTTTACCCCATGCAATTCCTTCCAGCGCGCCAGTTGGGCACCTCTCAGCAAGGGCAGGAACGTGTTCGCAATTAAACGAGGGAAACTTTAAGACACTAATTTCGAGAAGCAACTGCGGCTAAGTTACAATTTGAAGTAATAAGCGCAGTTTTTAATTTTATGCAAACAAACTTGGTGAAAGGCGTTTTCTAGTTTTTCCTAATTTTTTTTGTGTGTATGAAAAAGTAATTGAAAAGTAACGTCGTTACTTCTTAAAAGTAACTGTAACTGTAACGAGTTACTATTTTGTTGAAGTAACTGTAATGGTAACTTCACTACTTTTTTCTGAAAGTAACTGTAACTGTAGCGAATTACTTCTTAAAAGTAACTTACCCAAGACTGCTATTCTTGCCCTGGACTAGCACCGTAATCACAAAGTCACTAAACGCTTGTGCTTGATTGAGAGACACTGCATTCGGTGCAGAACGTAGTTTTCTTCCTGCTCTGGACAGTGACAATAAATTTGAGGGCCGTATTTTTTGGCCCACAAAATTGTATTTAATAGCAATTGTATGTGAAATACCCACGTTTTAGTATTTAAATACACACGTCAAATACATTACCCAATTTGTAATTAAATACAAATACAAAATACACAAAGTATTTGAAATACGTATTTCAAATACTTGTATTTGAAATACTGCCCATCCCTGCTGTCGCTCTTCCATTTTTCCATAGAGTTTCTAGATTGTGCCTTTGATATATATCCAAGGAGTGTTCTTAGAAAGCTCCTTTGACATATTGATATATTGTACGAATGTTTGCATTAAAAAATAATACTGTTAACAGTGACATACCGATCTGACAATTGCTGGATCGCGCATCCCCGCTTGTTCGCTGCAGCGCGAGTGTGGCCACCGAACGGCCATCTTGCTAACGTTTTTTTTTTTTTTTTTGCTAGCGTTACAGGGACCGGCGGCAGCGTGCTGAAGACGCGTATTCTACTGGTTCGTCGTCATTCGCCGAAGACATTATTTAAGATCCTGTGTGAGCCGTGATACTTGCTGTTGAAAACACGTGGAAATTTTTACGAAAGAGCAATGCCGCATGAAAAAAGGCATAACTCGTCGAAAGCACGTTTCTCCGGTCTCGCGGCATGTTCAGGGTGCGGGCTCGTTGGTCTAGGGATATGATTCTCGCTTAGGGTGCGAGAGGTCCCGGGTTCAAATCCCGGACGAGCCCGGCTGTTCTTGTTTTCCTTCAATTTTTTTTTTTTTTTTTTTTTTTTTTTTTACAATTAAAAAATAGAAGACATGAGCCGCATCATGCCTAATGTTGCACGAAACAACGTTCGAAACAACAAACCGGAATGTCGTTAAAAAAAAATTATTATTTTATTTCCAATTTTAGGCTTTCCTATAACGTACTATGAGGACAGAGGGCCCAACGCAGCGGCCGTGTGCTCAACCCATGCGTCGGAATGATGGCACGAGCTCCCGCTAGCAAAGCGAAGCTCTCTCTACCGTGCGGTCTACTAAAAGGATGGGGAAGTGTCGGAGAGACCATCGAAACCAGAAAAACTGAAACAAACGTGATTGCCACAATAACATTTTGCACATTTTGAGACTGCGTGTCGTTTACCCGCAGTCTCGGGTTTTTCTCAACCATCAACACGTAGCTCGATGTGGATATCTTCACTTGCTTTCTATCTACGGAAAGGGGCGGATGCAGGTATTTCCAGAGGATGGAGGGGGTGTTAATCAGCGTATCATATGCTTACATCCCCCCCCCCCCCCCCCCCCCACGTTTCAACACCTTGAATTTTTACACATGCAGAATTCAAGAGGGGGCTCAGGACATCCGGACCCCTCCCCTCTCCCCCCACTGTCTACGGATTATCCCGCACAATATTTCAAATAATCTTTGAAACGTAACAGGAACACATTCCTTTCGAACCACTGGAACTTGTAACGGGAACTCATTCCAGGATTGAGAAGGAATGAGGAACGAGCTTTCGTTCCTCGTTAGTGCGAAAACTCGTTCCTCTAATGACGCCAACACCATCTGGAATCAGTGGCGAACCAATTTGTTTTTGAGTGCGGGGTCAAACCAGACACCGCCTTCCAGGGCCGGGGGACGGTGCCCTTGGTATCCCTTGGGCGCCGCCAGCCAGTGATTTCCCTGACCAGTGGCGGCTGTTTCAGGGGGGGCAAAACACATGCCTTGCTTCCCCACTCTGAGAACGCGGGGGGGGGGGGGGGGGGAGGGGGGCAAGAGCCCCCCCTGCTCCCCCCCCCCCCCGGTTGGTACGCCAATGTTTGCAATTCACATGCTCCATTGTTTCAGACATTAAGCATCTTTGCTTTTTGTACCCATCACTATTCAAATGCACAATTGAGAGAAGCTACATGAAAGCAGATAAACGAGGACAGTGTGAAAAAGTCGTCGCAGAAATTATATTCATACAGAAGGAAACGGTTTCCGTGAGTCTTCAGCTGTCAACATAGAACCCAGGGTTTTTTTCGACAAACAGTATCCGCCCCTTTTATGTGGCCCATACCGCAGTTTGCTATATCAAGGGTTTTTCACTTTGGTTGATGTTTTGATGGGAAAGTTAGACGTCACATAAAACCATAGCAAATAAATGATCATTCATATGTTTGTTTTATATTTGGGCATGTAATGAAGTGTTCACCTTTTTTACTTGGTTTGGTCCTCTTCCATCTCCCAATAGGTTACTGTACCCCAGGTTTGAAACTTGAAAGAGGAACTCAGCTTTGTCAAGATACTATTCTATGCGGCATCCTCTGTCTGCTCAGTATTCAACGCTTTTACAAACATAGTTTAGGTCCCTATCATTTCGTAGAAACTCGTTACGTGGAATGATGCTTCGTGGACAACTTTTCATGGACACACGTTTCGTCGACAGGATCGTTTCGTCGACACTCGTTACGCGAATTGCACGATGTGTGTATGTACAGTTCGTCACGCATGTATCACTGGGGTGCGCGTTAACCCCCGCCCCCTGCGTTCACGCCGCTTCGCTGGAGCAGTCTCCGGCGGCTCATCAAAAAATGCTAACCCAACTGACCTAGAGTAACTGTATATGCTCCGCTTACGGAGGCAGCTTACGGAGGCAGCTCAGCGAATGACGATGCGGAAACATATGTTTAGACCAAAACACGCCGTCTGAGTTGTGACATTAAGCAATGCAAGCATGACGTTTTGCATTGCTTAATGTCCCAACTCAGACTACGTGTTTTGGTCTAAACATATGTTTCGGCATCGTCATTCACTGAGCTGCCTCCGTAAGTTGCGATGATTGGCTGTCCGAGTGTTGTGCGGGAAAGCAGACGCATGGGCTTTCTTTTAGAGTGATATCCGTCGTCACGATTGGCCAGCGCCGGTTCTCGCGCCTTCCTTGAGGAAGTGGAGGGGCCGCTCAATTGGAGCGAGGTTTGTGAAGTCGGGGCATAGAGTGCCCGGTCGCAGATTTGGAGTGCGAGGATCTGGTAGCACAGAGCATCAAAGAGCCATTTCTCGGGGAACCTGGACGTCAGCGCACAGTTTTTGCAGCACCGAATTACTCTTGTTCGCTCGGGAGAAGTGTGTTTCGGCGTCTCGCCGCAGCGGGGCGCCAGTCACGTGGCTCTCCTCTCATCCATTGTCTGCCGCTCCGCCGTTTCAATTTCGGCAGCCGCTTCTCGTGGCGATCTGCCAGGCTTTGTCATACAAATGTAATCTGTGCAAGTGAGGCAAGACGGACGTTATAAATGTTGAGGAGAGAATGCAACTAAAAGATGAATTAATAACGAAAATTCAATAATTACTTTTTTGAGTTGGACGTTTTAAGGCACATGTTAATACTGAAGAAACGGAGGCAATCAATGTTGAAGTCAAACCCAGTTTTTATAATTCCTGGATCGAGCACGCAGTTCGAGGTATTGATTGTCAAAGTTTGTTCTGTAAATCTGTCGATACCGAAACGAAACGCGCGATCCCCAAAGAAAGAACAAAACCTCGCTTGACGCCGGAGATTCAAGTATTAATGACGAAATATGCGTCACTTTTACGTCACAGCGCGCTGGAGCTGATTGCAGTCGGTGTTCTGTGGCTGGCGAACTAAAGCGATGAGACACCTTAGCGGTCGCGACAAGTCTTTTTGCTTTGCTGCTTGCAATGACTGAAAAACGTTTCTTTTTATTTTCTTCGAGGAATTTGAAAACGTTGAACAGTATTTATTTGAGACGCAAGCGAAGAATGTCAGAGTGACACATTTATAAGCCCGTGAAAGTGACGCTACAGACACATTAGTGTTACTCTACATTATGAGAATAGCACAAATGACGAAGACGAAGTGAAGAAAACATACACGGCAGGACGAAGCTGTACTCGCAACTAAAGCTTTATTATAGCTGATTTATTCGCACAGGAAGCATACAATTTTATATGTTGATTCTGAGCTTTCATGATCATGACAGAGTCGTAAATTGTGTTGCTCAGGACAAGGATGGCTCCTTGGCTTCGAGCTACCTTTTGTTCTGAGGTCTTTCGACACACGGGCGCTATTGAAAGCTCAGTTGTCCTGTATAAGAGTGGTAACTTAGGCGAGTTGGTGATGCATTACAACAAGAAAAAAAGCGCAAAAAATAGAAGAAGGGCAAGTGAGAGGAATGTACGCGACAAGCGCTGACTTACAACTGAATTTCCATAAGAAAGAAACATGAGACCCTCGAATTACGAAAACACAAAACACCGCCAATCTTATCAATGTGATTACAATCTTGCTTCGTAAAGACACATGTAAGTAATCTCGCTGCCAAACAAGGCAATGGACGGCGAACTGACACACATACCCTCCTCGCACCGTGACATGACAAAAGTTTCCGTAATCTCCCTCCTTCTTTGGTTAGTGCGCCGCGTCACAATGGCAGTGTGAGTAAAGAGTGGCGCACACCCGCACCTGGCGCAGTGTTCCGCCAAGTGGCCGGAGAAAGAAGATCTCATGGCCAGGTCATGCTTCCTTAATCTATTTATAAATCCATCTGCCTGACTGTCCGACATATACTTTTCCACACGACAACGGGATCTTATATACTACCCCGACTTCACAGTTCACAAATTGTTGTTTGTTTGTTTGCACCCCCCCCCCCCCCCCCCCCCCCCGGGGGTCGATCCTGCCACACAACTTTTCCACCTTCCTAGGAGCGGAAAACAACACTGAAACCTGGTGTTTGCTCGCCACTTTTTTATTTCCATGGCTAACCTTATGAACATAGGGAAGCACTATCGGTCTAACGCTAAGTCCCTACTCTCTCTGGTCCTGCAGCACTCATCCGGAGTTTTTTTTAGGAGGGTCTCCACCACTCCCACAAGAAGTGCAGGCGGATAACCCCCCTGTTCCAGTCGCGGCACCTGTGACCGAAAACTTTCCATCATTTTGTGTGGCCATGACTTGGACAACGCGGCGAGCAAACACGACATGGCAATACACCTTTTAACAACATTAGAGTGGTAGGACTCAAAAGGGAGCAGGCTTTTCTTTGACAGCGTTACTGCCAGCAGACATGCGAAGGCTGTAGCGAAAGTCTTACATTCAAAAACTGAGGTCGCTCCCAGGGGATTCTCTTGAGTAAATTTCAATCCCGCCGATGAAGCCACGAATGCCTCCAAAAACTTCGCTACCCTTTGTGCAGTTGTCCTGTCTTTTCAGTATACCACAGAACGGTTCTGCAATGGCTTCCTTGGTGGGCTTCAGATATTCAGTCACAAAAAAAAAGAGGAAATGCTCCTGGCATACGCTGAGGTGAACGGCAATACCCGACTGGCCACACGGCTGTACGCAGCTCGTTTCCCGGATCGTGGGGTTCCCAGTTTGCAAGCGTCTTCACGGAGTTTCGGAAGACAGGTTCTGTACATCAAAGAAGGCGCAGGAAGGCCATTGTCGTAAGTGAAAATTATGAAATGTATGTCTTTGAGTGATGATGTTCAGGTTGTTTTGTCGGACCTCGATAAGCACCTTGGGTGACTCTCATCGAGGGCCGGGGGATCGTGGATGAAGCTAGCTGCTGGAGGGTTGGTTGTCGGTGACGAGAGGTATAAACCAGAGGCTTCGTGTTCGATTACAAACATGCGCAAAAAAAAAAAAAAAACTTGAACTCCAGGTTACATACAAAAGAAAAAAAAAAGAGGAAGACTTGAACTAACTGCCGCGCACGGCTTACAAATAAAAGACGCTTGGCCGTCAGGTGTCCCACCGTGCACGGTGAGGACGGCGGCTACTTCGTAGGCGCTGAACAAAGTATCTGCCGCGCACGACAGGTTACGCGGTGCACCGCGGGAGATAAACTTTAAAGGATCGCGCACGAGCCCGTTTCAAACTCGTAAGCAACATGCCCACAAACAGCCCGAGGAAACAGAACTCTGTCTCGTGCTCCCGCAGGTGTACGATACCAAGTGTCGCCTTTCCCGAGTTGTGGGGGTCAACTCGGGAAAGGCGACACTTGGTCTACGAAAACGCTTCCCGGGACCCGGCCGGAGCGCCGACAGACACAGAAACAACACAGAGCGCAGGATGCTCTCCTGACTATTCTTAAAAATAATAAAGAAAAACGACCACCTCTACACCTTGCCTACGTGAAAGTCCACCCACACGCCAGCACCCGAGAGATTGTGCGTGAGTGCAGTGTTACTTCCGTTACGGAAACCGGGCCCGCATTCGTACCATGTCTGTCTACACCTGACAGAAGCGGAATTGGAAAAACGGGTTGAGTTTTGCACCTTTTAATACTTTATTTCCTCTCCAGGGAGCGGAGGGGCAAGGACAAAAAGCTGCATTCAGCAACTTGACGAAATCCCTGCCCCGATACAAACGGCAGAGAGAGCAGTGATGACATGTTTCATGATCACTCATTAAAATAAAAATGAAATAACAAATACAAATCTACACACATACAATAAAAATAAAGCAGTGGTCAACCAAAAAACGCGTGGATTAAAATTCGTTAGTCAGAGCCAGTGAACGTCATAAAAGTCAAATTTGGGGGTTTTACGTGCCAAACCAGCGGCGGGCATCTGGCACGCCCCAGCGGAGGACTGCGGATTAATTTGAACCACCTGGGGATCTTTTCACGTGCAACCGAAAGCTCGGTTACACGGAGTCTCCTCCGCAATAAGCCTCCGTCAGATTGCGGGCACCTCGGCCAACGCTCTCGCCTCTGAGCACCGAGGTGGCTTAGTGAACGTCATAAACGTGGGCAGCAATCCTTGATATTGCATGTTTATTTAATTACTTTTGTCGTGTCATGATTTCCTGCCAGCGTCATTCTTCCATTGTTGTATTGATTTTACATTTTTCCCCAGCGCCGAATCATTCTTCTGTAATATATTTTCAGGACGCGTTTGCAACGAATGCAGTTGTCAAGTTTTTGTTGTGTTCTTTTTATTTTTTTTTTCCTTCAGTGTTTATCAAGCTTTTTGTTCATGCCCTCCCTATCATAGTCCCATGTAGGGACTGATAGTAATTTGAAATAAATAAAAAAAAAACAGGGACATTATGTGGGGCTTGGTGAGAACTTCAGGTATGACGTGATATTGAATCAATTCGTTTAGTGAGTGAGGTAGATTGTGTCTTGTTGATTGATGTCCATATGTTGTACGAGATGTCGGCACAAACCATGGTTCTGCATGTCGTGTATTATGACTTGTGAGATGCTTGTTGAGATTTAAAACAATCAATTATAAAGGTTTTGTTTGCGAGTAGGGCAGATTTGTAAAGGCATGTGAGTTTGTAAAGCAAAGATATATTTAGGATGTTTAACGGTTAAAAATAATTAGCAGTGCTTTCATTCCATGCGAGATTTGCTAATATTCTAATCGATCTTTTTCTGTGCACGAAGGATGTTAAGTATATGTTATGTTTTGTAGTTGTACCCCATATGAGATGACAATATGTTAGGCGAGGAACAACAAGAGCATTGTATAACATTTTTTTTTAAATATTGGATGGTAAGCTGTATCTATGTTTTATTATCAGCCCATTTATTCTATTTATCTTTGTACGGATGTGATTAATATGAATGTCTCATGTGAGGTGTTCGGTAAAATAAACGCCCTAGGATTTTATTTCACTTACAACTTCTATTTCTATTTTCTGGTTGTCTAGATGAAGATATGTTGGCATACAAATCAATTTATTTCTGGGTCTAAAGAAAATCGCTTTAGTTTTATTAGGGTTTATTTGCAGACAATTTGCGTCCATGTATCTTTGCAAATTGATAAAAGAGCTATTTGCTTCTGAAACCATATCAGTCGGGTGAACACCAGTAATAAGAAAAGTCATATCATCGGCATAGGATATTATTTTCGTTGATGTCATCATGTTAAAAACGTCATTAATGGAAAGTTTAAAGAAAAGAGAGCCTAATATGCTACCCTGGGGCACACCTGTTGTAATAGTATCAAGTCGAGAAAAAGAAGAGTTTATACAAAAGCATTGAGACCGATGCTGCAAATAAGATGCAATTATTATTGCTGCGCTTCCTCTAATACCATAAGCGTGAAGTTTAAGGTTTAGTATATTATGGGTTTATGTGATCAAACGCCTTAGTGAGGTCAATAATATACCGAGTACGAGTTTTTTTGTTTTGTTTTTTTTTTTGTCTCAAATTTGGGGGGGGGGGGGGGGTGGCTTCAACGATTAGTTCTTTTTGTGTTAACAGTGCGATTTCTGTTGATCTATGTTTACAAAAACCTAATTGTGAGTTAGATAGAATATTGTGTTTGTTAAGGAAGTTGGTTAGTCTTGAATGAATCATTTTCTCAAGACCCTTAGACAATGCCAGTAAAATCGGTACTGGCCTACAGTTCGCGAGGTTATTTTAGTCACCACCTTTGTGCAGCACCATTACTTTTGATTTTTGCATTCCTTTTGGAAAAACACTGGTCGTTAAAATGTGGTTAAAAATGTTTGTGAGAGGATGAGCAATTATATCAATGACATATTTCAATGGTTTCATTTGCAATCCATTTATGTCCTGGGATCGGCAATTTTTAAGATTTAGGAACGTGCTAATCACTCATCTTACTGTAGTAGAAAAAAAGAACATAGATTCATTAAGAACGTATCGCGATGTTACCGACGGATCTATGGTATAATTTGCTGGCTGTACCAAATTCACAAAGTAATTATTAAAAGTGGTAGCAAGCTGTAAGTCAGACAACTTGCTTCCATCTAGTTCGACATCATAACGAGAACGTTCTTCAGCTGGTTTTAAAAAATAATTTATGCGTTTACATAAAATATCCCCCTTTCGCCTTTAGGCGTCATTGAACAGATTGTTATAGTGATTCGATTTAGCATGTTTCAGTTCGGAATTTAGTTTGTTACGGAAATCTTTATAAGCATATAGTTGGTCTTCAATTAAAGCGAATGAAGAGAGGACTTCTTAAACAAAGAATTTGGACCGATAAAGCAAAATTCTGCCGCGACGGAATAACCTTCACATTGCGCATTACTGGCTAGACCAGAACCCTAATTGGTTAAGATAACAAAACCATCAGGTTCGCTTGTCTATCAACGTCTGGTGCGGCATCCTCGGCAGCAAGATTATGGGACCAATACTTTCTGGGAGGCAATCTCACCGGCAGAAAGTACACAGTGGATGTCCTTAATGGATTCGTCAATGACTTTGCCTGCGAACTGCCACTGCAAGATCTGCGACAGACGTGGCTTCAGCACGATGGAGCACCACCGCATTTTTCGTCTGGCGCTAGAAGTTGGCTTGACTACAACTTTCCAGATCGGTGGATCGGACGAGCAGGACCAATACGTTGGCCTCCCTGATCGCCCGATTTGACACCACTTGAATTTTGTTTTGGGGGTCACATAAAAGTTGGAACCTCGGGATATTATGGACCTGAAGCAAAGAATCGCCGATGGTTGTTCAAGCCTCAGGCCCGAAATGACACAGCGAGCTCTAGGTTTAATGGAAAAGCGTTTAATGGTTTGCATTGCAGCTGGAAGCAGGCACCTCGAGCATTTTCTTTGACTTTGCCTGTGAGGCAAACGCGATTTATTTATTGTTGTTAAAATGTATATTTTTCTGACTGAAAAAATGAAAGACGTTTACAAATCTCTGTAATCTGAAGCTAGTGCGAAGCTCTTGAAAATAATGAGGGAAGGGCATGGAGGGGAGGGTATGCCCCTCCTCCTCCTCCGTACCCTCCCCTTCTCCTTCTCCTTTCCTTTTCCCGCTGAATTTCTTCATGCGTGACGTGACACGAAGTCATGATGTCATTTTCCCCGCTAAATTTAGAGGGGAAACTGCATTGGTGTTGAGGTCACGTGACGTCAATTTCTTCGCTAAATTTAGCGGGAAATTTACCCTCTAATTCAGCGACGTGAACTGCCTGGCTGTCCCGCCACCAGTGTCATTAGGATTTTAGCCGTGTTGCAAGAGTTGTCTGGTTTCTACGAGCGACTACTGATTCTGGCGTCCCCCTCTTGTGCCCGACCCATCTCTACTGTCTTGCTGCCCAATCACTGAATACCGTAAGCGTTTTTTATTGACAGGAGAGCTGCCCCGGTTGCTACGGAAGACTGGTGGTTCCTGGCTTGGTGTGCCACCTTGGCTGCCTTGGTATCCCCTTACTGGTCAGTGAACTCTTCACCGTCGTGCGAGAACTGTACCGGTTAATGTGATATATTGCTAGATTTTTTGCTTTCTCCTTGCGTGTCCGCGCCACATGTGCTGCCCACCTCAACCGGCAACACTCCCACTGAACTATTTATCTCGCGGGAACTGTCAAGGTTGTTGTTGCTGGTTTCTGGCGTCCTCTCGACGTGAATATATTCCTCTGCTTTGACTTCCCAACTTGTTACCAGTTTTGCGGGTGTTGCGCAAAACGCTTCTCCTTGCAAGCCTCGCTTGCAAGGAGAAGCCGAAGTATACTCAATGTGTCGTCGGTTGTGTTTCTTGTTGTGCTGCTGTTTTTCTCGTCACTTTGTTGAAGCGTTTTTACGATTTTTATTGAATATTGCGATTATTGTTATCGTGCATCTGAGCATCGCACGTTTATTCTCTCAAGTCTGTTCTGCTAGAATTGATTGACTGAAAACATGTACCTAATAAATGTAAAGATTCGCCTGCCTATGACTCGGTTGCCCTGAGTTAGGAGAGGATGGGGTTATGGGAAGTACAGGGAGGGAATTGTTATGCATTATAAGTTTGTTATAAGAAATTAACCCCGGAGCCTGATATAACTATCGAAGAATCCTAAATTTCCTATCTCTGTCATTTGCTGTCATTTGGGGTGGGTCCAGCCTTCCAGCTTCGGTCTCACCTCTTTCGATGGCAAGTCCCGTGTGCAGCGGCGTAGCCAAGGAGAAGGGCGGGGGGGGGGGGGGGGGGGGGGGTGCTTATGGGGCTTCAGCCTTTCCCCCCTCCCTCCCCCCCCCCCCCCCCCCCGAAATCCCGCTGACACTATAATATTAGTCTTGGGTAGTAACGCGTTACTAGTAACGCGTCACTGTAACTTCGTTACTTTTTCGGTAACTTGTAACTGTAACGAGTTACTTTTTAAGAATGTAACTTGTAACTGTAGTTCTATTACTTTTTCTGAGGTAACGATGAAAGTAACGACGTTATTTTTGTCGTTACTTTTCAGTTCTTTATGAATAATATATCAATGAACGATTATAAACTAGCTATTCCTTGCGCTTTCCAGATTGTCTGTTCCGACATTTCGAGTGTCAGTTGGCCTTGCACCAAACTTGGGAATACGTTCTTTCTCGCGAGTCACGACCCGAATATAGCCACGTGTAGATTTGACGGGAAAAAGAATAAAAGAAGAATCTAGTTATATTTACGCACGTGCTTGTACTTTGTGACTGAACACTTACATCATAGTATCTTGAAGCACTATCTCTGTTTCTCTTTTTTTTTTTTTTTTTTCTGCGCACGCTTTTTAATTGTGTGAATCAAACGTGAAACAACAATACACGCGGAGGGCACTTTGTATGTTGCGTATTTTGATTTGCGCCCCTCCTCCGGCGTGGTGTCAACAGTGGAGGCAAAATTTACTGTTGTTTGCGCGGTGTTTGTTTCTGGCTTGCCGTGTACGTACTGAACTATGTCCAAGGACTCCATGAAACCAACGCAACCGTCAACGAGCAAGCAATGTGCTTGTGCTACCAAGGATAGGGATATTGGTGAGAACAAAGAACTAGCATAAACGGCGTACAGACAGTATTTTGTTGTGGTGAAGTGGGTTGCTAACAATTTAATAATAATAATAATAATAATAATCTTTATTTCCATTTAAAGAAATGGTGGAGCGAAAGGGAAAAGCTTCAACAAGAAGCTTGACTGGCCCTCAGCCCCATCGGCAGCCAGTAAACAAACAGTTTTCGTGCAATAAAAAAAAATCAAACAGAAAATTATACATTATCAAATGAGATAACAGAAACAGAAATTTGACCGCAGTATGCAAACTTTGCAACAAGGAGTACTCCGACAACAAGTCTTTGTGTTCAAATCTGAGGAAACACATTTGGTTGAATTTTGGACTTTATTCTTTTTATAATATTGACTAATTTTCCAGCTAAACTATAAAGTTCGAATTTACCGCTAAGGTGAAAGCCTGACTGATTCGTGTCTATATTTTTTTCTTTCAGAGACTAGTTTTTCCTAACTTTTTTGTGTTATCGAAAAGTAACTGAAAAGTAATGTCGTTACTTTTTGAAAGTAATTGTAACTGTAACGAATTACTTTTTAGAAGTAACTTACTTAAGACTGCATAATATACACATGCATTTAGACCCCCCCCCCCCCCCCTTTTCCCCTCTTCGCACCCCAAGTCATGGACATCCCAGCCACCTCAGCCACCCCCGAAAAATATTCCTGGCTACGCCACTGCCCGTGTGTCTTGTCTGTAATCTTTGAATCCTTGCAGTCCCAGAGAAAATATGTCGTCGACAGCGATGCTCCTGAGGTGCACGTCTTGAACATGGGACAGATATCCACCTTTGCTTCTCCCTCCGTGGTAAAGGCTGCATTCTTTGCGGGTGTGAGGGCTGACCCTCTGTTATCAAAATCAAATGAATAAAAAAAATAGCCTATAATCTTTTTTGATTCACCCTTAAATTTTAATTATCATGTTTTAACTGACGCCCATTCCAGAAATTTTAGGGTGATGTCTCGCTTCACGAGAAAATTTTCTTTGTCCGTTTGTCTTGTGCGTTGATTTTGTTGCCTAGTGCGCACGAAGCTGGAGTATGCTTCTTCTGTATGGCATTACATTAATCTCACTGCATCATGCTCTATTGAGCCTGTTTAAAAACGCCTCATAAGCATAATTTACGACGGATATTTTGACCACCTTTGTTACTACAACTATGACTTTAAAAACTTGGATTGTGCACTTTGCTTGATAGAAGTTGATTAAGTGATTTTATGTTTTTACATAAGGTTGTGAACGGTGCTGTTGACTCACCACTTTCCTCAAGCACTGTCTGTTTTCATGCTCCCTTGCGGTCCAATCGATTTCAGAATCCTGTTTGCCCTTCTGCTTTGAATGACAAGTCACCACGAACAAGAATGCATCTTGAATTCAACAAGCTGTTGTAGACATTTTTAGCGATCTGATTATTCTTCAAAATAGGCTTGAGTCAAATTTTTGTACATATAGTTATGACCTTGTTTTGTTGCCTGCGTTTATACTCGATGACGAGCAGTGTACAACTATTTAGGCCCTGTGGTGTTTTTGAATACACAACAAATATAAACATTATTATTATTATTATTATTATTATTATTATAAGCAAGAGCTAATGTTCTTGCTTATAGTATACTAAGGTATGGCATCACATTATTTGGTAATTGTGCAGAAATATGGCAAAACTGAAATTGACCGCATTCTTAGGAATTTGTTAAGAAGTGTCGGGTATCATTATGGTCTTTCATCACAAGCTGACATATTTGAGGCTCTACAACTGCCTAACTTCCATTCACTTGTTTTGCAATGTGTTGTGCTTTCTCATTTCTGGTGTAGTGAATTTAAACATTTTTTTGTGCCCCGCAGAGATTGACGTACCTCTGATCGCTTTATAATCCCCCGGTGTTTTACACGATATGGTAAGCGATAGCGCTCTCACTATGTGCCATACATTTTTAACAGACTCCCCGACCACTTCTTTCAAGCTCCAGTAATAGAAAAATGCAAAAAAAAAAAAAAAAAGCTATCGAACAGTTTTACGCTCTAATTCATTGAACAATTTCAATAGTGTAGTGTTGTGTGATATTTTGTGTCTAATATGTTTGCTGTGATATTGTGAGGTGATTATTTTCTGTTTCTCGTGTAGTGGCAATACATGTTTTAAATGTGTACTCTACAGACTTCTTCTGTGCTACCTGTGACATTCCATTTGCTGGGTTCTGTCCTTCAAGCCTCTACTGGCTTCGACAGACCCGTTACCTTAAAGTGTTATCAAGGTATCTAAATAAATAAAATGATGATCATCATCATCATTGTCTTGGTCGTACGGTCTCCCACCTATTGTATTCTTGTTTTTGAGGTAGAACTGCCTTTACCATTTCGTTTTTTTTTTCTTTTTTCTTTTTTTTTTCTAACGAGTGTAGAAGGTTGGGCGAGTTGGTGATTCATAATGTTTAAAAAGCGCGACAGGAGAAGACACAGACACAGCGCTACTTACAACTGAACTTTATTTCCACTGCAGCTCGGTATATATTACCGGCAACAACACAAACAAGTTAGGAAGATATAAAATACACATCGGAAAAATTTTAAAAAACAACATCAAAAGGCTAAAATTCCTGCATCACTCATCGGCACCCACCGATTGCAGTTTCTTGACCAAGCATGACTAGTTTCGGGTGTTTGCCGATGAGTGATGGAGGAATTTTAGCCTTTTTATGTTTTTTCTTTTAATTTTTACGATGTGTATTTTATATCTTCCTAACTTGTTTGTGTTGTTGCCGGTAATATATACCGAGTTGCAGCGGAAATAAAGTTTAGTTGTAAGTAGCGCTGTGTTGTGTCTCCTTCTGTGTCCGTTGTCCTGTCGCGCTTTTTAAACATTATGTTTCTTTTTAGGTCGATCGGAGGTTCTTCGCATGTTTCTGCCGGAGAGGTAAGACTTGTTGCAAAGCTGCTGGTGCTGCTATTGCCTGCGCGGTGGTGTGGTGTGCCGTCTCGTTTTGGGATTCCAGTGTGTCCAGGTAGCCATTCAATGGTAAGGTTAGAATTGTTTTCTGAGCTCCTCTAATTACAGTGCTATTTTTAATAGTTCTCATTGTTTTACCTTGTTTACACGCTCTACGCGCCATCGGCGAGTCTATAAGTCTAGGCTTTGTACAACATTTCGAAAGTTCATTGAACCGCTTTCGGCAGCTGCCAGGATGGATCTCAGTTCGGCCATTTTGACTGAATTCTTCTCCGCATCTTTATGTTCCGATCCTGCTCCCAGTTTAGTTCGCCCATGCTGTAGTAACAGCCTCAGTGTTATTCAGAGCACCTGTATATTAACTTATTTTCTTCTGCGCGTTTCTCCAGACACTGGTTGCGTTTCCTGGCTGCGAAAGCTCCTCTGACTGCCCTGTGTTTCTTGGGAGCCTGTTTGTGGTTAGTTTTAATGTGTTCCCATTATGATAGGACTCTTTTCAGTGAATAGCTCATAACCGCGAAAAGTCATCGGCCGTGCTTGGTTCTCTTCGGGTTTTAAAAGCGGGCGATCCGTGACGCCTTTCGTTTTTACAGCGGAGGTGTTAAGCACTAGTTTCCCCAGTTTCGTTTCCGTCACCAAATAAACGTCAAAACAAAACTCTGGACAGGTACCGCCACCTATGAGCAACGGCGGCAACCAGACAACCGGCTTGCCGGTTGTCTCGTTGTTGCCGTCGCTCATTGATGGCGGCTTTCCAGCCTTTCCACTCTGGTTTTCACCGGAGTGGAAAGGCTGGATTTTTCTAGGCGTCGTCCTTGAGGAGGCAAGCACCGGGAGAAACTTTTTTTTCTGTATCTGTTTTTTTTTTTTTGTTTTTTTTTTTTTTTTTTGCTGATGTTTTTGCGCGAAGGCAGAGATGCATGCCCGACAGTTCCTGGGACTCTATACATTCAACATGACAAATTAAGCATTTAATGAATAATGGACAATTCATTAAACAAACATAAAGTGAAGCAAAAACCAACGTCACAAAATATCAATAACGATATCGAAACTATGATACCGCTTCGATTTTTAGACTTGACTCATAATATATGTATATATATATATATATATATATATATATATATATATATATATATATATATATATATATATATATATATATATATATATATATATATATATATATATATATATATATATATATATATATATATATATATATATATATATATATATATATATATATATATATATATATATATATATATATATATATATATATATATATATATATATATATATATATATATATATATATATATATATATATATATATATATATATATATATATATATATATATATATATATATATATATATATATATATATATATATATATATATATATAGATAGATAGATAGATAGATAGATAGATAGATAGATAGATAGATAGATAGATAGATAGATAGATAGATAGATAGATAGATAGATAGATAGATAGATAGATAGATAGATAGATAGATAGATAGATAGATAGATAGATAGATAGATAGATAGATAGATAGATAGATAGATAGATAGATAGATAGATAGATAGATAGATAGATAGATAGATAGATAGATAGATAGATAGATAGATAGATAGATAGATAGATAGATAGATAGATAGATAGATAGATAGATAGATAGATAGATAGATAGATAGATAGATAGATAGATAGATAGATAGATAGATAGATAGATAGATAGATAGATAGATAGATAGATAGATAGATAGATAGATAGATAGATAGATAGATAGATAGATAGATAGATTAGATAGATAGATAGATAGATAGATAGATAGATAGATAGATAGATAGATAGATAGATAGATAGATAGATAGATAGATAGATAGATAGATAGATAGATAGATAGATAGATAGATAGATAGATAGATAGATAGATAGATAGATAGATAGATAGATAGATAGATAGATAGATAGATAGATAGATAGATAGATAGATAGATAGATAGATAGATAGATAGATAGATAGATAGATAGATAGATAGATAGATAGATAGATAGATAGATAGATAGATAGATAGATAGATAGATAGATAGATAGATAGATAGATAGATAGATAGATAGATAGATAGATAGATAGATAGATAGATAGATAGATAGATAGATAGATAGATAGATAGATAGATAGATAGATAGATAGATAGATAGATAGATAGATAGATAGATAGATAGATAGATAGATAGATAGATAGATAGATAGATAGATAGATAGATAGATAGATAGATAGATAGATAGATAGATAGATAGATAGATAGATAGATAGATAGATAGATAGATAGATAGATAGATAGATAGATAGATAGATAGATAGATAGATAGATAGATAGATAGATAGATAGATAGATAGATAGATAGATAGATAGATAGATAGATAGATAGATAGATAGATAGATAGATAGATAGATAGATAGATAGATAGATAGATCGAAGTATCTCAGTAACATCCGGTGTCCCGCAAGGCACCGTCCTTGACCCTCTTCTCTTTTTAATTTACATTAATGATCTACCTAACTTAATTTGTTCGAAAATTCGGCTATACGCTGACGACTGCGTAATATATAGGCGCGTTGTCTCGAAAGAAGATAGCTTGGCCCTCCAGCGTGACCCTGATTCGCTATCGTTATGGTGCGTTAAATGGCAAATGGATATCAATATTGCAAAGACCAAGCTTCTTACTTTTGCTACTATTAAGTCTAACCGCCGAATTCAGAAACCTCACTCAAACTACACTCAAACTGAAGGGCCCCTCCACTTCCTCGAGGAAGGCGCGAGGGCCGGCGCTGGCCATTCGCGACGGCGGATCCGTCTTCGCGATTGGCCAGCGCCGGCCCTCGCGCCTTCCTCGAGGAAGTGGAGGGGCCCTTAAGTTTGAGTGTAGTTTGAGTGAGGTTTCTGAATTCGGCGGTAAGTCTGCCTTTGATTATAAAGTTAATGGTGCAATTCTTGAAAAGGTTACTCTTTACAAATACCTCGGAGTATTTCTAACAGATAATCTAGACTGGAAAATGCACATTGATCATATTGTGAGCAAAGCGAATCGATCTCTAGGGTGTCTTAGGAGGAACTTGTTCTTAGCACCAAGTGACGTTCGATTGTTAGCTTACAAATCTTTTATTCTTCCAAAACTAGAATATGCGACCATTATTTCGAACCCATGGCAAGATTATTTAATTAAGAAAATAGAGTCTGTTCAGAATAGAGCCGTACGTTTTATGTTTAGAGATTATTCCTTTACGTCAAGTGTGACAGGGCTAAAAACAAGAGCTGACCTTGTTTCTTTATGTAATAGACGCAAAGTATCACGACTGACTTTGCTTCATCGCGTGTATTATTACGACGCTGACCTTAAAAGTCAACTTTTACTTCCGCCCATAGGATTTTTCCTCGGCATGATCACCGTCATAAAATTAGGCTACCCTTATGTCGCACTAAGCATTTTTCAGAATCGCCCTTGATCTTGGCTATCCATGAATGGAATGACCTCCCTGAAAGTGTGGTTGATATCTCAGACTGTGCACATTTTAGGAGTGTATGTGAAGAATTATTTGAGTTTAATTTTATACGCTCTCTGGTGTGTAGCTGTTGTGTATATCGTACGCTCTGTATGTGTGCGCGATCTGTCGCGTGCTGTTTTCAATGTTAGTGTTTTCCTGTATTTGCAGCGAACTATTTCTTTTGTCCCCCCCCCCCCCCCCCCCCCCCCCCCTTTCCTGTAATGCCTCCGGGCGCTTTGAGGGAAAAAATAAATTAAATGAAATATATTTGATTGATGAAGAATCTGCCAGCACAGAAACGTTTTCACTCTTTCAAAGAATTGTCAGCGGAAGTAAAATCTTTCTCTTTGCGATGCGAAAAGATACAAAAAAGAGGCTATCTCACGGTATAAAAAAGGGGCGATCAATATGACTACCCTGTAGTCGCACCCTGTCTTCCGACGTAACAGAGAAGACGACCATATGAAATACAATCTCTGGTACCCACATTGATCAAAAGTTCGCAACAAAATTTGTGGGTATTTCTTATTAATTACAATGGCATATTTGCTTATAATTTAACTGCTTGGTTTGTTTCGAAAAGAGAATGAAAGACGTTTATGATTCCCTGCACTCTAAAAAAAAGCCCGTGCGTCTGCTTTCCCCGCACAACACTCGGAGAGCCAATCACCGCAACTCAGCGAATGACGATGCCAAAACATATGTTTAGACCAAAACACGCAGTCTGAGTTGTGATATTAAGCAATGCAAGGCGTGACGTTTTGCATTGCTTAATGTCACGACCCAGACTGCGTTTTTTTTTTTGTCTAAACATATCTTTCGGCATTGTCATTCGCCGAGCTGCCGCCGTAAGTTGCGGTGATTGGCTCTCCGAGGGTTGTGCGTGAAAGTAGACGCACAAACGTTTTTTAGAGTGTGTAATGCCAAATTAGAGCGCAGCTCTTGAGGAGGAGGGGAGGGTACAGAGAGGGTGGTAGGCCCCTCCTCCTCCTTCATATCCTCTCCTCCTCCCTCTCACCCTCCTCCTCTCATTCTTCTGCCTTGCTCCCCTCCCTCGCTCCTCCCTCGTGACGTCACTCGTGAAGGTCGTGACCTTCGTGAAGCCACGCGTGGGTCACGCGTGACTTCAAGCGTCACGAGGGTCTAGTAACCCTAGTAACGCGAGACTCCCGTGACGTGACGTCACGTGTGACGCCATTATGGGAAACGTCCCATAATGCAATGCACGGTTACGCCGACGGCGACGGCGACGCCGCTCAAGCCGGAGACGGGCGCCTAAGAGCTGCGCTCTAAAAGTTAATTTTATTTTTAGAGCGAGCTTTTCTTGTAATGTGATGTCATAAAATGTATAAACTTATGACCGATGAAAGTGAGACAGGGGAAAACGTAAAGCAGTAACGAGGGAGTACACACCAAGATACTGGGAATAAAGCCGAACCTAGACAAAAGGAACAACCAAACACCACCGCACTGATCACAACAGACCAAGAGAGTAATTAAACAGGCTCAACCCTGTTCAGACGCACGGAAGATGCACATCAGAACTCTCCACTTTGCGATGAAACCCAGACAATTCGTGCGAACCGAGACACTCCGTTTGAGCCAATCTCACTGTCCCCTTCGTGCTATCACCGGTTCAACCAATCACGCACAGGGAAGGGTCACGGTGCATTCGGTGTGCGTGATGGGTTCAGCCGACGCCGTAACGATGCTAGCGATCCTATACACTCTAAAAAACGTTTGTGTGTCTACTTTCCCGCACAACACTCGGAGAGCCAATCACCACAACTTACGGAGGCAGCTCAGCGAATGACAATTCCGAAACAGATGTTTAGACCAAAAAACGCAGTCTGAGTTGTGACATTAAGCAATGCAAAATGTCACACTTGCATTGCTTAACGTCACAACTCAAACTGCGTTTTTTGGTCTAAACATATGATTCGGTATCGTCATTCGCTGAGCTGCCTCCGTAAGTTGCAGTGATTGGATCTTCGAGTGTTGCGCGGGAAAGCAGACGCACGGCTTTTTATAGAGTGTACTGCACTTGCTCTCGTCAACAGTGAGGCACTCCCATTGAGCCTGGTTAACTTCCAGCTCTCTAAACGAACACACAACGCAATTACTTTTAAAAAAGAATTAATTACAGTCACTTCTTTTCACTTTTCTCTTGCGCGCCTTTGCCAACGCGAGACCTCTCCTCCTTTCTCCTCTGTTATCTTCGTGGCAATGGGAAGAGGAGCCAAGGAGCTAAGCAGCGCGGAGGAGCTCATGAGCCAGCGCGTTCGAGAACACAAGGATTTCGGGCAAAATAAATATGTTTTTTTCTTCGCTGTGGCTAGCGTTACGTCCGGACGGAGCACTGAAACGCGTATACCTAACTGGGTAACCCCCCGCTCTGCGGAGATTTGGACGTAACTTGGGTTACGTCGGACGTAACGCTAGACACTTCGTTTCCGTAAAGGCAGGATGTCTTCTAGTGGTTTGTCTTTCGAACCCGCTCCGCGGCTTTTGCGTAGTTGCAATTTCATTGGACAATCCGGGCCTTTGCCATGTCTGCCTGCCCGGCCGTTCTTTTGCCTTTATTGACCATGCTTGATCGCGGCGACGTCCTGATGTGAGCAATATGGGTCTGAAGAGCGCGCATCGAAATCCATTGGCGTCACTAGGGTCAGCGGCACCCGGGGCGGTGGTCCGCGGCGACACCCCCTTCCACCCCCCTCCCTCCCCCCGTGGCCCGTCGCGACCCCCCCTCGGTACGCTGCAGCCAAGGCGGTCCTTAGGCGATCCCCCCCCCCCCCCCCCCCGCACCCCCCTTGTGACGCCACTGTATCTACCCTGTGTGAAAAAATAATCTACCCACAAACCAGTTTGCAAATAATTTATTTGCGTCCAGTAAAAAAAAAAAAAAAAAAAGAATTGGCATTGTTTAGCGATGCATGAAATGGCAAAGTTCTATAACGCATGATATGGAGTTTTTAAGCGTGATTGTTTCAATTGTTTGGAAGTAATTAAACAGTTACTTGTTCCAGGAATGGAGCCAGGGAGGGGGAAGGAGGGTACTGTAGGGTTGTCACATGATCAGGGAGGGGGAAGGGAAGGCACTGCAGGTGGGGGTTGATGGCGAAAGGGGAGCAAAAGAGGGAGGGGGCACTGTAAGAGTGTGAAGAGTGATTGGGAGAGGGGAACATAGAGGTATGGGGAGAGGGAATTGGTGTCTTGTGACATAAATTTCCCCACTAAATTTAGTGTTGGAACTGAATTTGTTGTGTCCCATGACCAAGGATGGGGTGGGGAAGGGAGAGGGCATCCTAGGAGGATGGGAAGAGGGGGGAAGGAGGGGGAGCAAGACGAAAGAAGTCAGATGTCGAGGACACCCGGGGGGAGGGGGGGAGAGAGAAGGGGACAGAAAGGATGGTAAGA